>NC_092709.1:350324934-350659464 GCF_047496885.1 Scyliorhinus torazame | reverse complement strand
AATTGCTCAGGGTAATGGGGAGAAGGTGGGGGTGGCATTGGGTGAACTGCTCAGGGTAATGGGGAGAAGGTGGGGGTGGCATTGAGTGAATTGCTCTGGGTAATGGGGAGAAGGTGGGGGATTGGCATTGGGTGAATTGCTCAGGGTAATGGGGAGAAGGTGGGGTTTGGCACTGGGTGAATTGGGCAGGGTAATGGGGTGAAGGTGGGTGACTCGCATTGGGTGAATTGCTCAGGGTAATGGGGAGAAGGTGGGGGTGGCATTGGGAGAATTGCTCAGGGTAATGGGGAGAATGTGGGGGACTGGCATTGGGTGAATTGCTCAGAGTAATGGGGAGAAGGTGGGGTTTGGCACTGGGTGAATTGGGCAGGGTAATGGGGTGAAGGTGGGTGACTCGCATTGGGTGAATTGCTCAGGGTAATGGGGAGAAGGTGGGGGACTGGTATTGGGTGAATTGCTCAGGGTAATGGGGAGAAGGTGGGGATTGGCATTGGGTGAATTGCTCAGGGTAATGGGGAGAAGGTGGGGGATTGTCATTGGGTGAATTGCTCAGGGTAATGGAGAGAAGGTGGGGGAGTGGCATTGGGTGAATTGCTCAGTGTAATGGGGAGAAGGTGGGTTTCGCATTGGGTGAATTCCTCAGGCTAATGGGGAGAAGGTGTGGGACTGGCATTGGGTGAATTGCTCAGGGTAATGGGGAGAAGGTGGCGTCTTGGATTGGGTGAATTGCTCAGCGTAATGGGGAGAAGGTGGGGACAGGCATGGGTGAATTGCTCAGGGTAATGGGGAGAAGGTGCGGGACTGGCATTGTGTTAATTGCTCAGGGTAATGGGGAGAAGGTGGGGGTGGCATTGGGTGAATGGCTCAGGGAAATGGGGAGAAGGTTGAGATTGGCATTGGTTGAATTGCTCAGGGTCATGGGGAGAATGTGGGGGACTTGCATTGTGTGAATTGCTCAGGGTAATGGGGAGAAGGTGGGGATTGCCATTGGATGAATTGCTCAGGGTAATGGGATGAGGGTGGGGACTGGCATTTAGTGAATTGGGCAGGGTAATGGGGAGAAGGTGGGGACTGGCATTGGGTGAATTGCTCAGGGTAATGGGGAGAAGGTGGGGACTGGCATTGGGTGAATTGCTCAGGGTAATAGGGAGAAGGTGGGGATTGGCATTGGGTGAATTGGGCAGGGTAATGGGGCGAAGGTGGGGACAGGCATGGGTGAATTGCTCAGGGTAATGGGGCGAAGGTGGGGACTGGCATTGGGTTAATTGCTCAGGGTAATGGGGAGAAGGTGGGGGTGGCATTGGGTGAATGGCTCAGGGAAATGGGGAGAAGGTGGGGGATTGGCATTGGGTGAATTGCTCAGGATAATGGGGAGAAGGTGGGTGTGGCATTGGGCGAATTGCTCAGGGTAATGGGGAGAATGTGGGGGACTGGCATTGGGTGAATTGCTCAGAGTAATGGGGAGAAGGTGGGGGATTGGCACTGGGTTAATTGGGCAGGGTAATGGGGTGAAGGTGGGGGACTGGCATTGGGTGAATTGCTCAGGGTAATGGGGAGTAGGTGGGGGATTGGCACTGGGTTAATTGGGCAGGGTAATGGGGTGAAGGTGGGGGACTGGCATTGGGTGAATTGCTCAGGGTAATGGGGAGAAGGTGGGTGTGGCATTGGGTGAATTGCTCAGGGTAATGGGGAGAATGTGGGGGACTGGCATTGGGTGAATTGCTCAGAGTAATGGGGAGAAGGTGGGGGACTGGCATTGGGTGAATTGCTCAGGATAATTGGGTGAATGTGGGGATTGGCATTGGATGAATTGCTCAGGGTAATGGGGAGAAGGTGTGGATTGGCATTGGGTGAATTGCTCAGGATAATTGGGTGAATGTGGGGATTGGCATTGGGTGAATTGCTCAGGGTAATGGGGAGAAGGTGGGGGACTGGCATTGGGTGAATTGCTCAGGATAATGGGGAGAAGGTGGGGACTGGCATTGGGTGAATTGGGCAGGGTACTGGGGCGAAGGTGGGGACTGGCATTGGGTGAATTGCTCAGGTTAATGGGGTGAAGGTGGGGATTGGCATTGGGTGAATTGCTCAGGGTAATGGGGAGAAGGTGCGGGACTGGCATTGGGTGAATTGCTCAGGTAATGGGGAAATGGCGTGGGATTGGCATTGGGTTAATTGCTCAGGGTAATGGAGAGAAGGTGTGGATTGGCATTGGGTGAATTGCTCACGGTAATGGTGAGAAGGTGGGGATTGGCACTAGGTGAATTGCTCAGGGTAAAAGGGAGAAGGTGGGAACTGGCATTGGGTGAATTGCTCAGGGTAATGGGGTGAAGGTGGGGGACTGGCATTGGATGAATTGCTCAGTGTAATGGGGTGAGGGTGGAGGACTGGTATTGGGTGATTTGCTCAGGGTAATGGGGAGAAGGTGGGGACTGGCATTGGGTGAATTGTTCAGGGTAATGGGGAGAAGGTGGGGGATTGGCATTTTGTTAATTGCTCAGGGTAATGGGGAGAATGTGGGGGACTGGCATTGGGTGAATTGCTCAGAGTAATGGGTAGAAGGTGGGGATTCGCATTGGGTGAATTGCTCAGGGTAATGGGGAGAAGGTGGGGGATTGGCATTGGGTGAAATACTCAGGGAAATGGGGAGAATGTGGGGAACTGGCATTGGGTGAATTGCTCAGGGTAATGGGGAGAAGGTGGGGGACTGGCATGGGGTTAATTCGGCAGGGTAATGGAGTGAATGTGGGGGACTGGCATTGGGTGAATTGCTCAGGGTAATGGGGAGAAGGTGGGGATTGGCATTGGGTGAATTGCTCAGGGTAATGGGGAGAAGGTGGGTGTGGCATTGGTTGAATTGCTCAGGGTAATGGGGAGAATGTGGGGCACTGGCATTGGGTGAATTGCTCAGAGTAATGGGGAGAAGGTGGGGATTGTCATTGGGTGAATTGCTCAGGGTAATGGGGTGAAGGTGGGGGATTGGTATTGAGTGAATTGCTCAGGGTAATGGGGAGAAGGTGGGGGACTGGCATTGGATGAATTGCTCAGGGTAATGGGGAGAAGGTGGGGACTGGCATTGGGTGAATTGCTCAGGATAATGGGGAGAAGGTGGGGACTGGCATTGGGTGAATTGGGCAGGGTACTGGGGAGAAAGTGGGGACTGGCATTGGGTGAATTGCTCAGGTTAATGGGGTGAAGGTGGGGATTGGCATTGGGTGAATTGCTCAGGGTAATGGGGAGAAGGTGGGGGATTGGCATTGGGTGAAATACTCAGGGAAATGGGGAGAATGTGGGGAACTGGCATTGGGTGAATTGCTCAGGGTAATGGGGAGAAGGTGGGGGACTGGCATGGGGTTAATTCGGCAGGGTAATGGAGTGAATGTGGGGGACTGGCATTGGGTGAATTGCTCAGGGTAATGGGGAGAAGGTGGGGATTGGCATTGGGTGAATTGCTCAGGGTAATGTGGAGAAGGTGGGTGTGGCATTGGTTGAATTGCTCAGGGTAATGGGGAGAAGGTGGGGATTGGCATTGGGTGAATTGCTCAGAGTAATGGGGAGAAGGTGGGGATTGTCATTGGGTGAATTGCCCAGGGTAATGGGGTGAAGGTGGGGGATTGGTATTGAGTGAATTGCTCAGGGTAATGGGGAGAAGGTGGGGGACTGGCATTGGATGAATTGCTCAGGGTAATGGGGAGAAGGTGGGGACTGGCATTGGGTGAATTGCTCAGGATAATGGGGAGAAGGTGGGGACTGGCATTGGGTGAATTGGGCAGGGTACTGGGGAGAAAGTGGGGACTGGCATTGGGTGAATTGCTCAAGTTAATGGGGTGAAGGTGGGGATTGGCATTGGGTGAATTGCTCAGGGTAATGGGGAGAAGGTGGAGATTGGCATTGGGTGAATTGCTCAGGGTAAAATGGAGAAGGTGGGAACTGGCATTGGGTGAATTGCTCAGGGTAAAGGGGTGAAGGTGGGGGAATGGCATTGGATGAATTGCTCAGGTTAATGGGGTGAGGGTGGAGGACAGGCATTGGGTGATTTGCTCAGGGTAATGGGGAGAAGGTGGGGACTGGCATTGGGTCAATTGGGCAGGGTAATGGGGAGAAGGTGGGGGTGGCATTGGGTGAATGGCTCAGGGAAATGGGGAGAAGGAGGGGGACTGGCATTCGGTGAATTGCTCAGAGTAATGGGGAGAAGGTGGGTATTGGCATTGTGTGAATTGCTCATGGTAATGGGGAGTAGGTGAGGGTGGCATTGGGTGAATTGGGCAGGGTAATGGGGAGAAGGTGGAGGACTGGCATTGGGTTGATTGCTCAGGGTAATGGGGAGAAGGTGGGGGACTGGCATTGGGTGAATTGCTCAGGGTAATGGGGAGAAGGTGGGGATGGGCATTGGGTTAATTGCTCAGGGTAATGGGGAGAAGATGGGGGACTGGCATTGGGTGAATTGCTCAGGGTAATGGGGAGAAGGTGGGGATTGGCATTGGGTTAATTGCTCAGGGTAATGGGGAGAAGATGGGGGACTGGCATTGGGTGAATTGCTCAGAGTAATCGGTAGAAGGTGGGGATTGGCATTGGGTGAATTGCTCAGGGTAATGGGGAGAAGGTGAGGGTGGCATTGGGTGAATTGGTCAGGGTAATCGGGAGAAGGTGGGGATTGGCATTGGGTTAATTGCTCAGGGTAATGGGGAGAAGATGGGGGACTGGCATTGGGTGAATTGCTCAGAGTAATGGGTAGAAGGTGGGGATTGGCATTGGGTGAATTGCTCAGGGTAATGGGGTGAAGGTGGGGACTGGCATTGGGTGAATTGCTCAGGGTAATGGGGAGAAGGTGGGGATTGGCATTGGGTTAATTGCTCAGGGTAATGGGGAGAAGGAGGGGGACTGGCATTCGGTGAATTGCTCAGAGTAATGGGGAGAAGGTGGGTATTGGCATTGTGTGAATTGCTCATGGTAATGGGGAGTAGGTGAGGGTGGCATTGGGTGAATTGGGCAGGGTAATGGGGAGAAGGTGGGGATTGGCATTGGGTTAATTGCTCAGGGTAATGGGGAGAAGATGGGGGACTGGCATTGGGTGAATTGCTCAGAGTAATGGGTAGAAGGTGGGGATTGGCATTGGGTGAATTGCTCAGGGTAATGCGGTGAAGGTGGGGACTGGCATTGGGTGAATTGCTCAGGGTAATGGGGAGAAGGTGGGGATTGGCATTGGGTGAAATGCTCAGGGTAATGGGGAGAAGGTGGGGGACTGGCATGGGGTTAATTGCTCAGGTTAATGGGGAGGGGGCATGGGGTGGCATTGGGTTAATTGCTCAGGGTAATTAGGAGAAGGTGGGGGTGGCATTGGGTGAATAGCTCAGGGTAATGGGGAGAAGGTGGGGGATTGGCATTGGGTGAATTACTCAGGTAATGGGGAGAAGGTGTAGTTTGGCATGGGTGAATTGCTCAGGGTAATGGGGAGAAGGTGGGGGTTTGGCATTGGGTGAATTGCTCAGGGTAATGGGGAGAAGGTGGGGGATTGTCATTGGGTGAATTGCTCAGGGTAATGGGTAGAATGTGCGGGACTGGCATTGGGTGAATTGCTCAGGATAATGGGGAGAAGGTGGGGACTGGCATTGGGTGAATTGGGCAGGGTACTGGGGAGAAGGTGGGTGTTTGGCACTGGGTTAATTGCTCAGGATAATGGGGTGTTAGTGGGGATTGGCATTGGGTGAATTGCTCAGGGAAATGGGGAGAAGGTGGGGACTGGCATTGGGTGAATTGCTCCGGTTAATGGGGTGAAGGTGGGGATTGGCATTGGGTGAATTGCTCAGGGTAAAGGGGAGAAGGTGGGGGACTGGCATTGGGTGAATTGCTCAGGTAATGGGGAAAAGGTGTGGGATTGGCATTGGGTGAATTGCTCAGGGTAATGGGGAGAAGGTGGGGGACTGGCATTGGGTTAATTGCTCAGTGTAATGGGGAGAAGGTGGAAACGGGCATTGGTTGAATTGCTCAGGCTAATGGGGAGAAGGTGGGGGACTGGCATTGGGTGAATTGCTCAGCGTAATGGGGAGAATGTAGAGGACTGGCATTGGGTGAATTGCTCAGGGTAATGGGGAGAAGGTGGGGGATTGGCATTGGGTGAATTGCTCAGGGTAATGGGGAGAAGGTGGGGTTTGGCATTGTGTGAATTGGGCAGGGTATTAGGGTGAAGGTGGGGGATTGGCATTGGGTGAATTGCTCAGGATAATGGGGAGAAGGTGGGTGTGGCATTGGGTGAATTGCTCAGGATAATGGGGAGAAGGTGGGTGTGGCATTGGGTGAATTGCTCAGGGTAATGGGGAGAAGGTGGGGGATTGGTATTGAGTGAATTACTCAGGGTAATGGGGAGAAGGTGTGGATTGGCATTGGGTGAATTGCTCAGGATAATTGGGTGAATGTGGGGATTGGCATTGGGTGAATTGCTCAGGATAATAGGGAGAAGGTGGGGACTGGCATTGGGTGAATTGCTCAGGGTAATGGGGAGAAGGTGGGGATTGGCATTGGGTGAATTGCTCAGGGTAATGGGGAGAAGGTGGGGATTGGCACTGGGTGAATTGCTCAGGGTAAAAGGGAGAAGGTGAGAACTCGCATTGGGTGAATTGCTCAGGGTAAAGGGGTGAAGGTGGGGGACTGGCATTGGATGAATTGCTCAGGGTAATGGGATGAGGGTGGGGACTGGCATTTAGTGAATTGGGCAGGGTAATGGGGAGAAGGTGGGTACTGGCATTGGGTGAATTGCTCAGGGTAATGCGGAGAAGGTGGGGACTGGCATTGGGTGAATTGCTCAGGGTAATAGGGAGAAGGTGGGGATTGGCATTGGGTGAATTGGGCAGGGTAATGGGGCGAAGGTGGGGACAGGCATGGGTGAATTGCTCAGGGTAATGCGGCGAAGGTGGGGACTGGCATTGGGTTAATTGCTCAGGGTAATGGGGAGATGGTGGGGGTGGCATTGGATGAATGGCTCAGGGAAATGGGGAGAAGGTGGGGGATTGGCATTGGGTGAATTGCTCAGGATAATGGGGAGAAGGTGGGTGTGGCATTGGGCGAATTGCTCAGGGTAATGGGGAGAATGTGGGGGCCTGGCATTGGGTGAATTGCTCAGGGTAATGGGGAGAAGGTGGGGGATTGGCACTGGGTTAATTGGGCAAGGTAATGGGGTGAAGGTGGGGGACTGGCATTGGGTGAATTGCTCAGGGTAATGGGGAGAAGATGGGTGTGGCATTGGGTGAATTGCTCAGGGTAATGGGGAGAATGTGGGGGACTGGCATTGGGTGAATTGCTCAGAGTAATGGGGAGAACGTGGGGGACTGGCATTGGGTGAATTGCTCAGGATAATTGGGTGAATGTGGGGATTGGCATTGGGTGAATTGCTCAGGGTAATGGGGAGAAGGTGTGGATTGGCATTGGGTGAATTGCTCAGGATAATTGGGTGAATGTGGGGATTGGCATTGGGTGAATTGCTCAGGGTAATGGGGAGAAGGTGGGGGACTGGCATTGGGTGAATTGCTCAGGATAATGGGGAGAAGGTGGGGCTGGCATTGGGTGAATTGGGCAGGGTACTGGGGCGAAGGTGGGGACTGGCATTGGGTGAATTGCTCAGGTTAATGGGGTGAAGGTGGGGATTGGCATTGGGTGAATTGCTCAGGGTAATGGGGAGAAGGTGCGGGACTGGCATTGGGTGAATTGCTCAGGTAATGGGGAAATGGCGTGGGATTGGCATTGGGTTAATTGCTCAGGGTAATGGGGAGAAGGTGTGGATTGGCATTGGGTGAATTGCTCACGGTAATGGTGAGAAGGTGGGGATTGGCATTAGGTGAATTGCTCAGGGTAAAAGGGAGAAGGTGGGAACTGGCATTGGGTGAATTGCTCAGGGTAATGGGGTGAAGGTGGGGGACTGGCATTGGATGAATTGCTCAGTGTAATGGGGTGAGGGTGGAGGACTGGTATTGGGTGATTTGCTCAGGGTAATGGGGAGAAGGTGGGGACTGGCATTGGGTGGATTGCTCAGGGTAATGGGGAGAAGGTGGGGGATTGGCATTGGGTTAATTGCTCAGGGTAATGGGGAGAAGGTGGGGGTGGCATTGGGTGAATTGCTCAGGGTAATGGGGAGAAGGTGGGGGTGGCATTGGGTGAATTGCTCAGGGTAATGGGGAGAATGTGGGGGACTGGCATTGGGTGAATTGCTCAGAGTAATGGGTAGAAGGTGGGGATTCGCATTGGGTGAATTGCTCAGGGTAATGGGGAGAAGGCGGGGGATTGGCATTGTGTGAAATACTCAGGGAAATGGGGAGAATGTGGGGAACTGGCATTGGGTGAATTGCTCAGGGTAATGGGGAGAAGGTGGGGGACTGGCATGGGGTTAATTGCTCAGGGTACTGGGGAGAAGGTGGGGGTGGCATTGGGTGAATTGCTCAGGGTAATGGGGAGAAGGTGGGGGACTGGCATTGGGTGAATTGCTCAGGGTAATGGGGAGAAGGTGGGGGATTGGCATTGGGTGAATTGCTCAGGTAATGGGGAAAAGGTGTGGGATTGGCATTGGGTTAATTGCTCAGGGTAATGGGGAGAAGGTGGAGGACTGGCATTGGGTGAAATACTCAGGGAAATGGGGAGAATGTGGGGAACTGGCATTGGGTGAATTGCTCAGGGTAATGGGGAGAAGGTGGGGGACTGGCATGGGGTTAATTGCTCAGGGTACTGGGGAGAAGGTGGGGTTTGGCACTGGGTGAATTGGGCAGGGGAATGGGGTGAAGGTTGGCGACTGGCATTGGGTGAATTGCTCAGGTTAATGGGGTGAAGGTGGGGATTGGCATTGGGTGAATTGCTCAGGGTAAAGGGGAGAAGGTGAGGGACTGGCATTGGGTGAATTGCTCAGGTAATGGGGAAAAGGTGTGGGATTGGCATTGGGTTAATTGCTCAGTGTAATGGGGAGAATGTGGAGGACTGGCATTGGGTGAGTTGCTCAGAGTAATGGGGAGAAGGTGGAGATTGGCATTGGATGAATTGCTCAGGGTAATGGGGAGAAGGTGGGGGACTGGCATTGGGTGAAATGCTCAGGGTAATGGGGAGAAGGTGGGGTTTGGCATTGTGTGAATTGGGCAGGGTAATAGGGTGAAGGTGGGGGATTGGCATTGGGTGAATTGCTCAGGATAATGGGGAGAAGGTGGGTGTGGCATTGGGTGAATTGCTCAGGGTAATGGGGAGAATGTGGGGGACTGGCATTGGGTGAATTGCTCAGGGTAATGGGGAGAAGGTGGGGGATTGGTATTGAGTGAATTGCTCAGGGTAATGGGGAGAAGGTGTGGATTGGCATTGGGTGAATTGCTCAGGATAATTGGGTGAATGTGGGGATTGGCATTGGGTGAATTGCTCAGGATAATAGGGAGAAGGTGGGGACTGGCATTGGGTGAATTGGGCAGGGTATTGGGGATAAGGTGGGGACTGGCATTGGGTGAATTGCTCAGGTTAATGGGGTGAAGGTGGGGGACTGGCATTGGGTGAATTGCTCAGCTAATGGGGAAATGGCGTGGGATTGGCATTGGGTTAATTGCTCAGGGTAATGGGGAGAAGGTGGGAATTGGCATTGGGTGAATTGCTCAGGGTAATGGGGAGAAGGTGGGGATTGGCACTGAGTGAATTGCTCAGGGTAATGGGGTGAAGGTGGGTACAGGCATGGGTGAATTGCTCAGGGTAATGGGGAGAAGGTGGGGACTGGCATTGGGTTAATTGCTCAGGGTAATGGGGAGAAGGTGGGGGTGGCATTGGGTGAATGGCTCAGGGAAATGGGGAGAAGGTGGGGGATTGGCATTGGGTGAATTGCTCAGGATAATGTGGAGAAGGTGGGTGTGGCATTGGGCGAATTGCTCAGGGTAATGGGGAGAATGTGGGGGACTGGCATTGGGTGAATTGCTCAGAGTAATGGGGAGAAGGTGGGGATTGGCATTGGGTGAATTGCTCAGGATAATTGGGTGAATGTGGGGATTGGCATTGGGTGAATTGCTCAGGATAATAGGGAGAAGGTGGGGACTGGCATTGGGTGAATTGGGCAGGGTATTGGGGATAAGGTGGGGGCTGGCAGTGGATGAATTGCTCAGGGTAATGGGGTGAGGGTGGGGACTGGCATTGGGTGAATTGGGCAGGGTAATGGGGAGAAGGTGGGGACTGGCATTGGGTGAATTGCTCAGGGTAATGGGGAGAAGGTGGGGACTGGCATTGGGTGAATTGCTCTGGGTAATAGGGAGAAGGTGGGGATTGGCATTGGGTGAATTGGGCAGGGTAATGGGGAGAAGGTGGGTACAGGCATGGGTGAATTGCTCAGGGTAATGGGGAGAAGGTGGGGACTGGCATTGGGTTAATTGCTCAGGGTAATGGGGAGAAGGTGGGGGTGGCATTGGGTGAATGGCTCAGGGAAATGGGGAGAAGGTGGGGGATTGGCATTGGGTGAATTGCTCAGGATAATGTGGAGAAGGTGGGTGTGGCATTGGGCGAATTGCTCAGGGTAATGGGGAGAATGTGGGGGACTGGCATTGGGTGAATTGCTCAGAGTAATGGGGAGAAGGTGGGGATTGGCATTGGGTGAATTGCTCAGGGTAATGGGGAGAAGGTGGGGGATTGGCATTGGGTTAATTGGACAGGGTAATGGGGTGAAGGTGGGGGACTGGCATTTGGTGAATTGCTCAGGGTAATAGCGAGAAGGTTGGTGTGGCATTGGGTGAATTCCTCAGGGTAATGGGGAGAATGTGGAGGACTGGCATTTGGTGAATTGCTCAGAGTAATGGGGAGAAGGTGGGGGACTGGCATTGGGTGAATTGCTCAGGATAATTGGGTGAATGTGGGGATTGGCATTGGGTGCATTGCTCAGGGTAATGGGGAGAACGTGGGGGACTGGCATTGGGTGAATTGCTCAGGGTAATGGAGAGAAGGTGTGGGATTGGTATTGAGTGAATTGCTCAGGGTAATGGGGAGAAGGTGTGGATTGGCATTGGGTGAATTGCTCAGGATAATTAGGTGAATGTGGGGATTGGAATGGGGTGAATTGCTCAGGGTAATGGGGAGAAGGTGGGTGACTGGCATTGGGTGAATTGCTCAGGATAATGGGGAGAAGGTGGGGACTGGCATTGGGTGAATTGGGCAGGGTACTGGGGAGAAGGTGGGGACTGGCATTGGGTGAATTGCTCAGGTTAATGGGGTGAAGGTGGAGATTGGCATTGGGTGAATTGCTCAGGGTAATGGGGAGAAGGTGCGGGACTGGCATTGGGTGAATTGCTCAGGTAATGGGGAAAAGGCGTGGGATTGGCATTGGGTTAATTGCTCAGGGTAATGGGGAGAAGGTGGGGATTGGCATTGGGTGAATTGCTCACGGTAATGGGGAGAAGGTGGGGATTGGCATTGGGTGAATTGCTCAGGGGAAAAGGGAGAAGGTGGGAACTGGCATTGGGTGAATTGCTCAGGGTAATGGGGTGAGGGTGGAGGACTGGTATTGGGTGATTTGCTCAGGGTAATGGGGAGAAGGAGGGGACTGGCATTGGGTGAATTGCTGAGGGTACTGGGGAGAAGTTGGGGATTGGCATTGGGTGAATTGGGCACGGTAATGGGGAGAAGGTGGGGACAGGTATGGGTGAATTGCTCAGGGTAATGGGGAAAGGTGGGGGATTGGCATTGGGTTAATTGCTCAGGGTAATGGGGAGAATGTGGGGGACTGGCATTGGGTGAATTGCTCAGGGTAATGGGGAGAAGGTGGGGGATTGGCATTGGGTGAAATGCTCAGGGAAATGGGGAGAATGTGGGGAAATGGCATTGGGTGAATTGCTCAGGGTAATGGGGAGAAGGTGGGGGACTGGCATTGGGTGAATTGCTCAGGGTAATGGGGAGAAGGTGGGGGATTGGCATTGGGTGAATTGCTCAGGGTAATGGGGAGAAGGTGGGGGACTGGCATTGGGTGAATTGCTCAGGGTAATGGGGAGAAGGTGGGGAACTGGCATTGGGTGAATTGCTCAGGGTAATGGGGAGAAGGTGGGGGACTGGCATGGGGTTAATTGCTCAGGTTAATGGGGAGGGGGCATGGGGTGGCATTGGGTTAATTGCTCAGGGTAATTAGGAGAAGGTGGGGGTGGCATTGGGTGAATAGCTCAGGGTAATGGGGAGAAGGTAGGGGTGGTAATGGGTGAATTGCTCAGGGTAATGGAGAGAAGGTGGGGTTTGGCACTGGGTGAATTGGGCAGGGTAATTGGGTGAAGGTTGGGGACTGGCATTGGGTGAATTACTCAGAGTAATGGGGAGAAGGTGGGGATTGGCATTGGGTGAATTGCTCAGGGTAATGGGTAGAAGGTGGGGGATTGGCATTGGGTGAATTGGGCAGGGTAATGGGGTGAAGGTGGGTGACTGGCATTGGGTGAATTACTCAGAGTAATGGGGAGAAGGTGGGGATTGGCATTGCGTGAATTGCTCAGGGTAATGGGGAGAAGGTGGGGGTGGCATTGGGTGAATTGCTCATGGTAATGTGGAGAATGTGGGGGACTGGCATTGGGTGAATTGCTCAGAGTAATTGGAAGAAGGTGGGGATTGGCATTGGGTGAATTGCTCAGGGGAACGGGGAGAAGGTGGGGATTGCCATTGGGTGAATTGCTCAGGGTAATGGGGAGAATGTGGGGGACTTGCATTGGGTGAATTGCTCAGAGTAATGGGGAGAAGGTGGGGGATTGGCATTGAGTGAATTGGGCAGGGTAATGGGGTGAAGGTGGGCGCCTGGCATTGGGTGAATTACTCAGAGTAATGGGGAGAAGGTGGGGATTGGCATTGGGTGAATTGCTCAGGGTAATGGGGAGAAGGTGGGGGTGGCATTGGGTGAATTGCTCAGGGTAATGGGGAGAATGTGGGGGACTGGCATTGGGTGATTTGCTCAGAGTAATGGGGAGAAGGTGGGGATTGGCATTGGGTGAATTGCTCAGGGTAATGGGGAGAAGGTGGGGGATTATCATTGGGTGAATTGCTCAGGGTAATGGGGTGAAGGTGGGGGATTGGCATTGGGTGAATTGCTCAGTGCAATGGGGAGAAGGTGGGGAAATGGCATTGGGTGAATTGCTCAGGGTAATGGGGAGAAGGTGGGGGACTGGCATTGGGTGAATTGCTCAGGATAATGGGGAGAAGGTGGGGACTGGCATTGGGTGAATTGGGCAGGGTACTGGGGAGAAGGTGGGGACTGGCATTGGGTGAATTGCTCAGGCTAATGGGGTGAAGGTGGAGATTGGCATTGGGTGAATTGCTCAGGGTAATGGGGAGAAGGTGCGGGACTGGCATTGGGTGAATTGCTCAGGGTAATGGGGAGAAGATGTGGGATTGGTATTGAGTGAATTGCTCAGGGTAATGGGGAGAAGGTGTGGATTGGCATTGGGTGAATTGCTCAGGATAATTAGGTGAATGTGGGGATTGGCATGGGGTGAATTGCTCAGGGTAATGGGGAGAAGGTGGGGGACTGGCATTGGGTGAATTGCTCAGGATAATGGGGAGAAGGTGGGGACTGGCATTGGGTGAATTGGGCAGGGTACTGGGGAGAAGGTGGGGACTGGCATTGGGTGAATTGCTCAGGTTAATGGGGTGAAGGTGGAGATTGGCATTGGGTGAATTGCTCAGGGTAATGGGGAGAAGGTGCGGGACTGGCATTGGGTGAATTGCTCAGGTAATGGGGAAAAGGCGTGGGATTGGCATTGGGTTAATTGCTCAGGGTAATGGGGAGAAGGTGGGGATTGGCATTGGGTGAATTGCTCACGGTAATGGGGAGAAGGTGGGGATTGGCATTGGGTGAATTGCTCAGGGGAAAAGGGAGAAGGTGGGAACTGGCATTGGGTGAATTGCTCAGGGTAATGGGGTGAGGGTGGAGGACTGGTATTGGGTGATTTGCTCAGGGTAATGGGGAGAAGGAGGGGACTGGCATTGGGTGAATTGCTGAGGGTACTGGGGAGAAGTTGGGGATTGGCATTGGGTGAATTGGGCACGGTAATGGGGAGAAGGTGGGGACAGGTATGGGTGAATTGCTCAGGGTAATGGGGAAAGGTGGGGGATTGGCATTGGGTTAATTGCTCAGGGTAATGGGGAGAATGTGGGGGACTGGCATTGGGTGAATTGCTCAGGGTAATGGGGAGAAGGTGGGGGATTGGCATTGGGTGAAATGCTCAGGGAAATGGGGAGAATGTGGGGAAATGGCATTGGGTGAATTGCTCAGGGTAATGGGGAGAAGGTGGGGGACTGGCATTGGGTGAATTGCTCAGGGTAATGGGGAGAAGGTGGGGGATTGGCATTGGGTGAATTGCTCAGGGTAATGGGGAGAAGGTGGGGGACTGGCATTGGGTGAATTGCTCAGGGTAATGGGGAGAAGGTGGGGAACTGGCATTGGGTGAATTGCTCAGGGTAATGGGGAGAAGGTGGGGGACTGGCATGGGGTTAATTTCTCAGGTTAATGGGGAGGGGGCATGGGGTGGCATTGGGTTAATTGCTCAGGGTAATTAGGAGAAGGTGGGGGTGGCATTGGGTGAATAGCTCAGGGTAATGGGGAGAAGGGAGGGGTGGTAATGGGTGAATTGCTCAGGGTAATGGAGAGAAGGTGGGGTTTGGCACTGGGTGAATTGGGCAGGGTAATTGGGTGAAGGTTGGGGACTGGCATTGGGTGAATTACTCAGAGTAATGGGGAGAAGGTGGGGATTGGCATTGGGTGAATTGCTCAGGGTAATGGGTAGAAGGTGGGGGATTGGCATTGGGTGAATTGGGCAGGGTAATGGGGTGAAGGTGGGTGACTGGCATTGGGTGAATTACTCAGAGTAATGGGGAGAAGGTGGGGATTGGCATTGCGTGAATTGCTCAGGGTAATGGGGAGAAGGTGGGGGTGGCATTGGGTGAATTGCTCAGGGTAATGTGGAGAATGTGGGGGACTGGCATTGGGTGAATTGCTCAGAGTAATTGGAAGAAGGTGGGGATTGGCATTGGGTGAATTGCTCAGGGGAACGGGGAGAAGGTGGGGATTGCCATTGGGTGAATTGCTCAGGGTAATGGGGAGAATGTGGGGGACTTGCATTGGGTGAATTGCTCAGAGTAATGGGGAGAAGGTGGGGATTGGCATTGGGTGAATTGCTCAGGGTAATGGGGAGAAGGTGGGGGTGGCATTGGGTGAATTGCTCAGGGTAATGGGGAGAATGTGGGGGACTGGCATTGGGTGATTTGCTCAGAGTAATGGGGAGAAGGTGGGGATTGGCATTGGGTGAATTGCTCAGGGTAATGGGGAGAAGGTGGGGGATTATCATTGGGTGAATTGCTCAGGGTAATGGGGTGAAGGTGGGGGATTGGCATTGGGTGAATTGCTCAGTGCAATGGGGAGAAGGTGGGGATAGGCATTGGGTAAATTGCTCAGGCTAATGGGGAGATGATGTGTGACTGGCATTGGGTGAATTGCTCAGGGAAATGGCGAGAAGGTGGCGTCTTGCATTGGGTGAATTGCTCAGGGCAATGGGGTGATGGTGGGGGACTGGCATTGGGTGAATTGCTCATGATAATGGGGTGATGTTGGGGGACTGGCATTGGGTGAATTGCTCAAGGTAGTGGGGTGAATGTGGGGATTGGCATTGGGTGAATTGCTCAGGGTAATTGAGAGAAGGTGGGGGATTGGCATTGGGTAAATTGCTCAGGGTAATGGGGAGATGGTGGGGACTGGCATTGGGTTGATTGCTCAGGGTAATGCAGAGAAGGTGGGGGACTGGCATTAGGTGAATTGCTCAGAGTAATGGGGAGAAGGTGGGGATTGGCATTGGGTGAATTGCTCAGGGTAATTGGGAGAAGGTGGGGACTGGCTTTGGGTGAATTGCTCAGGGTAATGGGGAGAAGGTGGGGATTGGCATTGGGTGAATTGGGCATGGTAATGGGGAGAAGGTTGGGATTGGCATTGGGTGAATTGCTCAGGGTAATGGGGAGAAGGTGGGGACTGGCTTTGGGTGAATTGCTCAGGGTAATGGGGAGAAGGTGGGGATTGGCATTGGGTGAATTGGGCATGGTAATGGGGAGAAGGTTGGGATTGGCATTGGGTGAATTGCTCAGGTCAGTGGGGAGAAGGTGGGGATTGGCATTGGGTGATTTGCTCAGGGTAATGGGGAGAAGGTGGGGACTGGCATTGTGTGAATTGCTCAGGGCAATGGGGAGAAGATGGGGACTGACATTGGGTGAATTGCTCAGGGTAATGGGGAGAAGGTGGGGACTGGCATTGTGTGAATTGGGCAGGGTAATGGGGAGAAGGTGGGGGACTGGCATTGGGTGAATTTCTCAGGGTAATGGGGAGAAGGTGGGGACTGGCATTGGGTGAATTGCTCAGGGTAATGGGGAGAAGGTGGGGACTGGCATTGGGTGAATTGCTCAGGGTGATGGGGTGAAGGTGGGGGACTGGCATTGGATGAATTGGTCAGGGTAATGGGGAGAATGTGGGGAACTGGCATTGGGCGAATTGCTCAGGGTAATGGGGAAAAGGTGGGGGACTGGCATGGGGTTAATTGCTCAGGGTAATGGGGAGAAGGTGGGGGTGGCATTGGGTGAACTGCTCAGGGTAATGGGGAGAAGGTGGGGGTGGCATTGAGTGAATTGCTCTGGGTAATGGGGAGAAGGTGGGGGATTGGCATTGGGTGAATTGCTCAGGGTAATGGGGAGAAGGTGGGGTTTGGCACTGGGTGAATTGGGCAGGGTAATGGGGTGAAGGTGGGTGACTCGCATTGGGTGAATTGCTCAGGGTAATGGGGAGAAGGTGGGGGTGGCATTGGGAGAATTGCTCAGGGTAATGGGGAGAATGTGGGGGACTGGCATTGGGTGAATTGCTCAGAGTAATGGGGAGAAGGTGGTGTTTGGCACTGGGTGAATTGGGCAGGGTAATGGGGTGAAGGTGGGTGACTCGCATTGGGTGAATTGCTCAGGGTAATGGGGAGAAGGTGGGGGACTGGTATTGGGTGAATTGCTCAGGGTAATGGGGAGAAGGTGGGGATTGGCATTGGGTGAATTGCTCAGGGTAATGGGGAGAAGGTGGGGGATTGTCATTGGGTGAATTGCTCAGGGTAATGGAGAGAAGGTGGGGGAGTGGCATTGGGTGAATTGCTCAGTGTAATGGGGAGAAGGTGGGTTTCGCATTGGGTGAATTCCTCAGGCTAATGGGGAGAAGGTGTGGGACTGGCATTGGGTGAATTGCTCAGGGTAATGGGGAGAAGGTGGCGTCTTGGATTGGGTGAATTGCTCAGCGTAATGGGGAGAAGGTGGGGACAGGCATGGGTGAATTGCTCAGGGTAATGGGGAGAAGGTGTGGGAGTGGCATTGTGTTAATTGCTCAGGGTAATCGGGAGAAGGTGGGGGTGGCATTGGGTGAATGGCTCAGGGAAATGGGGAGAAGGTTGCGATTGGCATTGGTTGAATTGCTCAGGGTAATGGGGAGAATGTGGGGGACTTGCATTGTGTGAATTGCTCAGGGTAATGGGGAGAAGGTGGGGATTGCCATTGGATGAATTGCTCAGGGTAATGGGATGAGGGTGGGGACTGGCATTTAGTGAATTGGGCAGGGTAATGGGGAGAAGGTGGGGACTGGCATTGGGTGAATTGCTCAGGGTAATGGGGAGAAGGTGGGGACTGGCATTGGGTGAATTGCTCAGGGTAATAGGGAGAAGGTGGGGATTGGCATTGGGTGAATTGGGCAGGGTAATGGGGCGAAGGTGGGGACAGGCATGGGTGAATTGCTCAGGGTAATGGGGCGAAGGTGGGGACTGGCATTGGGTTAATTGCTCAGGGTAATGGGGAGAAGGTGGGGGTGGCATTGGGTGAATGGCTCAGGGAAATGGGGAGAAGGTGGGGGATTGGCATTGGGTGAATTGCTCAGGATAATGGGGAGAAGGTGGGTGTGGCATTGGGCGAATTGCTCAGGGTAATGGGGAGAATGTGGGGGACTGGCATTGGGTGAATTGCTCAGAGTAATGGGGAGAAGGTGGGGGATTGGCACTGGGTTAATTGGGCAGGGTAATGGGGTGAAGGTGGGGGACTGGCATTGGGTGAATTGCTCAGGGTAATGGGGAGTAGGTGGGGGATTGGCACTGGGTTAATTGGGCAGGGTAATGGGGTGAAGGTGGGGGACTGGCATTGGGTGAATTGCTCAGGGTAATGGGGAGAAGGTGGGTGTGGCATTGGGTGAATTGCTCAGGGTAATGGGGAGAATGTGGGGGACTGGCATTGGGTGAATTGCTCAGAGTAATGGGGAGAAGGTGGGGGACTGGCATTGGGTGAATTGCTCAGGATAATTGGGTGAATGTGGGGATTGGCATTGGATGAATTGCTCAGGGTAATGGGGAGAAGGTGTGGATTGGCATTGGGTGAATTGCTCAGGATAATTGGGTGAATGTGGGGATTGGCATTGGGTGAATTGCTCAGGGTAATGGGGAGAAGGTGGGGGACTGGCATTGGGTGAATTGCTCAGGATAATGGGGAGAAGGTGGGGACTGGCATTGGGTGAATTGGGCAGGGTACTGGGGCGAAGGTGGGGACTGGCATTGGGTGAATTGCTCAGGTTAATGGGGTGAAGGTGGGGATTGGCATTGGGTGAATTGCTCAGGGTAATGGGGAGAAGGTGCGGGACTGGCATTGGGTGAATTGCTCAGGTAATGGGGAAAAGGCGTGGGATTGGCATTGGGTTAATTGCTCAGGGTAATGGGGAGAAGGTGTGGATTGGCATTGGGTGAATTGCTCACGGTAATGGTGAGAAGGTGGGGATTGGCATTAGGTTAATTGCTCAGGGTAAAAGGGAGAAGGTGGGAACTGGCATTGGGTGAATTGCTCAGGGTAATGGGGTGAAGGTGGGGGACTGGCATTGGATGAATTGCTCAGTGTAATGGGGTGAGGGTGGAGGACTGGTATTGGGTGATTTGCTCAGGGTAATGGGGAGAAGGTGGGGACTGGCATTGGGTGAATTGTTCAGGGTAATGGGGAGAAGGTGGGGGATTGGCATTTTGTTAATTGCTCAGGGTAATGGTGAGAATGTGGGGGACTGGCATTGGGTGAATTGCTCAGAGTAATGGGTAGAAGGTGGGGATTCGCATTGGGTGAATTGCTCAGGGTAATGGGGAGAAGGTGGGGGATTGGCATTGGGTGAAATACTCAGGGAAATGGGGAGAATGTGGGGAACTGGCATTGGGTGAATTGCTCAGGGTAATGGGGAGAAGGTGGGGGACTGGCATGGGGTTAATTCGGCAGGGTAATGGAGTGAATGTGGGGGACTGGCATTGGGTGAATTGCTCGGGGTAATGGGGAGAAGGTGGGGATTGGCATTGGGTGAATTGCTCAGGGTAATGGGGAGAAGGTGGGTGTGGCATTGGTTGAATTGCTCAGGGTAATGGGGAGAATGTGGGGCACTGGCATTGGGTGAATTGCTCAGAGTAATGGGGAGAAGGTGGGGATTGTCATTGGGTGAATTGCTCAGGGTAATGGGGTGAAGGTGGGGGATTGGTATTGAGTGAATTGCTCAGGGTAATGGGGAGAAGGTGGGGGACTGGCATTGGATGAATTGCTCAGGGTAATGGGGAGAAGGTGGGGACTGGCATTGGGTGAATTGCTCAGGATAATGGGGAGAAGGTGGGGACTGGCATTGGGTGAATTGGGCAGGGTACTGGGGAGAAAGTGGGGACTGGCATTGGGTGAATTGCTCAGGTTAATGGGGTGAAGGTGGGGATTGGCATTGGGTGAATTGCTCAGGGTAATGGGGAGAAGGTGGGGGATTGGCATTGGGTGAAATACTCAGGGAAATGGGGAGAATGTGGGGAACTGGCATTGGGTGAATTGCTCAGGGTAATGGGGAGAAGGTGGGGGACTGGCATGGGGTTAATTCGGCAGGGTAATGGAGTGAATGTGGGGGACTGGCATTGGGTGAATTGCTCAGGGTAATGGGGAGAAGGTGGGGATTGGCATTGGGTGAATTGCTCAGGGTAATGTGGAGAAGGTGGGTGTGGCATTGGTTGAATTGCTCAGGGTAATGGGGAGAAGGTGGGGATTGGCATTGGGTGAATTGCTCAGAGTAATGGGGAGAAGGTGGGGATTGTCATTGGGTGAATTGCCCAGGGTAATGGGGTGAAGGTGGGTGATTGGTATTGAGTGAATTGCTCAGGGTAATGGGGAGAAGGTGGGGGACTGGCATTGGATGAATTGCTCAGGGTAATGGGGAGAAGGTGGGGACTGGCATTGGGTGAATTGCTCAGGATAATGGGGAGAAGGTGGGGACTGGCATTGGGTGAATTGGGCAGGGTACTGGGGAGAAAGTGGGGACTGGCATTGGGTGAATTGCTCAAGTTAATGGGGTGGAGGTGGGGATTGGCATTGGGTGAATTGCTCAGGGTAATGGGGAGAAGGTGGAGATTGGCATTGGGTGAATTGCTCAGGGTAAAATGGAGAAGGTGGGAACTGGCATTGGGTGAATTGCTCAGGGTAATGGGGTGAAGGTGGGGGAATGGCATTGGATGAATTGCTCAGGGTAATGGGGTGAGGGTGGAGGACAGGCATTGGGTGATTTGCTCAGGGTAATGGGGAGAAGGTGGGGACTGGCATTGGGTGAATTGCTCAGGGTCTTGGAGAGAAGGTGGGTATTGGCATTGGGTCAATTGGGCAGGGTAATGGGGAGAAGGTGGGGGTGGCATTGGGTGAATGGCTCAGGGAAATGGGGAGAAGGAGGGGGACTGGCATTCGGTGAATTGCTCAGAGTAATGGGGAGAAGGTGGGTATTGGCATTGTGTGAATTGCTCATGGTAATGGGGAGTAGGTGAGGGTGGCATTGGGTGAATTGGGCAGGGTAATGGGGAGAAGGTGGAGGACTGGCATTGGGCGAATTGCTCAGGGTAATGGGGAGAAGGTGGGGGACTGGCATTGGGTGAATTGCTCAGGGTAATGGGGAGAAGGTGGGGATTGGCATTGGGTTAATTGCTCAGGGTAATGGGGAGAAGATGGGGGACTGGCATTGGGTGAATTGCTCAGAGTAATCGGGAGAAGGTGGGGATTGGCATTGGGTGAATTGCTCAGGGTAATGGGGTGAAGGTGGGGACTGGCATTGGGTGAATTGCTCAGGGTAATGGGGAGAAGGTGGGGATTGGCATTGGGTTAATTGCTCAGGGTAATGGGGAGAAGGAGGGGGACTGGCATTCGGTGAATTGCTCAGAGTAATGGGGAGAAGGTGGGTATTGGCATTGGGTGAATTGCTCATGGTAATGGGGAGTAGGTGAGGGTGGCATTGGGTGAATTGGGCAGGGTAATGGGGAGAAGGTGGGGGACTGGCATTGGGTTGATTGCTCAGGGTAATGGGGAGAAGGTGGGGGACTGGCATTTGGTGAATTGCTCAGGGTAATGGGGAGAAGGTGGGGATTGGCATTGGGTTAATTGCTCAGGGTAATGGGGAGAAGGTGGGGGTGGCATTGGGTGAATTGCTCAGGGTAATGGGTAGAAGGTGGGGATTGGCATTGGGTGAATTGCTCGGCGTAATGGGGAGAAGGTGGGGTTGGCATTGGGTTAATTGCTCAGGGTAATGGGGAGAAGATGGGGGACTGGCATTGGGTGAATTGCTCAGGGTAATGGGGAGAAGATGGGGGACTGGCATTGGGTGAATTGCTCAGGGTAATGGGGAGAAGGTGGGGATTGGCATTGGGTTAATTGCTCAGGGTAATGGGGAGAAGATGGGGGACTGGCATTGGGTGAATTGCTCAGAGTAATCGGTAGAAGGTGGGGATTGGCATTGGGTGAATTGCTCAGGGTAATGGGGAGAAGGTGAGGGTGGCATTGGGTGAATTGGTCAGGGTAATCGGGAGAAGGTGGGGATTGGCATTGGGTTAATTGCTCAGGGTAATGGGGAGAAGATGGGGGACTGGCATTGGGTGAATTGCTCAGAGTAATGGGTAGAAGGTGGGGATTGGCATTGGGTGAATTGCTCAGGGTAATGGGGAGAAGGTGGGGATTGGCATTGGGTGAAATGCTCAGGGTAATGGGGAGAAGGTGGGGATTGGCATTGGGTGAAATGCTCAGGGTAATGGGGAGAAGGTGGGGGACTGGCATGGGGTTAATTGCTCAGGTTAATGGGGAGGGGGCATGGGGTGGCATTGGGTTAATTGCTCAGGGTAATTAGGAGAAGGTGGGGATTGGCATTGGGTGAATAGCTCAGGGTAATGGGGAGAAGGTGGGGGATTGGCATTGGGTGAATTGCTCAGGTAATGGGGAGAAGGTGGGGGATTGTCATTGGGTGAATTGTACAGGGTAATGGGTAGAATGTGCGGGACTGGCATTGGGTGAATTGCTCAGGATAATGGGGAGAAGGTGGGGACTGGCATTGGGTGAATTGGGCAGGGTACTGGGGAGAAGGTGGGTGTTTGGCACTGGGTTAATTGCTCAGGATAATGGGGTGTTAGTGGGGATTGGCATTGGGTGAATTGCTCAGGGAAATGGGGAGAAGGTGGGGACTGGCATTGGGTGAATTGCTCCGGTTAATGGGGTGAAGGTGGGGATTGGCATTGGGTGAATTGCTCAGGGTAAAGGGGAGAAGGTGGGGGACTGGCATTGGGTGAATTGCTCAGGTAATGGGGAAAAGGTGTGGGATTGGCATTGGGTGAATTGCTCAGGGTAATGGGGAGAAGGTGGGGGACTGGCATTGGGTTAATTGCTCAGTGTAATGGGGAGAAGGTGGAGACGGGCATTGGTTGAATTGCTCAGGCTAATGGGGAGAAGGTGGGGGACTGGCATTGGGTGAATTGCTCAGCGTAATGGGGAGAATGTAGAGGACTGGCATTGGGTGAATTGCTCAGGATAATTGGGTGAATGTGGGGATTGGCATTGGGTGAATTGCTCAGGACAATAGGGAGAAGGTGGGGACTGGCATTGGGTGAATTGCTCAGGGTAATGGGGAGAAGGTGGGGATTGGCATTGGGTGAATTGCTCAGGGTAATGGGGAGAAGGTGGGGATTGGCACTGGGTGAATTGCTCAGGGTAAAAGGGAGAAGGTGAGAACTCGCATTGGGTGAATTGCTCAGGGTAAAGGGGTGAAGGTGGGGGACTGGCATTGGATGAATTGCTCAGGGTAATGGGATGAGGGTGGGGACTGGCATTTAGTGAATTGGGCAGGGTAATGGGGAGAAGGTGGGTACTGGCATTGGGTGAATTGCTCAGGGTAATGGGGAGAAGGTGGGGACTGGCATTGGGTGAATTGCTCAGGGTAATAGGGAGAAGGTGGGGATTGGCATTGGGTGAATTGGGCAGGGTAATGGGGCGAAGGTGGGGACAGGCATGGGTGAATTGCTCAGGGTAATGGGGCGAAGGTGGGGACTGGCATTGGGTTAATTGCTCAGGGTAATGGGGAGATGGTGGGGGTGGCATTGGGTGAATGGCTCAGGGAAATGGGGAGAAGGTGGGGGATTGGCATTGGGTGAATTGCTCAGGATAATGGGGAGAAGGTGGGTGTGGCATTGGGCGAATTGCTCAGGGTAATGGGGAGAATGTGGGGGACTGGCATTGGGTGAATTGCTCAGGGTAATGGGGAGAAGGTGGGGGATTGGCACTGGGTTAATTGGGCAAGGTAATGGGGTGAAGGTGGGGGACTGGCATTGGGTGAATTGCTCAGGGTAATGGGGAGAAGATGGGTGTGGCATTGGGTGAATTGCTCAGGGTAATGGGGAGAATGTGGGGGACTGGCATTGGGTGAATTGCTCAGAGTAATGGGGAGAACGTGGGGGACTGGCATTGGGTGAATTGCTCAGGATAATTGGGTGAATGTGGGGATTGGCATTGGGTGAATTGCTCAGGGTAATGGGGAGAAGGTGTGGATTGGCATTGGGTGAATTGCTCAGGATAATTGGGTGAATGTGGGGATTGGCATTGGGTGAATTGCTCAGGGTAATGGGGAGAAGGTGGGGGACTGGCATTGGGTGAATTGCTCAGGATAATGGGGAGAAGGTGGGGCTGGCATTGGGTGAATTGGGCAGGGTACTGGGGCGAAGGTGGGGACTGGCATTGGGTGAATTGCTCAGGTTAATGGGGTGAAGGTGGGGATTGGCATTGGGTGAATTGCTCAGGGTAATGGGGAGAAGGTGCGGGACTGGCATTGGGTGAATTGCTCAGGTAATGGGGAAATGGCGTGGGATTGGCATTGGGTTAATTGCTCAGGGTAATGGGGAGAAGGTGTGGATTGGCATTGGGTGAATTGCTCACGGTAATGGTGAGAAGGTGGGGATTGGCATTAGGTGAATTGCTCAGGGTAAAAGGGAGAAGGTGGGAACTGGCATTGGGTGAATTGCTCAGGGTAATGGGGTGAAGGTGGGGGACTGGCATTGGATGAATTGCTCAGTGTAATGGGGTGAGGGTGGAGGACTGGTATTGGGTGATTTGCTCAGGGTAATGGGGAGAAGGTGGGGACTGGCATTGGGTGGATTGCTCAGGGTAATGGGGAGAAGGTGGGGGATTGGCATTGGGTTAATTGCTCAGGGTAATGGGGAGAAGGTGGGGGTGGCATTGGGTGAATTGCTCAGGGTAATGGGGAGAAGGTGGGGGTGGCATTGGGTGAATTGCTCAGGGTAATGGGGAGAATGTGGGGGACTGGCATTGGGTGAATTGCTCAGAGTAATGGGTAGAAGGTGGGGATTCGCATTGGGTGAATTGCTCAGGGTAATGGGGAGAAGGTGGGGGATTGGCATTGGGTGAAATACTCAGGGAAATGGGGAGAATGTGGGGAACTGGCATTGGGTGAATTGCTCAGGGTAATGGGGAGAAGGTGGGGGACTGGCATGGGGTTAATTGCTCAGGGTACTGGGGAGAAGGTGGGGGTGGCATTGGGTGAATTGCTCAGGGTAATGGGGAGAAGGTGGGGGACTGGCATTGGGTGAATTGCTCAGGGTAATGGGGAGAAGATGGGGGATTGGCATTGGGTGAATTGCTCAGGGTAATGGGGAGAAGGTGGGGTTTGGCACTGGGTGAATTGGGCAGGGGAATGGGGTGAAGGTTGGCGACTGGCATTGGGTGAATTGCTCAGGTTAATGGGGTGAAGGTGGGGATTGGCATTGGGTGAATTGCTCAGGGTAAAGGGGAGAAGGTGAGGGACTGGCATTGGGTGAATTGCTCAGGTAATGGGGAAAAGGTGTGGGATTGGCATTGGGTTAATTGCTCAGTGTAATGGGGAGAATGTGGAGGACTGGCATTGGGTGAATTGCTCAGAGTAATGGGGAGAAGGTGGAGATTGGCATTGGGTGAATTGCTCAGGGTAATGGGGAGAAGGTGGGGGACTGGCATTGGGTGAAATGCTCAGGGTAATGGGGAGAAGGTGGGGTTTGGCATTGTGTGAATTGGGCAGGGTAATAGGGTGAAGGTGGGGGATTGGCATTGGGTGAATTGCTCAGGATAATGGGGAGAAGGTGGGTGTGGCATTGGGTGAATTGCTCAGGGTAATGGGGAGAATGTGGGGGACTGGCATTGGGTGAATTGCTCAGGGTAATGGGGAGAAGGTGGGGGATTGGTATTGAGTGAATTGCTCAGGGTAATGGGGAGAAGGTGTGGATTGGCATTGGGTGAATTGCTCAGGATAATTGGGTGAATGTGGGGATTGGCATTGGGTGAATTGCTCAGGATAATAGGGAGAAGGTGGGGACTGGCATTGGGTGAATTGGGCAGGGTATTGGGGATAAGGTGGGGACTGGCATTGGGTGAATTGCTCAGGTTAATGGGGTGAAGGTGGGGGACTGGCATTGGGTGAATTGCTCAGCTAATGGGGAAATGGCGTGGGATTGGCATTGGGTTAATTGCTCAGGGTAATGGGGAGAAGGTGGGGGTGGCATTGGGTGAATTGCTCAGGGTAATGTGGAGAATGTGGGGGACTGGCATTGGGTGAATTGGGCAGGGTAATGGGGAGAAGGTGGGGACTGGCATTGGGTGAATTGCTCAGGGTAATGGGGAGAAGGTGGGGACTGGCATTGGGTGAATTGCTCTGGGTAATAGGGAGAAGGTGGGGATTGGCATTGGGTGAATTGGGCAGGGTAATGGGGAGAAGGTGGGTACAGGCATGGGTGAATTGCTCAGGGTAATGGGGAGAAGGTGGGGACTGGCATTGGGTTAATTGCTCAGGGTAATGGGGAGAAGGTGGGGGTGGCATTGGGTGAATGGCTCAGGGAAATGGGGAGAAGGTGGGGGATTGGCATTGGGTGAATTGCTCAGGATAATGTGGAGAAGGTGGGTGTGGCATTGGGCGAATTGCTCAGGGTAATGGGGAGAATGTGGGGGACTGGCATTGGGTGAATTGCTCAGAGTAATGGGGAGAAGTTGGGGATTGGCATTGGGTGAATTGCTCAGGGTAATGGGGAGAAGGTGGGGGATTGGCATTGGGTTAATTGGACAGGGTAATGGGGTGAAGGTGGGGGACTGGCATTTGGTGAATTGCTCAGAGTAATGGGGAGAAGGTGGGGGACTGGCATTGGGTGAATTGCTCAGGATAATGGGGAGAAGGTGTGGATTGGCATTGGGTGAATTGCTCAGGATAATTAGGTGAATGTGGGGATTGGAATGGGGTGAATTGCTCAGGGTAATGGGGAGAAGGTGGGTGACTGGCATTGGGTGAATTGCTCAGGATAATGGGGAGAAGGTGGGGACTGGCATTGGGTGAATTGGGCAGGGTACTGGGGAGAAGGTGGGGACTGGCATTGGGTGAATTGCTCAGGTTAATGGGGTGAAGGTGGAGATTGGCATTGGGTGAATTGCTCAGGGTAATGGGGAGAAGGTGCGGGACTGGCATTGGGTGAATTGCTCAGGGTAATGGGGAGAAGATGTGGGATTGGTATTGAGTGAATTGCTCAGGGTAATGGGGAGAAGGTGTGGATTGGCATTGGGTGAATTGCTCAGGATAATTAGGTGAATGTGGGGATTGGCATGGGGTGAATTGCTCAGGGTAATGGGGAGAAGGTGGGGGACTGGCATTGGGTGAATTGCTCAGGATAATGGGGAGAAGGTGGGGACTGGCATTGGGTGAATTGGGCAGGGTACTGGGGAGAAGGTGGGGACTGGCATTGGGTGAATTGCTCAGGTTAATGGGGTGAAGGTGGAGATTGGCATTGGGTGAATTGCTCAGGGTAATGGGGAGAACGTGCGGGACTGGCATTGGGTGAATTGCTCAGGTAATGGGGAAAAGGCGTGGGATTGGCATTGGGTTAATTGCTCAGGGTAATGGGGAGAAGGTGGGGATTGGCATTGGGTGAATTGCTCACGGTAATGGGGAGAAGGTGGGGATTGGCATTGGGTGAATTGCTCAGGGGAAAAGGGAGAAGGTGGGAACTGGCATTGGGTGAATTGCTCAGGGTAATGGGGTGAGGGTGGAGGACTGGTATTGAGTGATTTGCTCAGGGTAATGGGGAGAAGGAGGGGACTGGCATTGGGTGAATTGCTGAGGGTACTGGGGAGAAGTTGGGGATTGGCATTGGGTGAATTGGGCACGGTAATGGGGAGAAGGTGGGGACAGGTATGGGTGAATTGCTCAGGGTAATGGGGAAAGGTGGGGGATTGGCATTGGGTTAATTGCTCAGGGTAATGGGGAGAATGTGGGGGACTGGCATTGGGTGAATTGCTCAGGGTAATGGGGAGAAGGTGGGGGATTGGCATTGGGTGAAATGCTCAGGGAAATGGGGAGAATGTGGGGAAATGGCATTGGGTGAATTGCTCAGGGTAATGGGGAGAAGGTGGGGGACTGGCATTGGGTGAATTGCTCAGGGTAATGGGTAGAAGGTGGGGGATTGGCATTGGGTGAATTGGGCAGGGTAATGGGGTGAAGGTGGGTGACTGGCATTGGGTGAATTACTCAGAGTAATGGGGAGAAGGTGGGGATTGGCATTGCGTGAATTGCTCAGGGTAATGGGGAGAAGGTGGGGGTGGCATTGGGTGAATTGCTCAGGGTAATGTGGAGAATGTGGGGGACTGGCATTGGGTGAATTGCTCAGAGTAATTGGAAGAAGGTGGGGATTGGCATTGGGTGAATTGCTCAGGGGAACGGGGAGAAGGTGGGGATTGCCATTGGGTGAATTGCTCAGGGTAATGGGGAGAATGTGGGGGACTTGCATTGGGTGAATTGCTCAGAGTAATGGGGAGAAGGTGGGGGATTGGCATTGAGTGAATTGGGCAGGGTAACGGGGTGAAGGTGGGCGCCTGGCATTGGGTGAATTACTCAGAGTAATGGGGAGAAGGTGGGGATTGGCATTGGGTGAATTGCTCAGGGTAATGGGGAGAAGGTGGGGGTGGCATTGGGTGAATTGCTCAGGGTAATGGGGAGAATGTGGGGGACTGGCATTGGGTGATTTGCTCAGAGTAATGGGGAGAAGGTGGGGATTGGCATTGGGTGAATTGCTCAGGGTAATGGGGAGAAGGTGGGGGATTATCATTGGGTGAATTGCTCAGGGTAATGGGGTGAAGGTGGGGGATTGGCATTGGGTGAATTGCTCAGTGCAATGGGGAGAAGGTGGGGATTGGCATTGGGTAAATTGCTCAGGCTAATGGGGAGATGATGTGTGACTGGCATTGGGTGAATTGCTCAGGGAAATGGCGAGAAGGTGGCGTCTTGCATTGGGTGAATTGCTCAGGGCAATGGGGTGATGGTGGGGGACTGGCATTGGGTGAATTGCTCATGATAATGGGGTGATGTTGGGGGACTGGCATTGGGTGAATTGCTCAAGGTAGTGGGGTGAATGTGGGGATTGGCATTGGGTGAATTGCTCAGGGTAATTGGGAGAAGGTGGGGGATTGGCATTGGGTAAATTGCTCAGGGTAATGGGGAGATGGTGGGGACTGGCATTGGGTTGATTGCTCAGGGTAATGCAGAGAAGGTGGGGGACTGGCATTAGGTGAATTGCTCAGAGTAATGGGGAGAAGGTGGGGATTGGCATTGGGTGAATTGCTCAGGGTAATTGGGAGAAGGTGGGGACTGGCTTTGGGTGAATTGCTCAGGGTAATGGGGAGAAGGTTGGGATTGGCATTGGGTGAATTGCTCAGGGTAATGGGGAGAAGGTGGGGACTGGCTTTGGGTGAATTGCTCAGGGTAATGGGGAGAAGGTGGGGATTGGCATTGGGTGAATTGGGCATGGTAATGGGGAGAAGGTTGGGATTGGCATTGGGTGAATTGCTCAGGTCAGTGGGGAGAAGGTGGGGATTGGCATTGGGTGAATTGCTCAGGGTAATGGGGAGAAGGTGGGGACTGGCATTGTGTGAATTGCTCAGGGCAATGGGGAGAAGATGGGGACTGACATTGGGTGAATTGCTCAGGGTAATGGGGAGAAGGTGGGGACTGGCATTGTGTGAATTGGGCAGGGTAATGGGGAGAAGGTGGGGGACTGGCATTGGGTGAATTTCTCAGGGTAATGGGGAGAAGGTGGGGACTGGCATTGGGTGAATTGCTCAGGGTAATGGGGAGAAGGTGGGGACTGGCATTGGGTGAATTGCTCAGGGTAATGGGGTGAAGGTGGGGGACTGGCATTGGATGAATTGGTCAGGGTAATGGGGAGAATGTGGGGAACTGGCATTGGGCGAATTGCTCAGGGTAATGGGGAAAAGGTGGGGGACTGGCATGGGGTTAATTGCTCAGGGTAATGGGGAGAAGGTGGGGGTGGCATTGGGTGAACTGCTCAGGGTAATGGGGAGAAGGTGGGGGTGGCATTGAGTGAATTGCTCTGGGTAATGGGGAGAAGGTGGGGGATTGGCATTGGGTGAATTGCTCAGGGTAATGGGGAGAAGGTGGGGTTTGGCACTGGGTGAATTGGGCAGGGTAATGGGGTGAAGGTGGGTGACTCGCATTGGGTGAATTGCTCAGGGTAATGGGGAGAAGGTGGGGGTGGCATTGGGAGAATTGCTCAGGGTAATGGGGAGAATGTGGGGGACTGGCATTGGGTGAATTGCTCAGAGTAATGGGGAGAAGGTGGGGTTTGGCACTGGGTGAATTGGGCAGGGTAATGGGGTGAAGGTGGGTGACTCGCATTGGGTGAATTGCTCAGGGTAATGGGGAGAAGGTGGGGGACTGGTATTGGGTGAATTGCTCAGGGTAATGGGGAGAAGGTGGGGATTGGCATTGGGTGAATTGCTCAGGGTAATGGGGAGAAGGTGGGGGATTGTCATTGGGTGAATTGCTCAGGGTAATGGAGAGAAGGTGGGGGAGTGGCATTGGGTGAATTGCTCAGTGTAATGGGGAGAAGGTGGGTTTCGCATTGGGTGAATTCCTCAGGCTAATGGGGAGAAGGTGTGGGACTGGCATTGGGTGAATTGCTCAGGGTAATGGGGAGAAGGTGGCGTCTTGGATTGGGTGAATTGCTCAGCGTAATGGGGAGAAGGTGGGGACAGGCATGGGTGAATTGCTCAGGGTAATGGGGAGAAGGTGCGGGACTGGCATTGTGTTAATTGCTCAGGGTAATGGGGAGAAGGTGGGGGTGGCATTGGGTGAATGGCTCAGGGAAATGGGGAGAAGGTTGGGATTGGCATTGGTTGAATTGCTCAGGGTAATGGGGAGAATGTGGGGGACTTGCATTGTGTGAATTGCTCAGGGTAATGGGGAGAAGGTGGGGATTGCCATTGGGTGAATTGCTCAGGGTAATGGGAAGAAGGTGGGGGATTGGCATTGGGTGAATTGGGCAGGGTAATGGGGTGAAGGTGGGCGCCTGGCATTGGGTGAATTACTCAGAGTAAAGGGGAGAAGGTGGGGATTGGCATTGGGTGAATTGCTCAGGGTAATGGGGAGATGGTGGGGGTGGCATTGGGTGAATTGCTCAGGGTAATGGGGAGAATGTGGGGGACTGGCATTGGGTGAATTGCTCAGAGTAATGGGGAGAAGGTGGGGATTGGCATTGGGTGAATTGCTCAGGGTAATGGGGAGAAGGTGGGGGATTGTCATTGGGTGAATTGCTCAGGCTAATGGGGAGAAGATGTGGGACTGGCATTGGGTGAATTGCTCAGGGTAATGGGGAGAAGGTGGCGTCTTGCATAAGGCGAATTGCTCAGGGCAATGGGGTGATGGTGGGGGACTGGCATTGGGTGAATTGCTCATGATAATGGGGTGATGTTGGGGGACTGGCATTGGTTGAATTGCTCAAGGTAATGGGGTGAATGTGGGGATTGGCATTGTGTGAATTGCTCAGGGTAATGGGAAGAAGGTGGGGGATTGGCATTGGGTGAATTGCTCAGGGTAATTGGGAGAAGGTGGGCACTGGCATTGGGTGAATTGCTCAGGGTAATGGGGTGAAGGTGGGGACTTGCATTGGGTGAATTGCTCAGGGTAATGCAGAGAAAGTGGGGGACTGGCATTAGGTGAATTGCTCTGAGTAATGGGGAGAAGGTGGGGGACTGGCATCGGGTGAATTGCTCAAGGTAATGGGGAGAAGGTTGGGATTGGCATTGGGTGAATTGCTCAGGGTAATGGGGAGAAGGTGTTGATTGGCATTGGGTGAATTGGGCATGGTAATGGGGAGAAGGTTGGGTTTGGCATTGGGTGAATTGCTCAGGTCAGTGGGGAGAAGGTGCGGATTGGCATTGGGTGAATGGCTCAGGGTAATGGGGAGAAGGTCAGGACTGGCATTGTGTGAATTGCTCAGGGTAATGGGGAGAAGGTGGGGACTGGCATTGGGTGAATTGCTCAGGGTAATGGGGAGAAGATGGGGGACTTACATTGTGTGAATTGCTCAGGGTAATGGGATGAAGGTCAGGACTGGCATTGTGTGAATTGCTCAGGGTAATGGGGAGAAGGTGGGGGACTGGCATTGGGTGACTTGCTCAGGGTAATGGGGAGAAGGTGGGGGACTGACATTGGGTGAATTGCTCAGGGTAATGGGGAGAAGGTGGGGACTGGCATTGGGTGACTTGCTCAGGGTAATGGGGAGAAGGTGGGGGACTGACATTGGGTGAATTGCTCAGGGTAATGGGGAGAAGGTGGGGGAGTGGCATTGGGTGAATTGCTCAGGGCAATGGGGAGAAGGTGGGGGACTGGCATTGGGTGAATAGCTCAGGGTAATGGGGATTAGGTGGGACTGGCAGTGGGTGAATTGCTCAGGGTCATGGGGAGAAAGTGGGGACTGGCAGTGGGTGAATTGCTCAGGGTAATGGGGAGAAGGTTGGGACTGGCATTGGGTGAATAGCTCAGGGTAATGGGGAGTAGGTGGGACTGGCATTGGGTGAATTGCTCAGGGTCATGGGGAGAAAGTGGGGACTGGCATTGGGTGACTTGCTCAGGGTAATGGGGAGAAGGTGGGGACAAATTTGGGTGACTTGCTCAGGGTAATGGAGAGAAGGTGGGGGATTGGCATTGGGTGACTTGCTCAGGGTAATGGAGAGAAGGTGGGGGACTGGCATTGGGTGAATTGCTCAGGGTAATGGGGAGAAGGTGTCGGACTAGCATTGGGTGAATTGCTCAGCGTAATGGGGAGAAGGTGTGGGACTAGCATTGCGTGAGTTGCTGATTCGGAGAGTCAGTGCCGACATGATAGGCTAAATAATCTTCTGCACTGTAACAATTTGGAAGAGGCAATGTCGGCTAAATAGCACAGAAGTTAGGAATGTGCTGTTACAGAGGCACCATGGGGATTCACATGCATAGTCCTTTGAAGGCGGATGGATATATTGAGAGAATAATTCGCAAAGCATTGGGATATTGATTTTGCTGATTAGGGGTGTTCATAATAATCGCTTATTGTCACAAGTAGGCTTCAAATGAAGTTAATGTGAAAAACCCCTAGTCGCCACATTCCGGCGCCTGTTTGGGGAGGCTGGCAGGGGAATTGAACCGTGCTGCTGGCATTGTTCTGCATTACAAGGCCCTCTGTGCGAAACCACCCCCCTTGGGGACCAACTGAAGAATTGCATCCAATTCTGATCAGTACCCTTTAGGAAGGATGCAAGGGCCTCTGAGAGGGTGCAGAGGAGATTCATCAGAATAGTTCTTGGGATGGGAGTTCTTAGCGACTAGATAGATTGGAGGGCTGGAGTTGTTAAATCAATGGAGATTATTGGGAGATTTGATAGAGATGTACATGGATCATTTCCTTCTTTGGTGATCACTTGGCGAAGGGAATGATTGTTCACCTAAGATACTCCATGTTACTGGTCCCAGGTCCTGTGGGTCCTTGTGGCTGATAAACCCCACCCTAAAGCAGCATCTTTGACCGCACACTTGGCAGCTGTTTCCAGCAGGTGGGATCGGTCCTTGGATTCTGGATCGCTGGTATTCCTCCCTCAGGTTCCCTTTCCGGGCCGCCTCTTGCTGTCGGGTATCTTTGGGGAATTGCGTCCCTTCAATCAGGAGTTGGTACCTCCAAGTAGGTAGTGGGTGCCTGGAACTCGCTGCCGGAGGAGGTGGTGGAAGCAGGGACGATAGTGACGTTTAAGGGGGATCTTGACAAATACATGAATAGGATGGGAATAGAGAATAGAGGGATATAGACCCCGGAAGTGTAGAAGATTGTAGTTTAGTCGGGCAGCATGGTCGGCTCAGGCTTGGAGGGCCGAAGGGCCTGTTCCTGTGCTGTACTTTTCTTTGTTCTTTGTTCTTTGTAGGTCTCTTCTGAACAAGAGACTCTCTGCAATAACGTCGATGTTGCATTTCCCAGGGTAAGTCTTCAGGGTGTCTATGAAGTGCTTCCTTTGACCTCCTCTTGTTCAGGATCCTTCCCGGAGCTGGGTGAAGAGGATTTATTTTGGCAGTTGGGACTCTGACATGCTAAGCACATGTCCGGACCAGTGGAGTTGGTCTTGGATGATCATGGCCTCGATGATGGTGCTCTTGGCTCCTTCAAGGTTGCTGATGTTCGTACACCTGTCCTCCCAGCTGAAGCGTCTCAGGCAGAGTTGACGTGCCTCTCCAGGGCCTTCAGATGAGTCTGTGTGTAGTCCATGTTTTTGAGCTGCATAGAAGAGCTGGAAGGATGACAGCCTTGTACACGAGGATCTTGGTGTCAGCACAAACGTCACGGCCGTCACAGACTCTCATCCTGAGGTGTCCGAAGAAGGGGCTCGCAGATTGGATATGATGTTGGATCTCCGCATCAATGTAAGCCTTAGAGGAGAGGTGGCTCCCCAGATATAGGAAATTGTTTCTCCATTGACCTTGATGGGGGGGGGAGACCGGATCTTGGCCCGGGGCAGGTTGGGAACGGATTTAGGTCTTCCTGACGTTGAGGCTGAAACCGATTCTTTGGTATGTTTCCTCTAAAGTGTCAAGCATGGCTCGGAGATTGTCTTCTGAGAGAGTGGAGATGGCGATGTCATCCACATACTGAAGTTCCACATTCAATGGCAGTGTAATTTTCCTCTTCGATTTCAACTGGTTGAGGTTGAAATATTTTCCATCCATCCTGTAGACGATGTACACTCCATTGGGAGTTCTTCTTTGTACCTCCAGCTTTGCCCATTGATGAGCTCGCCTCTCTGCCTTGCTGGTTGTGTCGTTCTGCCAGGCGCGGAGAGCTTTCCTCCTCTTGTCGATGAGGTCTTGGATGGTGTGGTCATTCTCGTCGAACCAGTCTTGGTGGCTTCTGGTCTTGTAGACGGTGGTTTCTTCATAGATTGAGATGATACTACATTCTCCTCTTTGACTCTGGACGCATGGTGGCCCAGTGGTTAGCACTGCTGCCTCACAGCGCCAGGGACCCGGGTTCGATTCCAGCCTCGGGTGACTGTCTGTGTGGAGTTCGCATTTTCTCCCGTGTGTGCGTGGGTTTCCTCCGGGTGCTCCGGTTTCCTCCCACAGTCCAAAGATGTACAGTTTAGTTTAATTGGCCATGATCAATTGCCCCACAGTGTCCAGAAGTTGGGTGGGGTTGCAGGGACGGAGCGGGGGAGTGGGGTCTGGGTGGCGTGCTCATTTGGAGGTTCAGTGCAGACTCGATGGGTCGATTGGCCTCCTTCTGCCATGTAGGGGTTCTCTGGCTGTCTTCAGCTGGTTCACGTTTTTGTCCACTCCATTAGAATGGACATTTTGGAGATTTTGGTGAAGTTCACTCACATGCTTAGCTCTTGTAATCACTCAATGTTGATTTTACTTTCCTGATGATGATTTTTTTCTTCATCGTCTGCTGCTTCTGGTGGAGTTGATGGACAGAGAGGAGAGAATAAGCCAGTGATCTGTCCTACAGTCACCTTTACTGCTCATCGATTTGGTGATGAGGGCATCCTTTTGGTCTCTGGATCGGACGATGACGAAGTCGATGAAGGCCAGTGCTTTCATCGTGGATGTCTCCAGGGAATCTTGAACTTGTCCTTTTGGTGAAGCAGCGTAAAAGTGGCGGTAAGCTGGTGTTCCACACATTCGGTGAGCAGAAGAACACCTTTGGAATTCAATTCCCAACGCCTTCCATCCGATGGTCCCTTTCCAGATTTGGGAGCCCTTCCCAACCCTGGCATTGAGGTCCCCAAGGAGGACGATCTTCACTTCCTTAGGAATGTTGGAGAGTGTGGTGTCCAGGCTGGAGTAGAAGCCTTCGTTGGATTCATCATTGGCATCAAAGGTTGGGGCATCAGCATTCATAACCGTTGCCTGCTGAGTTCTTGGCAAGTTGTAGATGGAGGATCCTGAGATGCTCGTTGGTGCCGACAGGGAGCTCAGAGAGTCGGTTGCTGAGTTTGTTCTTGATGGCGGAACCAATCATCCTGGGCTGATTCTCGAGTTTCATCTCCAGAAGAAGAACCACCACCATCTCCACTCAGCTGCCCTTCTCCTGCTCTTTGGGTCTCTTGCAGGGCAGCGACGTCAATGTTGAAGTGGCTGAGTTCACGGCCACAAGGGCAGTTCTCCGTTCTGGTCGATTGTTTTGCTCGTTACCCGTGAGGGTTCGCACGTTCCAGGTTCCGAATTTCAGTTTCACTTTGATTTTCTGACCACGGGTAGGTGAGCTGCTGGATGTGGTTTTCTAGCCAGGCTGGGGTTGGGACAGAGGATTTGGGGCACCTTTTCTGGTCCTTTCCCCGTGCGGGGTGAGCAGAGCGCATCCTGAACAGAACTGCTCAGTCATGAAGAAATCTGCCGGAACGCTGTCCTGTCCCCATTCCAAGAGCGAGACGACCGAATCAAACTCCACCTCCTCTGTGCCGATCCGAAGCACGGGACTTCCAGATCTCACCGTCCTGTCCCCGTCACCCCTCGCCGATCGGCACAGGGCTTGTCTGTGTGTGTGGGGGGGGGAGAGGGAGGGGTGCTGCTTTCCTCCAGATAGACACCCGGTGCGGGCCATCTTTTAACATGGGTTTGCCGTTGCACATCAGCACACGGTCCTTGACAGAGGGTAGGTCCAGTTCCGGTGGCAAGGGAACCTCTATGACTGGGGATCTCCCTCCTGCTGCAACCTTCTTCCGCCATCGCAGCCGTTGATACCAAACGGGTATCTTTCGCCTGATCCGCCGTCGAAGACTTGTTTTGGAATGTGCTTTGTCTGGTTCCTCCCCTCTGACCTTACCGTCACAGGTGACCCTGCCAGGAGCTCCAAGACTCCCGACGGCATTGCTCTGCGACCAACAGAACATTCAAGCCTCTCCACCACAGTGTGGTAAACCACTGTTACACCTCTATTAGGTGATGTATGGTAGGACCTGCACTACAGGTACGTTGGTCGTGCCTGCCTGCTGGCTCCGCCCAGTAGGCGGAGTATAAATATGCGTGTCCTCCATGCTGCAGCCATTTCGCCAGCTGCTGTGGGAGGCCACACATCTTAGAGCAATAAAGCCTCAGTTGTACCCAACTCAGGTCTTTGTGCAATTGATCGTGGATCAAGTTATTGCTCTAAGATGTGTATAAGTCCCTAAGGCAGGGACTACCAACGTACCTGTAGTACAGGTCCTACCATACATCACCTAATAGAGGTGCAACAGTGGTTACCACACACGGCAAGGTGGCAAGCCAAGGGAATGTATCACACAATTGTGACCGATAAGGTAGACAAAGAAAAGCTGTTCCCATGAGCTGATGATATATGGACTGCGCGTATTACACGTCACTCAAGGAATCCAAGTTGCTGTGGCAACACCTTTACAATCATGTTGTCACCTGGATGGTGAAGGTCGAGGTTTCAAATTTACTTCCATCCCCTGGCTGCCCAGGAATCTCTCCCACTCTTAACGCCTGCCTTTGTCGCGTTTTGAAGGTTAATACTCAAACTTGTCTGGCAGGGTGATGAGTGCACCTTACTGGGCCATCAAATCCTCGGGTGGAACGTGATCCTGAAGCTTCTGGTTTAGAGGGAGGGATATTACCCACCACACCACAAGACCTCCAGTACAAGAAGGAGAGGAGGCATATTCCAGGTTTTGGTAAGAGCTCGAGGGAGAATGGGAGGGCAAAATTATTTGCCCCGGGAAAGGTCACGTTCTGGGTCTTGCTACGAGGGTGGTGGAAGCAAAGATGATCAATGGTTTCATCAGGAAATTGGATAGGCACTCAAAGGAAATAAACCTGCAGGACTATATAGCTAGAACGGATAATGGCACTCATTGGGTTTCTCCACAGAAGGAAGGCATGGACTTGATGGGCCGAATGGCCTTCTGCGTGCTGTAACGATTCTATGACTCAATGACGGTCTCTTGTTTTGCTCTTCCCCACAAATGAAAATACTGGCTAGGATTCTCCCCTCCCCTGTTTTCAGGAGCTGGGAATGCCGGTGGGGGTCGGACAAACCAATGGGAGTCTCCAAACGGCTTTTCTTAGAACCCATAGAATCCTCACAGCGCAGAAGGAGGTCACTCGGCCCATCGAGTCTTCGCCAATATGGAACAATTAATCACGGCCATTCCACCCTAACCTGCAGATCTTTGGACTGTGGGAGGAAACCGGAACACCCGGAGGAAACCCACGCACACACGGGGAGGACGTGCAGACCCGAGGCTGCAATTGAACCCGGGCCCCTGGCGCTGTGAGGCAGCAGTGCTAACCACTGTGCCACCGTGCCGCCCTGGTGGGATATCCCGGTCAAATTGTCCCTGCCCCCTGCCAATGATATAATGGGTTTCCTGCCATGAAAGGTCAAGAACCGCATCACCATACGTTTACATCTCAATGAAGGGCTTCCGCGCTCTGTTATCCCCCACATTAGGAATAACCTCGCCCCCGCTGACGTGACGTCACAACGGCGGAGTTTGCAACAGGTCTGGACCAACTGGGACCTGGTAAACAGTCCCTGCCGTGGGTGCCCAGTTAAGTACTGCCCCCCCCCCCCCACCCCGGCCGGGGGAGGGAGGAGGGGCTCATGCTCGGGCAGTGCCTTGATTGGATTGGATTGGATTTGTTTATTGTCACGTGTACCGAGGTACAGTGAAAAGTGTTTTTCTGTGAGCAGCTCAACAGATCATTCAGTACATGAGAAGAAAAGGGAATAAAAGAAAATACATAATAGGGCAACACAACATATACAATGTAACTACATAAGCACTGGCATCGGATGAAGCATACAGGGTGTAGTGTTAATGAGGTCAGTCCATAAGAGGGTCATTTAGGAGTCTGGTGACAGTGGGGAAGAAGCTGTTTTTGAGTCTGTTCGTGCGTGTTCTCAGACTTCTGTATCTCCTGCCCGATGGAAGAAGTTGGAAGAGTGAGTAAGCCGGGTGGGAGGGATCTTTGATTATACTGCCCGCTTTCCCCAGGCAGCGGGAGGTGTAGATTGAATCAGTGGATGGGAGGCAGGTTCGTGTGATGGACTGGGCTGTGTTCACGACTCTCTGAAGTTTCTTGCGGTCCTGGGCCGAGCAGTTGCCATACCAGGCTGTGATGCAGCCTGATAGGATGCTTTCTATGGTGCATCTGTAAATGTTGGTCAGAGTCAATGTGGACATGCCGAATTTCCTTAGTTTCCTGAGGAAGTATAGGCGCTGTTGTGCTTTCTTGGTGGTAGCGTTGACGTGGGTGGACCAGGACAGATTTTTTGAGATGTGCACCCCTAGGAATTTGAAACTGCTAACCATCTCCACCTCGGCCCCGTTGATGCTGACAGGGGTGTGTACAGTACTTTGCTTCCTGAAGTCAAGGACCAGCTCTTTAGTTTTGCTGGCATTGAGGGAGAGATTGTTGTCGCTACACCACTCCACTAGGTTCTCTATCTCCCTCCTGTATTCGGACTCATCGTTATTCGAGATGCGGCCCACTATCGTCGTATCGTCAGCAAACTTGTAGATGGAGTTGGAACCAAGTTTTGCCACGCAGTCGTGTGTGTACAAGGAGTAGAGTAGGGGACTAAGTACGCAGCCTTGCGGGGCGCCGGTATTGAGGACTATTGTGGAGGAGGTGCCTGGGTACTGCCAGGGGTACTCCCATTAGGGAGGTTCGGGGTGGGGGGTGTTTTCCCGGAGGGGGTGGGGAACTCATGCCCATGTCTGTGAGGGTGGGGCCCCGTGTCTGTGAGGGCGGGTCCTGTGTCCGTGAATATTGGTACGTGTCTGTCGGGGGGGGGGGGGGGTGGGGGGCTGGAAAGGTGTGAGGTTCCTTTTCCCTGGGGGGGGGGCCTGTTCTGGGGGGACTTTGCCTTTATATCTGTAACTTCTATTGATTGGGGTGCCCCGCTCTCTAAGCAGGTGAGGCCGCTGGCAAGGTGGTCTCATTCAGAGCCCGCCCCGCCAACATGACATCGCAGAGCCCGCCCCTTAACTTTCCTCTCCCCGAGGGCGGTTAGCACTGCTGCCTCACGGCACTGCGGTCCTGGGATCAAATCCCGGTCCTGGGCCACTGTCCCTGTGGAGTTTACACATTCTCCCCGTGTCTGCGTGGGTCTCACCTCCACAACCCAAAAGGTGTGCGGGGTCAGGTGGATGGGCCGCGCTAAATTGCCCCTTCATGGGAGAAAAATAATTGGGTACTCTAAATTTATAGTTCAAAAAACATTTATTTCCCTGAATGTTTGAAAGTGTGGCGGGAAAATTCAGCGAGGTAGCTGGTGGGCAGCGCTCCGCTTTCCCCACCTGAGACAGAACATAGGGGGGAAAAAGGAGAGAAAATTGAGCCAAAGTTCCTCTCTATAAAAAAACGTTCATACTTTGAAATTATCAACCCTCAATCGTCTCTTTTCAGAGACCTAACTTCGCCATCTTTTTTTGTCAGCTATAACCTCACAGCTGATTCTCGCTGATCTCTTTTATACTCTGTCCAGTGCTTCGGAAGCCATTTTACAATATGGAGACCGGTACAGTGTGCAGCAGTAGAAGTATTATCTAACCCCAGCGCATCACCACGGGAGCACGGAGGGGAATTTCATCCTTCGGAAATATTTACCCGGGAGCAGATGGAGAAAACCAAATTGAGTCGGTGCAGAGTGCAAATGATGTTTTAGCTACTTTTGAACCACAGACTGAGCTAAACCAGCAGTCTCCAGCTTTATAATCCCGAGCTGTGAATTATCAAGTAACACAGCAGGAGACTCTTAAAATTGGAGTCAAAATACCTCACTACTTTATAATTGGGTCGGATCATGCAGCCGGAGTAATGATGAGACTTACTGCACTCATGGGTTATTTATGTGGAACTTGGATAGTGACTTTGATGACCAGAGAGGCCTGTAAAATATAAAAATCAGGAATTTGCTGTCTAAGATGCAGTGTTTTTCGCTGTTTGATATGGTTCATGCTGAGAGCCTTGACATTGATATACTAGCAGCAGTCTGGACTTGCCGCAATGGTGCCAGATATTGACTGAATGCTTCAGAAAATGCTTGAACATCTCCGTTTCAGTCCTTTTAAATCAGGGGCTGGGGTTTAGCACATTGGGCTAAACAGCTGGCTTGTAATGCAGAATAATGCCAGCAGCGCGGGTTCAATTCCTGTACTGGACTCCCCAAACAGGCGCCGGAATGTGGCGACTAGGGGCTTTTCACAGTAACTTCATTGAAGCCCACTTGTGACAATAAGCGATTATTATAAAAGCCCACTCTGGCACTGGAATGTAACTTTTACACATGTGGAGTCTCATTCCTTCAGGTTTTAATCATTGTTAGATTTTCAATATTTTAAAACTTCTTATTCCTATCTCTTTTCATCCGGCGTTCTTTTCCCTCCCTTTACATCTCTTTCTATACCTGATCTGACATTGAATTCAGTTTCTAACGGCGACTCCCTGGTTCAGATTCTGCTGTATTCTTCAATGATTCTTTAACCTGATCGATTGAGGAGACACGCAGTCGATCACGGGTCCCAGGGGCCTTCAGGAGGGCACTATGCTGTGTGGATGGTTAGTTGATGAGGAAAGTCCAGTGTAAAAACTTAGAGAACATCCATGGGCATAAGCAAGACCAATAAACTGCTGACCATGTTCTTTCACTGCTCCAAGGTACAATATTTTTATTTTACTTTAAAACTAAATTTAGAGTACCCAATTATTTTTTTCCAATTAAGGGGCCATTCCCGTAACAGCCTCCCCGAACAGGCGCCGGAATGTGGCGACTAGGGGCTTTTCACAGCAACTTCATTTGAAGCCTACTTGTGACAATAAGCGGTTTTCATTTCATTTTCATTTCAATTTAGCGCGGCCAATCTACCTAACCTGCACATCTTTGGGTTGTGGGGGCGAAACGCACGCAGACACGGGGAGAATGTGCAAACTCCACACGGACAGTGACCCGGAGTCGGAATCGAACCTGGGTCCTCAGCACCATCGGCAGCAGTGCTAACCACTGAGGCACCATGCCTCCTGGACCAGGTACAGTATAGAGCAGTGTTTTTCAAACATTCTTTCTGGGGACCCATTTTTACCAACCGACCAACCTTCGGGACCCAACCCGGCCGACCTTTGCAACCCACGCCGGCCGACCTTCGGGACCCAACCCGGCCGACCTTCGCGACCCACGCCGGCCGACCTGCACGACCCACGCCGGCTGACCTGCGCGACCCGCCATTTTCTCTTACCTTGTTTGCTGCTGACAAAAATGGAGGAAATGGTTTTGGGTCCCTTTGGCCCTCGTACACGCTCCTCCAATGGAACCTGTTGGATGGAGGTGAAGCCTTCTGGTGTCGGAAAGCATGGAGTCTCCATCTGTCCAAAGTTCTGCATTTTTTTCCTTTAAAAGTTTATCAAATAAATCCCCCCCTCGAACTTGTTAAAAAAAAATGAATAAAATAAAATAAATAAACCCGCCCGAACTTGTAAAAAAAAGGCTGCGACCATATTTTAAAAATGCGGCCGCACTGCGCATGCGCACCGATGATTGGGCACGCGTGTGCCGCGCGGCCGCACTGCGCATGCGCACCGATGATTGGGCACGCGTGTGCCGCGCGGCCGCACTGCGCATGCGCACCGATGATTGGGCACGTGTGTGCCGTGCGGCCGCACTGCGCACCGATGATTGGGCACGCGTGTGCCGCGCGGCCGCACTGCGCATGCGCACCGATGATTGGGCACGCGTGTGCCGTGCGGCCGCACTGCGCATGCGCACCGATGATTGGGCACGCGTGTGCCGTGCGGCCGCACTGCGCATGCGCACCGATGATTGGGCACGCGTGTGCCGTGCGGCCGCACTGCGCATGCGCACCGTGATTGGGCACGCGTGTGCCGTGCGGCCACATTTTCTTGACATGTTCGCGGCCATTTGAAGCCACTTACAGCCGGCGTTATTAAAGGCGGGGTGCTGCGTCTGTTGCGCGCGGATTTGCGAGATCGGGAGCGAGTGACGGACGGCCCCGCGACCCTACCGACACCCGTCCGCGACCCACCCGCGGGTCACGCCCCCGACTTTGATAATGCCTAATATAGAGCAGGGTTTCCCAAATCTTCTGAGCCACGGAACTCCTAGTGACCTCCCAAGTGCATCGGGGCTCCCCAAGCATCGTCATCATGTCGATGCCTCTATTTTGCCACAAAGTAGGCAAACTGCGAACACAGAAATCAAGCGATGTCTACGCATATATTAGGAATTAGGAAGAGGCACACAGTCACAGATACATTCAGCAGCTACATGGCACCATCACATTAACCCCGCGCCAGCCTACCCTCGCATGGTCCCTTAACATTGACCACTTTAGGAGTGGGTAATCTAAAAAGTTTAATGGGCGGTGTGAACAAAGAACAAAGAACAAAGAAATGTACAGCACAGGAACAGACCCTACGGCCCTCCAAGCCCGTGCCGACCATACTGCCCGACTAAACTACAATCTTCTACACTTCCTGGGTCCGTATCCTTCTATTCCCATCCTATTCATATATTTGTCAAGATGCCCCTTAAATGTCCCTATCGTCCCTGCTTCCACCACCTCCTCCGGTAGCGAGTTCCAGGTACCCACTACCCTCTGCGTAAAAAACTTGCCTCGTACATCTACTCTAAACCTTGCCCCTCTCACCTTAAACCTATGCCCCCTAGTAATTGACCCCTCTACCCTGGGGAAAAGCCTCTGCCTCTGTGGTGCAAAGCTAATATTCAAATTAGACACAGGCACCTCTCTCTCCCTCACACACACATGTCTCCCTCTCTCTCTCTCCCTCACACACACATGTTCCCCTCTCATGCAAACACACCTCCCCTGCACACACATACACGTCTCCCTCTCTCTCACACACACACACACACATGTCCCCCTCTCACACTCACACACCTCCCCCTCTCACACACACACACATGTCCCCCTCTCAAACTCACCGTCCTCCCCTTCTCACACACACACTCGTCTCCCTCTCACCCACACATTTCCACCTCTCACGCATGCACATCTATCTCTCTCACACACACACATGTTCCCCTCTCATGAAAACACACCTCCCCCTCACACACACACACTTGTCTCCCTCTCTCATACACAAGTCCCTCTGTCTCACACACACACGTACTCCTCTCTGACACACACGCCCCTCTCACACACACACACACACGCGCGTGTCCTTCACTCACACACACATGTCTCCCTCTCTCACACACATGTCTCTGCCTCTCTCTCACACACACACACACACATTCCCCCTCTCTCTCGCACACGTCCCCCTCTCTCTCACACACTCACCCCCCACTCTTACCTTAATCTCCCATGCGGGACCTAGTCAAAAGCTGTACTGAAGTCCATGGGGACTATCTGAACTGCAGTGCCCTCACCGAAACCCAGGGCAGCACGGTAGCACAAGTGATTTGTACTGTGGCTTCACAGCGCCAGGGTCCCAGGTTCGATTCCGGCTTGGGTCACTGTCTGTGCGGAGTCTGCACGTTCTCCCCGTGTCTGCGTGGGTTTCCTCCGGGTGCTCCGGTTTCCTCCCACAGTCCAAAGATGTGCAGGTTAGGTGGATTGGCCGTGATAAATTGCCCTTAGTGACCAACAAGGTAAGGAGGGGTTATTAGGTTACGGGGATAGGGTGGAAGTGAGGGCTTAAGTGGGTGGGTGCAGCCTAATGGGCCGAATGGCCTCCTTCTGCACTGTATGTTCTATGTACACACCACCTTGAAAAATTCACTCAAATTCATGAGAATCTCTCCTGACAAAGCCACGTTGTCAGAACCCCTGCAATCTCCTCCCTTGCCTCCCGCAACAGCCCAGGATACATCTCATCTGAGCCTGGTGATTTATCCATTCTTAAATCTGGTAATGCCGCTAACACATCCTTGTTCTCAATGCTAATCTGTGGATAATTAAATCACAGTGCCCTCCCTGCTTTCTATACCATCATCGTCTTTCTCCATAGTGAACACCTGTGCCTTCCACCTCCACACACAGGGGGCGGGATTCTCCACTCCCGCGCCAAAGTGGCTGCGCCGTCGTGAACGCCGTCGAGTTTCACGACGGCGCGAAACGGCCCCGATCCCGACCGATTCAGGCCCTGACAATGGGCCAGGATCGGGGTCGCGTCATCTACACGCGCCAGGCCTTGTCGCCCGCGTAAAGGCGGCCCTGCATAGATGACGCGGCCGGCGCTGCATAATGGGCGTCACCCGCGCATGCGTGGTTGCCGTCCTCTGCAAATCCGCCCCGCAAGAAGATGGGGGACGGATCTTGCGGGGCCGCGGAAGGAAGGAGGTCCTCCTTCAGAGAGGACGGCCCGACGATCGGTGGGCACCGATCGCGGGCCACCCCACATTTCAGGTACCCCCCGGTGCAGGATCCCCCCTCGCCCCCCCCCCGCAGGCCGCCCCCCCCCCCCCCAGCGTTCACGCACCATTCACGACTGCAGCGACCAGGTGTGGACGGCGCCGGGGGGAACCCGCCGTTTTGGCCTGGCCGCTCGGCCCATCCGGGCCTGAGAATAGCGGGGGTGCCGGAGAATCGCCATTTTGGGTGTCTCCGGCGATTCTCCGGCCTGCGGCCCGCGGAACTCAACCGGGCCGTCCCCGCTGCTTGGGAGAATCGCGGGAGGGCGTCGGACCGGCGTCCCCGGAAATTTTGGCGGCCGAGGCGATTCTCCCAACCGGCGCGGGAGTGGAGAATCCCGCCCAGGGTGCCACATTGGTTCCTAACGGGCCCTACTCTTTCCCTGGTTAGTCTCTTGCTCTAAATCTACTTATAAACACCTTGGGATTTTCCTTCATTTATCCTGCCAGTGTTTTTCCATGACCTCTCTTTCCTCTCCTAATTTATTTTTTTGAGTAACCCCCCGCACTTTCTAAACTCCTCCAGGGCTTCCACTATTTTGAGCCCCCCCCCTGTATGTGCCACAAGCCTCCCGGTCTTTTCCTTATCCAACGCTGTATTTCCTTTGACATCCAGGGTTCTCTGGACTTTTTGTTTCCACCCTTTACCTTTACAGGAGCCTGTTTGCTTTGTACTCTCTCTATTTCCTTTCTGAGTCACTCCCACTACTCTGATGGGTGGCACGGCGGCACAGTGGTTAGCACTGCTGCCTCACAGCACCAGGGACCCGGGTTCAATTCCGACCTGGCGTGACTGTCTGTGTGGAGTCTGCACTTTCTCCCCATATCTGATTGGGTTTCCTCTGGTGCTCCGGTTTAAAACATAGAACATCCAGTGCAGAAGGAGGCCATTCGGCCCATCGAGTCTGCACCGACCCACTTAAGGCCTCACTTCCACCCTATCTCCGTAACCCAATAACCCCTCCTAACCTTTTCGGACACTAAGGGCAATTTAGCGCGACCAATCCACCTAACCCACACATCTTTGGACTGTGGGAGGAAACCGGAGCACCCGGAGGAAACCCACGCACACTCGGGGAGAAAGTGCAGACTCCACACCGACAGTGACCCAAGCCGGGAATCGAACCTGGGACCCTCGCGCTGTGAAGCCACAGTGCTAACCACTATGCTACCGTGCTGCCCGTTTTCTCCCACAGTCCAAAGATGTGCAGGTTCGGTGGATTTGCCGTGATAAATTGTCCCTAAGTGAGCAGGGATGCAGGTTAGGTGCAGTTAGGGTAATGGAGTGGGTCTAGGTAGGGGGCTCTTTCAGAGGGGACGGTGCAGGCTTGATGGGCCGAATGGCCTCCTTCTGCACTGTTGGGATTCTATGGATGCGGATTTTCCTACAAGTAGTTGCTCCCAGTCCAGTTTGGCCAGATCCTCTCTTATCCGATTATAAGCAGCCTTCCCACAATTCAGAAGCTTTGGCAGTGATTCAATGGCTGCAGATTCTCGGGGCTGCAGGTTCCGAGAAACGCCCCGCTAAGTACACCCAAAAGGGGATTCTGTTTCTGTCCCATTAAATCGCCCCCTTTATTTCCGATCCAGTTTTGTCTTTTTCCATAACTACCTTAAATCTTACTGAGTTATGGTCACTGTCACTGAAATGCTCCCCCACTGGCACTTCTACCACCTGCCCGGCTTCACCACCTGCCCGGCTTCATTCCCATAAAATTAGGTGAAGTGCCGACCCCTCCCTTGTAGGATCTTCTCCACACTGGCTCAGAAAGCTCACCTGGATGCACTTTTAGAATCCTGTCCCCTCTAAGCCTTTCACACTGTGCCTATCACAATTGATATTGCGGAAGTCGAAGTCTCTGACTATTATTGCCCGATTGTTTTTGCGTTTATCTGAGATTTGCCTACATATCTGCTCTTCTATCTCGATCTCTGACATGCTTGGGGGCCTGTAGTATACTCCGAGCAACAAGGTTGCTCCTTATATTTAAGTTCCACACTTCTGGCCTCAGATGAGGAGCCTGCTAAGGTATCATCCCTCCTCATTGCAGTAATTGACTCCTTGATCAATATTGTGACCCCCCCCTCCCCCCCCCCACCCCACTCCTCCGCCCCTCTCCCCCCATCTTATCTGAAGATTGTATATCCCGGAACACTGAGCTGCTAGTCCTGACTCTCCCTTAGCCATTCCCCTGTGTTAGCAATAATATCATACTCCCATGTGTTAATCGCACCCTCAGTTCATCTGTCTTAACCGTAAGACTCTGTATTAAAATCAATGCCATCCAGCCTTGACTCCCCTCCCACTAGCAAACTCCTCCATCAGGATGTGGTCCCTATCCAGTGTGGGTACAACCCATCCGACTTGTACAGGTCCCACTGTCATGTGAGAGTCCCTTTAAGAAATGGGTGTTTATAAATGGGTGTGTATATAAGTATCTGTAGTGAGAGTACCTTTAAGAAATGGGTGTTTATTACTGCAGTGATGTCAGAGAGGGGGTGGAGCTGGGCTGTCTGTCAGCTTTTTACTTTTGTTTTAGGCTGTTTGCTGCAGGGTGTGTTTTAGTTTAGTTTTCGGAGCTGGATAGCTGGTCACAGCCAGAAGGTGTATGAATCTCTCTCTGTAATCTAAAGACTGTAAATCGATCCTGGTGATTTAAAACTAATAACAGCAGTGACTTTAACCTGATGTGCTTCTGATAAAAGGTGTTTTAAGCCTTGTGGATGTTAAAAGGAAAGATTAAAGGATTACATAGTGTTGTATTCTTTGGGGGTTGTATTTGAATTAATGGTTGCTAAGATGTTCACTGTTTGTTTTAAAAAGGTTAACTTGAGGTCATAGAATAAACATTGTTTTGCTTTAAAAAATACTTTTCCATTTCTGCTGTCCCACAGCTGTAGAGTGGGCCGTGTGCTCCCCATACCACAATCCATTAAAAGTTGTGGGTCTCCATGATACACTTTGGGGTTCTCTAAACCCTGGCCCATGACACCTTCCCCAGAAATGGATCCAGTCATGCAGGAATCCCTCCTGCGCCATCTCTTCACTCATCTGCTCTATCCTCTTATTTCTATATTCTCCAGCAAGTGACAGGGGAGTAATCCAGAGTCAGGGTCATACAGTACAGAAGAGACCCATTAACCCATGGAGTCTGCACGGCCAAATCTACACTCACCCCACTTTCCAGCATTGGCCCGTAGTCTTGAATGTTATGACATTCCAAGTGCCCATCCAGGTACCTTTTGAAGGTTGTGAGATTTCCCGCCTCTACTACCCTCCCAGGCAGTGCATTCCAGACTCCCACCACCCTGTGGGTGAAAACATGTTTCCTCAAATCCCTTCGAGTCAAGCTTTTCAACCTGCTACTTAGTTCCTTAAATTCTTGCTGCTGGACCTCACCCCTCTTCCTACCTATGTCATTGGAGTTATAGAGTCGTACAATGCAGAAAAGGCCCCTCGGCCCATCGAGTCTGCACCGCCAATAACTACGGCTAATCCCGCGCTGATCCCACTTACCAGCAGTTGTCCCATATCCTTGAAAGTGATGGTGTTTCAAGTGCTCAACAAAGGTTTCTTTTAAAGGTTACGGGCGGGATTCTCCATTGGCCGACGCTGAAATCAGGAACGGCACTCTGGCGGAGAATAGCTCGCAACGCCTGCAAATCGGTGTCATTGTGACGCACAGCGTGTGTAGTTGCAACCGCGTACGCACCTCATTATCGGGCCCACCCGCCTCCGCCTCCGGTGGGCCGAGTTCCCGATGGTGCGGTCCATGTGCGGTCTCAACAATCGTGAGCCTGGCGTGGTGGCTGCGGAGGGCGAGAGAGGGCGTACGGACAGTGTCCCGCGCCGCCATACGTGGCTGACCGTCGTGCCGCTGGCCGGGGGGGGGGGGCTTCTGCCAGGGCTGGGGGGAGTAGTGGGGGTGACCGGGAGGTGGGCTGTAGGGTCGGGGTGGCCGGCAAGCGGTCGAGCACAACCAGCGCCATCTTTTTGGTGCGTGCGTGGGAGGTTTGTCCATCGTGTAATCCACGGACCCTCCGTTGGCGTCAGCACTTAGACGCAGGAAAATCCAGCCCGAGGAGTTTCCCAGCCTCCACTACCTTCCCAGGCTGTGCATTCCAGAGTCTCAGCGCCCTCTCAGGGATTCTTGTTTCTCTATGTTCCCTCGGAATCTCCTGCCCCTCACCCTAAAACTGTGCCCTCTGAATTGGCGACAGCTGCTTCCTACTTATCCTGTCTTAACTCTCCTCATAATCCTATGCCCCTCAATCATATCCCCCTCAGCCTCCAGAGAATCTTAGAATCCTTACACTGCAGAAAGAGGCTATGTGGCCCATTGAGCCTGTACTGACCCCTTGAAAGAGCACCCTACCCAGGTCCATCGCCCGCCCACCCTGCCCTATCCCCGTAACCCCACAACCTAACCTGCACATCCCCGGCACACTAAGGGCAATTTAGCACGGCCAATCCACCCATCTTTGGACTGTGGGGGGAAACCGGAGCACCCGGAGGAAACCCACGCAGACACGGGGAGAAAGTGCAAACTCCGCACAGTCATCCGAGGCTGGAATTGAACCTGGATCCCCGGTGCTGTGAGGCAGCAGTGCTAACCACTGTGCCACCGTGCCATTTTCTCCGCTCTAAAGAAAACAACCCAAGCGTCTCCAGTCTCCTATTACAGCTCAGCTGCTCCATCCCAGGCAACATCCTGGTGAATCTCCTCCATACCCCTTCCAGGGCAGTCACTCGTTGAGGCGACCAGAACTGCTCACAGTACTCCAGCTGTGGCCTATCCAACGTCCGGAACAGCTCCAGCATAACTACCCTGCTCTTATATTCTCTGCCACAACTGATAATGCCAAGGTCCCATCTGCCTTCTTTAGCATTAGCATTTAGTAATTAGTAATTAGTATTAGTAGAGAAATGGTTTGGGGGAAATTAATGGGATTGAAGGCAGACAAATCTCCAGGGCCTGATAATCTTTATCCCAAAGTACTTAAGGAAGTGGCCCTAGAAATAATAGATCCATTGGTTGTCATTTTCCAAAATTCTTTGGAAATGGTTCCTACATGTTGGAGAGTGGTGAATGTAACCCCACTATTCAGAAAGGGAGCACAGGAAGGAGCAGAGCTCCGAAAGCTAGTGACATCGAAACAACCCTGTTGGACTTTAACCTGGTGTTGTAAGACTTCTTACTGTGCTCACCCCAGTCCAACGCCGGCATCTCCACTTCAAAAAGGGAGGTAGAGATAAACAGGGAACCATAGACCAGTGAGCCTAATGTTGGTAGTAGGGAAGTTGCTCGAGTCCATTCGCAAGGATTTCATAGCACAGTATTTGGAAAGCAGTGGTGTAATCAGACAAAGTCAGCATAGATTTACAAAAAGGAAATCATGCTTGACGAATCTACTGGATTTTTTTGAAGATGTAATTAATGGAGTTGACCAGGGAGAACCGGTGGATGTGGTTTATTTAGACTTTCAGCAGGCTTTTGACAAGGTCCCGCATAGCAGATTAATATTTAAAGTTAAAGCGCATGGGATTATGGTTAGTGTCTTGAGATGGATAGAAAGCTGGTTAGCAAACAGGAAGCAAAAATTTGGAATACATGGGTCTTTTTCCGATTGGCAGGCAGTGACTAATCGGATACCGCAGGGATCTGTGTTAGGACCCCCAACTGTTCACATTATATATCAATGATTTGGACGAGGAAACTAAACGTATTATCTCCAGATTTGCAGATGATACAAGGTTGGGTGGGAGGGTGAGCTGTGAGGAGGATGCAGAGATGCTTCAGCGGGAGTTGGACAGGCTGAGTGAGTGGGCACATGCACGGCAGATGCAATGTAATGTGGGTAAATGTGAGGTTATCCACTTCAGTAGCAAAAATAAAAAGGCAAATTATTGTTTGAATGGGTGCCAATGTTCTATATAATTCTAGTAAAACGTCTCTATTCCTGTACTCCAATCGTCTCGCTATGAAGGCCAACATACTATTTGCCTTCTTTACTGCCTGCTGTACCTGTGCGCTTACTTTCAGCGACTGATGCACGAGGACACAAGATCTCGCTGAATATCCACCTCTCCTGGAGTATTGTGTTCAGTTTTGGTGTCCCTATCTGAGGAAGGATGTTCTCGCTATGGAGCGAGTGCAGCGAAGGTTTCCCAGGCTGATTCCTGGGATGGCAGGAGTGTCATATGGAGTTTGGAAGAGTGAGGGGATATCTCAGAAACTTATAAAATTCTTTTATTTTTAAATTTAGAGTACCCAATTTTTTTTTCCAATTAAGGGGCAATTTAGCGTGGCCAATCCACCTACCCGGCACATTTTTGGGTTGTGGGGGTGAAACCCACGCAAACACGGGGAGAATGTGCAAACTCCACACGGACAGTGACCCAGAGCCGGGATCGAACCTGGGACCTCAACGCCGTAAGGCAGCAGTGCTAGCCACTGTGCCACCGTGCTGCCCTTATAAAATTCTAACAGGATTGGACAGGGTAGATTCAGAAAGAATGTTCCAGATGGTGGGGGAGTCCAGAACTAGGGGTCATAGTTTGAGGATAAGGGGTAAACCTTTTAGGACTGAGGTGAGGAGAAATTTCTTCACCCAGAGAGCGGTGAATCTGTGGAATTCACTACCACAGAAAGTGGCTGAGGCGAAAACGTGTAATTTCAAGAAGGAAATAGATATAGCTCTTGGGGCTAAAGGGATCAAAGGATATGGGGGGATCAGGGTATTGAACTTGATGATCAGCCATGATCATAATGAATGGCGGAGCAGGCTCGAAGGGCCGAATGGCCCCTTCTGTTTCTACTTTCTATGTATGTTTCCATGTATTAACTATCCTAGTCACCTACTCCACTGCCTTCTGGGATCACCCACACACTCGGTTACGTTGTCAAAAAATTCTTTCTAATTTGTTCGGCCCTAATCAACCCATGTATTTCCAAGTGGAAATTAATTGTCTCCTTCAGAATTTTCTCCAGTAGTTTCCCTCCCACTGACGTGAGACTCACTGGCCTGTAACTCCCTGGTTTATCTCTCACACCCTATTTGAAAAGTGGAACCACATTAGCTGTTCCCAGTCCCTTGGCCAGAGAGGAATAAAAAACTTGCGTCAGGGTCCCTGCAATTTCCTGCCTCGCCTCGTGCACCCTGGGATGCAGTTCATCCGGGCCTGGGGGTTTGTCTATTTTTAAGCTTGTCAAAGCCTCCAATACCTCCTCACTTCCTGTGTCACACTACTCAAGGTCCTCAGTCCCATTTCCTGGTCTGTACCTACGTCCTCCTTCACCTGAGTGAAGGCCGATGAGCAGTATTCATTCAACACCCTCGCAATGTCCTGCGGCTTCACACAAACTGTACCCGTGGCTCTAATCGACCCTATTCTTTCCCTGGTTAACCTCTTCCTCTTAATGTATTTATAGAATATCTTAGGGTTCTCCCTAATCTTATTCGCGGGTCCATCTATTGTTGGGCCTTCTGCATATTGATATAAAAACTCCCCTGAATACATTTCAAGAAATTCGCCACCTCTGAACCCTTTACTCTGTGACTATCCGAATTTACCTTGGGGAAGTTGAAATCCCCGAGTATAATTGCCCAATTATTATTCTGAGACACCTCATTAAATTGCCTACACATCTGCTCCTCTACTTCCCACTGACTCTGGGAAAGCACCAAGATGGACTTGTTGGGCTGAATGGGTTATTGTTGTGAGGCAGCAATCTATGTATTTCAGTGTGTCGATACTGCTCGGCTCACCATCTCTCTGGCTATCCAGGTGTGTCAAATGTATTTCTCATTTGTACGCACAGAGGGGGTTGAATTAGTTTGAAATCTCTCTCTCTCTCTCTCTGCAGTGGGGGGTCCCTGATGGATCTGTTGATTCTCACACCTCCATCACACTTTAAAGATTCATGGAGCAGAAAAGTGTTACAGTTCCCAGCTCGTTAGCAGAGAGTGAAAGTTTTGAGGGATTTAAGCTTGAAATGTATCACCTGCACACACAAGGCTAATGAGAGACATAACGTGCCTTTAACTAGTGGCTAAGTAATGTAAAACACAGCTCTGCAGATTGTACTGTAAGGAAAAGTGCCTGGGGGAGTTCTGTAGAACCATCACTATTTGCTTCACTGGTAACTAGGTTCACAACAAGCCCATCAATAAAATGAATTAGTGACATTCCAAAGACAGAGGGCAGGATTTTCTGTCTGGCAATGCCGGAATCACGATTGGGCAGAGAATTGTCCAGCAGCTAAAAATCGAGTCAGCGCTGGGGGCCCAACAGAACGCCATGCTCCGGCGCCTTGATAACGACCGGAGTGCGCTCCACATCGCGAGCCGATGTGGGCATGCAAATAATAATCATCTTTATTCGTGTCGCAAGTAGGTTTACATTAACACTGCAATGGAGTTACTGTGAAAAGCCCCTAGTCGCCACACTCCGGCGCCTGTTCGGGTACACGGAGGGAGAATTCAGAATGTCCAAATTACCTAACAAGCACGTCTTTCGGGACTTGTGGGAGGAAACCGGAGCACCCGGAGGAACCCCACGCAGACACGGGGGGAACGTGCAGACTCCGCACAGACAGTGACCCAGCGGGGAATCGAACTTGGGACCCTGGCGCGGTGAAGTAACAGTGCTACCACTGTGCTACTGTTTGGACAGTAACGGCTGTTAGCAAATCATCAATGGACCCGGCCCAGTGTTCCCCGAACGCCCGCGATGCTCCGCCTCCGCCAGGCGGGCGTGACGACAGCGAGGTTGACTTGTGGTATTAAAAGTTGGGAAACAGGCGCCGTGGCAGACGAGGGAGAGAGAGGAGGTAAGACAATTTACCAACGGCGCAACGGTGGGTTGCCAGGTGTGCCGCAGGCCGGGCTACACCTGCCAGGGCCGGGGGGAGTGGCGGGGGGGGGTGGACCAGGGCATGGGGTCAGAGGGCCATGATGCCCCCCAGGACCATGGTGCCAGGCACGGGCCGCCATTGCCGCAGCCTGCAAGGCACCCACCTGACTGACCAGTGTGTCCCACCCCACCCCCACCCCCTCCCCACCCCATCCCCGCCCCACCCCACCCCCACCCCCCCACCCCACCCCACCCCCCGCCCCCACTCCACCCCACCCCCACCGCACCCCACCCCCGCCCCCCCACCCCCTCCCCACCCCATCCCGCCCCACCCCACCCCACCCCCACCCCACCCCACCCCCGCCCCCACTCCACCCCACCCCCACCGCACCCCACCCCCCGCCCCCACCACACCCCACCCCACCCCACCCACCCCCGCCCAACCCCACCCCACCCCGCCCCCGCCCCCACCCCCACCCCCGCCCCCACCACACCCCACCCCACCCCACCCCCACCCCACCCCACCCCCGCCCCCACCCCCACCCCACCCCCGCCCCCACCCCACCCACCTCCACCCCACCCCACCCCCACCCCACCCCACCCCCGCCCCCACCCCTCCCCACCCCCACCCCACCCCACCCCCGCCCCCACCACACCCCACCCCACCCCATCCACCCCCGCCCAACCCCACCCCACCCCGCCCCCGCCCCCACCCCACCCCACCCCCACCACACCCCCACCCCACCCCATCCACCCCCGCCCAACCCCACCCCACCCCGCCCCCCGCCCCCACCCCACCCCCGCCCCAACCACACCCCACCCCACCCCATCCACCCCCCGCCCAACCCCCCACCCCACCCCACCCCCGCCCCCACCCCACCCCACCCCCGCCACCACCCCACCCCCCGCCCCAACCCGCCCAACCCCACCCCACCCCCGCCCCCACCCCACCCCCGCCCCAACCCGCCCAACCCCACCCCACCCCCGCCTCCACCACACCCCACCCCACCCCCGCCCCCACCCCACCCCACCCCCCGCCCCCACCCCACCCCACCCCCGCCCCCACCCCACCCCCGCCCCAACCCGCCCAACCCCACCCCACCCCCGCCCCCACCACACCCCACCCCACCCCCGCCCCCACCCCACCCCACCCCCGCCCCCACCCCACCCCACCCCCGCCCCCACCCCACCCCCGCCCCAACCCGCCCCGCCCCAACCCGCCCCCACCCCACCCCATCCCCGCCCCCACCCCACCCCACCCCTGCCCCCACCCCACCCAACCCCGCCCCCACCCCACCCCCGCCCCAACCCGCCCCACCACACCCCACCCCACCCCCGCCCCCACCCCACCCCACCCCCGCCCCCACCCCACCCCACCCCCCGCCCCAACCCGCCCAACCCCACCCCGCCCCGCCCCCACCCCACCCCCACTCCCGCCCCCACCCCATCCCCGCCCCAACCCGCCCAACCCCACCCCGCCCCCGCCCCAACCCCACCCCACCCCCGCCCCCACCCCACCCCACCCCCGCCACCACCCCACCCCCGCCCCAACCCGCCCAACCCCACCCCACCCCCACCCCCACCCCACCCCACCCCCGCCCCCACCCCACCCCCGCCCCAACCCGCCCAACCCCACCCCACCCCCGCCCCCACCACACCCCACCCCACCCCCGCCCCCACCCCACCCCACCCCCGCCCCCACCCCACCCCACCCCCGCCCCCACCCCACCCCCGCCCCAACCCGCCCAACCCCACCCCACCCCCGCCCCCACCACACCCCACCCCACCCCCCGCCCCCACCCCCACCCCACCCCCGCCCCCACCCCACCCCACCCCCGCCCCCACCCCACCCCCGCCCCAACCCGCCCCGCCCCAACCCGCCCCCACCCCACCCCATCCCCGCCCCCACCACACCCCACCCCCGCCCCCACCCCACCCCAACCCCGCCCCACCCCACCCCCGCCCCAACCCGCCCCACCACACCCCACCCCACCCCCGCCCCCACCCCACCCCACCCCCGCCCCCACCCCACCCCACCCCCGCCCCACCGCCCACCCCACCCCCGCCCCAACCCCCACCCCAGCCCCCGCCCCCCCCTCCCCACCCCACCCCGCCCCCACCCCATCCCCGCCCCAACCCGCCCAACCCCACCCCGCCCCCGCCCCAACCCCACCCCACCCCCGCCCCCACCCCACCCCCCGCCCCAACCCGCCAACCCCACCCCACCCCCGCCCCCACCACACCCCACCCCACCCCCGCCCCCACCCCACCCCACCCCCGCCCCCACCCCACCCCACCCCGCCCCCACCCCACCCCCCGCCCCAACCCGCCCCGCCCCAACCCGCCCCCACCCCACCCCCGCCCCCACCCCACCCCACCCCCGCCCCCACCCCACCCCCCGCCCCAACCCGCCCCGCCCCAACCCGCCCCCACCCCACCTCTCCCCACCCCACCACCGCCCCCACCACACCCCACCCCCGCCCCCACCACACCCCCGCCCCCACCACACCCCACCCCCGCCCCCACCCCACCCCACCCCCCCCCCCCCGCCCCCACCACACCCCACCCCCGCCCCCACCCCCACCCCCACCACACCCCACCCCACCCCCGCCCCACACCCGCCCCACCCCCACCCCCACCCCACCCCACCCCCGCCCCCACCCCACCCCCCGCCCCAACCCGCCCCGCCCCAACCCGCCCCCCACCCCACCCCACCCCCGCCCCCACCCCACCCCCCGCCCCCACCCCACCCCCGCCCCCACCACACCCCACACCCGCCCCCACCACACCCCCGCCCCCACCACACCCCACCCCCCGCCCCCACCCCGCCCCACCCCCGCCCCCACCACACCCCACCCCCGCCCCCACCCCCACCCCCACCACACCCCACCCCACCCCCGCCCCACCCCCACCCCCACCACACCCCACCCCACCCCCGCCCCACCCCGCCCCACCCCACCCCCACCCCACCCCCGCCCCCACCACACCCCACCCCTGCCCCCACCACACCCCTTCCCACCCCACCCCACCCCACCCCCCCGCCCCCACCCCCCGCCCCACCCCACCCCACCCCACCCCCGCCCCCACCCCACCCCCTTCCCACCCCAGCCCACCCCACCCCACCCCACCCCATCCCACCCCACCCCACCCTACCCCTCCCTGCCCCACCCCACCCCACCCCACCCCATCCCACCCCACCCCACCCCACCTCCACCCACCCCACCCCATCCCACCCCACCCCACCCCACCCCAGCCCACCCCACCCCATCCCACCCCACCCCACCCCACCCCCACCCACCCCACCCCATCCCACCCCACCCCACCCCACCCCCACACACCCCACCCCATCCCACCCCACCCCACCCCACCCCACCCCATCCCACCCCACCCCACCCCCACCCCAGCCCACCCCACCCCACCCCACCCCAGCCCACCCCACCCCAGCCCACCCCACTCCCACCCCACCCCACCCCCGAGACATTGCTCCCTGCAGGGACAGCAGGGGAGCTGGGCAGCGCAGCCCAAACACTGTGGCCGTCGGCATCCACCCTGGCACACTGCCCCTCGCAGGGCAGACATCCCATCAGTGACACCATCAGCCCGCAGGACCACCGGCTGTCACCAAGTCCTGTCTGCCCACTGTGCCCCTGCCCCATCCACCCTGCCGCCAGGCAAGTTGACACAACAGGTTGCAGCACAAAGGACGGAGGCCCAACAGGTGCCCAACCCCGGGCCCAGCCCCGCCCATGGACCCTGCCCGCGTGCCACATAGCATGCGCACTGCGTCCAATTCCCCCACCACAACCTGGTGGGCACCCGAGGAGGACCCCGGGGGAAGCAGGACTGGGGCCGCAGAGCGCACCACTGGGAGGGACGGATGGCGGAGTCTCCCGGTGCAGGCACCAATGGTGCCAAAGGTGGGGAGGGACAAGTGTCAGGGGAAGTGGCTGGGGGTGGGGGTGGGAATGGTGGGGGGGGCGTGGCCAGGGGCTGCAGCGCTAGCCCTGGTTGGGCTGGGGAACATTCTCCACGGTAACATGCCTGCCCTTCATCCCCTGCAGCGACTGGAGTTTGTTATCGAACCAGGAATGGTTGGCAACTGCTCGGCTGTCGCAGCGCGGGAGGACGCACTGAGACTGCAGGGAGAGGCTCTCCTCAGGCAGGGCCCCGGAGAACAGGAGCCTGCCCCAGAGGAGCAGGAGGCAGCCTCCTCGCTCCTCGCTCCTCGATGTGCCACATCGCTCAGTGATGATGGAGAGCCGGCCGTCCAACATGCCAAGGAGGAGGAGGTGGGATGGGAGCGTTGCATCAGGTGTGGTGCCACCCTGTCTGCCCGCTACCCGTCAGGTACGCCAGGGACAGGTGTGAGGGGGGGGAGTCAGAGGCACTGAGGTGTTCCGCACATTCCCTGCGGGTGTCACCAGCACCGGCCCCATCACCTCCTCTTCCCTCGGGGTGCCCGTTGGTCCTGGGTTACAATTTGGGATGGGGGCGTGGCCAGAGAGAGCTCCGAGGCTCCGCCGTCACCTGGCACTGCCCGTCCTGGAGGCCCGCTGTGTCTCGACCAGGGTCTCCATGCTCGCAGCCATGGAGCACAGAGACTGTGCGATGGGACATGGCCACGTCACTCTGGGACTGGGCCACATCGCTCAGTGACTGGGCCACATCGCTCAGTGACTGTGCCAAGCCCCTCTGGGACTGGGCCACGTCACTCTGGGACTGGGCCACATCGCTCAGTGACTGTGCCAAGCCCCTCTGGGACTGTGCGATGTCCCTCTGGGACTGTGCGATGCCCCTCTGGGACTGTGCGGTGTCCCTCTGGGACTGGGCCATGTCCCTCTGGGACTGGGCCACATCGCTCAGTGACTGTGCCAAGCCCCTCAGTGACTGTGTGATGTCCCTCTGGGACTGGGCCACGTCGCTCTGGGACTGTGCGATGTCCCTCTGGGACTGGGCCATGTCCCTCTGGGACTGGGCCACATCGCTCAGTGACTGTGCCAAGCCCCTCTGGGACTGGGTCACGTCGCTCTGGGACTGGGCCACATCGCTCAGTGACTGTGCCAAGCCCCTCTGGGACTGTGTGATGTCCCTCTGGGACTGGGCCACATCGCTCAGTGACTGTGCGATGTCCCTCTGGGACTGGGCCACATCGCTCAGTGACTGTGCCAAGCCCCTCTGGGTCTGGGTCACGTCGCTCAGTGACTGTGCGATGTCCCTCTGGGACTGGGCCACATCGCTCAGTGACTGTGCGATGTCCCTCTGGGACTGGGCCACATCGCTCAGTGACTGTGCGATGTCCCTCTGGGACTGTGCGATGTCCCTCTGGGACTGTGCCAAGCCCCTCTGGGACTGGGACACGTCATTCTGGGACTGTGCCACATCGCTCAGTGACTGGGCCACATCGCTCAGTGACTGTGCCAAGCCCCTCTGGGACTGGGCCACGTCACTCTGGGACTGTGCCACATCGCTCAGTGACTGTGCCAAGCCCCTCTGGGACTGTGCCAAGCCCCTCTGGGACTGTGCGATGTCCCGCTGGGACTGGGCCACATCACTCTGGGACTGTGCGATGTCCCTCTGGGACTGGGCCACATCGCTCAGTGACTGAGCCACATCGCTCAGTGACTGTGCCAAGCCCCTCTGGGACTGTGCGATGTCCCTCTGGGACTGTGTGATGTCCCTCTGGGACTGGGCCACGTCACTCTGGGACTGGGCCACATCGCTCAGTGACTGTGCCAAGCCCCTCTGGGACTGTGCGATGTCCCTCTGGGACTGTGCGATGCCCCTCTGGGACTGTGCGGTGTCCCTCTGGGACTGTGCGATGCCTCTCTGGGACTGGGCCACATCGCTCAGTGACTGTGCGATGTCCCTCTGGGACTGGGCCATGTCCCTCTGGGACTGTGTGATGTCCCTCTGGGACTGTGCGATGTCCCTCTGGGACTGGGCCATGTCCCTCTGGGACTGTGCCACATCGCTCAGTGACTGTGTGATGTCCCTCTGGGACTGGGCCATGTCCCTCTGGGACTGTGCGATGTCCCTCTGGACTGGGCCACATCGCTCTGGGACTGTGCGATGTCCCTCTGGGACTGGGCCACATCGCTCAGTGACTGGGCCAAGCCCCTCTGGGACTGTGCCACATCGCTCAGTGACTGTGCCAAGCCCCTCTGGGACTGGGTCACGTCACTCTGGGACTGGGCCACGTCGCTCTGGGACTGTGCGATGTCCCTCTGGGACTGTGCGATGTCCCTCTGGGACTGTGCCAAGCCCCTCTGGGACTGGGCCACGTCACTCTGGGACTGTGCCACATCGCTCAGTGACTGGGCCACATCGCTCAGTGACTGTGCCAAGCCCCTCTGGGACTGTGCGATGTCCCTCTGGGACTGTGCCAAGCCCCTCTGGGACTGGGCCACGTCACTCTGGGACTGTGCCACATCGCTCAGTGACTGTGCCAAGCCCCTCTGGGACTGTGCCAAGCCCCTCTGGGACTGTGCGATGTCCCTCTGGGACTGGGCCACATCGCTCAGTGACTGTGCCAAGCCCCTCTGGGACTGTGCGATGTCCCTCTGGGACTGTGTGATGTCCCTCTGGGACTGGGCCACGTCACTCTGGGACTGGGCCACATCGCTCAGTGACTGTGCCAAGCCCCTCTGGGACTGTGCGATGTCCCTCTGGGACTGTGCGATGCCCCTCTGGGACTGTGCGGTGTCCCTCTGGGACTGTGCGATGCCCCTCTGGGACTGGGCCACATCGCTCAGTGACTGTGCGATGTCCCTCTGGGACTGGGCCATGTCCCTCTGGGACTGTGTGATGTCCCTCTGGGACTGTGCGATGTCCCTCTGGGACTGTGCCACATCGCTCAGTGACTGTGTGATGTCCCTCTGGGACTGGGCCATGTCCCTCTGGGACTGTGCGATGTCCCTCTGGACTGGGCCACGTCGCTCTGGGACTGTGCGATGTCCCTCTGGGACTGGGCCACATCGCTCAGTGACTGTGCCAAGCCCCTCTGGGACTGGGTCACGTCACTCTGGGACTGGGCCACGTCGCTCTGGGACTGTGCGATGTCCCTCTGGGACTGTGCCAAGCCCCTCTGGGTCTGTGCCACATCGCTCAGTGACTGTGCGATGTCCCTCTGGGACTGGGCCACATCGCTCAGTGACTGGGCCACATCGCTCAGTGACTGTGCCAAGCCCCTCTGGGACTGTGCCAAGCCCCTCTGGAACTGTGCGATGTCCCTCTGGGACTGTGCGATGTCCCTCTGGGACTGTGCCAAGCCCCTCTGGGACTGTGCGATGTACCTCTGGGACTGTGCCAAGCCCCTCTGGGACTGGGCCACGTCACTCTGGGACTGTGCCACATCGCTCAGTGACTGTGCGATGTCCCTCTGGGACTGTGCCAAGCCCCTCTGGGACTGTGCCAAGCCCCTCTGGGACTGTGCGATGTCCCGCTGGGACTGTGCGATGTCCCTCTGGGACTGTGCCAAGCCCCTCTGGGACTGGGCCACATCACTCTGGGACTGTGCCACATCGCTCAGTGACTGTGCCAAGCCCCTCTGGGACTGTGCCAAGCCCCTCTGGGACTGTGCGATGTCCCTCTGGGACTGTGCGATGTCCCTCTGGGACTGTGCCAAGCGCCTCTGGGACTGGGCCACATCACTCTGGGACTGTGCCACATCGCTCAGTGACTGTGCCAAGCCCCTCTGGGACTGGGTCACGTCACTCTGGGACTGTGCCACATCGCTCAGTGACTATGCCAAGCCCCTCTGGGACTGGGTCACGTCACTCTGGGACTGTGCAACATCGCTGAGTGACTGTGCCAAGCCCCTCTGGGACTGGGTCACGTCACTCTGGGACTGGGCCAACCCCCTCTGGGACTGGGCCACGTCACTCTGGGACTGGGCCAACCCCCTCTGGGACTGTGCCACGTCACTCTGGGACTGAGCCACGTCACTCTGGGACTGTGCCACATCGCTCAGTGACTGTGCCAAGCCCCTCTGGGACTGTGCGATGTCCCTCTGGGACTGTGCGATGCCCCTCTGGGACTGTGCGGTGTCCCTCTGGGACTGTGCGGTGTCCCTCTGGGACTGTGCGATGCCCCTCTGGGACTGGGCCATGTCCCTCTGGGACTGTGTGATGTCCCTCTGGGACTGGGCCACGTCACTCGGGGACTGGGCCACATCGCTCAGTGACTGTGCCAAGCCCCTCTGGGACTGGGTCACGTCACTCTGGGACTGGGCCACGTCGCTCTGGGACTGTGCGATGTCCCTCTGGGACTGTGCCAAGCCCCTCTGGGTCTGTGCCACATCACTCAGTGACTGGGCCACATCGCTCAGTGACTGTGCCAAGCCCCTCTGGGACTGTGCCAAGCCCCTCTGGGACTTTGCGATGTCCCTCTGGGACTGTGCCACATCGCTCAGTGACTGTGTGATGTCCCTCTGGGACTGGGCCACGTCACTCTGGGACTGGGTCACGTCACTCTGGGACTGTGCCACATCGCTCAGTGACTGTGTGATGTCCCTCTGGGACTGTGCGATGTCCCTCATGGACTGGGTCACGTCGCTCTGGGACTGTGCCAAGCCCCTCTGGGACTGGGTCACGTCGCTCTGGGACTGGGCCACATCGCTCAGTGACTGGGCCAAGCCCCTCTGGGACTGTGCCACATCGCTCAGTGACTGTGCCAAGCCCCTCTGGGACTGGGTCACGTCACTCTGGGACTGGGCCACGTCGCTCTGGGACTGTGCGATGTCCCTCTGGGACTGTGCCAAGCCCCTCTGGGTCTGTGACACATCGCTCAGTGACTGTGCGATGTCCCTCTGGGACTGTGCGATGTCCCTCTGGGACTGTGCCAAGCCCCTCTGGGACTGGGCCACGTCACTCTGGGACTGTGCCACATCGCTCAGTGACTGGGCCACATCGCTCAGTGACTGTGCCAAGCCCCTCTGGGACTGTGCGATGTCCCTCTGGGACTGTGCCAAGCCCCTCTGGGACTGGGCCACGTCACTCTGGGACTGTGCCACATCGCTCAGTGACTGTGCCAAGCCCCTCTGGGACTGTGCCAAGCCCCTCTGGGACTGTGCGATGTCCCTCTGGGACTGGGCCACATCGCTCAGTGACTGGGCCACATCGCTCAGTGACTGTGCCAAGCCCCTCTGGGACTGTGCGATGTCCCTCTGGGACTGTGTGATGTCCCTCTGGGACTGGGCCACGTCACTCTGGGACTGGGCCACATCGCTCAGTGACTGTGCCAAGCCCCTCTGGGACTGTGCGATGTCCCTCTGGGACTGTGCGATGCCCCTCTGGGACTGTGCGGTGTCCCTCTGGGACTGTGCGATGCCCCTCTGGGACTGGGCCACATCGCTCAGTGACTGTGCGATGTCCCTCTGGGACTGGGCCATGTCCCTCTGGGACTGTGTGATGTCCCTCTGGGACTGTGCGATGTCCCTCTGGGACTGTGCCACATCGCTCAGTGACTGTGTGATGTCCCTCTGGGACTGGGCCATGTCCCTCTGGGACTGTGCGATGTCCCTCTGGACTGGGCCACGTCGCTCTGGGACTGTGCGATGTCCCTCTGGGACTGGGCCACATCGCTCAGTGACTGTGCCAAGCCCCTCTGGGACTGGGTCACGTCACTCTGGGACTGGGCCACGTCGCTCTGGGACTGTGCGATGTCCCTCTGGGACTGTGCCAAGCCCCTCTGGGTCTGTGCCACATCGCTCAGTGACTGTGCGATGTCCCTCTGGGACTGGGCCACATCGCTCAGTGACTGGGCCACATCGCTCAGTGACTGTGCCAAGCCCCTCTGGGACTGTGCCAAGCAGCTCTGGAACTGTGCGATGTCCCTCTGGGACTGTGCGATGTCCCTCTGGGACTGTGCCAAGCCCCTCTGGGACTGTGCGATGTACCTCTGGGACTGTGCCAAGCCCCTCTGGGACTGGGCCACGTCACTCTGGGACTGTGCCACATCGCTCAGTGACTGTGCGATGTCCCTCTGGGACTGTGCCAAGCCCCTCTGGGACTGTGCCAAGCCCCTCTGGGACTGTGCGATGTCCCGCTGGGACTGTGCGATGTCCCTCTGGGACTGTGCCAAGCCCCTCTGGGACTGGGCCACATCACTCTGGGACTGTGCCACATCGCTCAGTGACTGTGCCAAGCCCCTCTGGGACTGTGCCAAGCCCCTCTGGGACTGTGCGATGTCCCTCTGGGACTGTGCGATGTCCCTCTGGGACTGTGCCAAGCCCCTCTGGGACTGGGCCACATCACTCTGGGACTGTGCCACATCGCTCAGTGACTGTGCCAAGCCCCTCTGGGACTGGGTCACGTCACTCTGGGACTGTGCCACATCGCTCAGTGACTATGCCAAGCCCCTCTGGGACTGGGTCACGTCACTCTGGGACTGTGCAACATCGCTGAGTGACTGTGCCAAGCCCCTCTGGGACTGGGTCACGTCACTCTGGGACTGGGCCAACCCCCTCTGGGACTGGGCCACGTCACTCTGGGACTGGGCCAACCCCCTCTGGGACTGTGCCACGTCACTCTGGGACTGAGCCACGTCACTCTGGGACTGTGCCACATCGCTCAGTGACTGTGCCAAGCCCCTCTGGGACTGTGCGATGTCCCTCTGGGACTGTGCGATGCCCCTCTGGGACTGTGCGGTGTCCCTCTGGGACTGTGCGATGCCCCTCTGGGACTGGGCCATGTCCGTCTGGGACTGTGTGATGTCCCTCTGGGACTGGGCCACGTCACTCGGGGACTGGGCCACATCGCTCAGTGACTGTGCCAAGCCCCTCTGGGGCTGGGTCACGTCACTCTGGGACTGGGCCACGTCGCTCTGGGACTGTGCGATGTCCCTCTGGGACTGTGCCAAGCCCCTCTGGGTCTGTGCCACATCACTCAGTGACTGGGCCACATCGCTCAGTGACTGTGCCAAGCCCCTCTGGGACTGTGCCAAGCCCCTCTGGGACTTTGCGATGTCCCTCTGGGACTGTGCCACATCGCTCAGTGACTGTGTGATGTCCCTCTGGGACTGGGCCACGTCACTCTGGGACTGGGTCACGTCACTCTGGGACTGTGCCACATCGCTCAGTGACTGTGTGATGTCCCTCTGGGACTGTGCGATGTCCCTCAGGGACTGGGTCACGTCGCTCTGGGACTGTGCCAAGCCCCTCTGGGACTGGGTTACGTCGCTCTGGGACTGGGCCACATCGCTCAGTGACTGTGCCAAGCCCCTCTGGGACTGGGTCACGTCACTCTGGGACTGGGCCACGTCGCTCTGGGACTGTGCGATGTCCCTCTGGGACTGGGCCACGTCCCTCTGGGACTGTGCGATGTCCCTCTGGGACTGTGCCACATCGCTCAGTGACTGTGCCAAGCCCCTCTGGGACTGGGTCACGTCACTCTGGGACTGTGCCACATCGCTCAGTGACTGTGCCAAGCCCCTCTGGGACTGGGCCACGTCACTCTGGGACTGGGCCACGTCACTCTGGGACTGTGCCATGTCCCTCTGGGACTGTGCCAAGCCCCTCTGGGACTGGGCCACGTCACTCTGGGACTGTGCCACATCGCTCAGTGACTGTGCCAAGCCCCTCTGGGACTGTGCCACGTCGCTCTGGGACTGTGCGATGTCCCTCTGGGACTGTGCGATGTCCCTCTGGGACTGGGCCACGTCACTCTGGGACTGTGCGATGTCCCTCTGGGACTGTGCGATGTCCCTCTGGGACTGTGCCAAGCCCCTCTGGGACTGTGCCACGTCGCTCTGGGACTGTGCGATGTCCCTCTGGGACTGTGCGATGTCCCTCTGGGACTGGGTCACGTCACTCTGGGACTGGGCCAACCCCCTCTGGGACTGGGCCACGTCACTCTGGGACTGGGCCAACCCCCTCTGGGACTGTGCCACGTCACTCTGGGACTGAGCCACGTCACTCTGGGACTGTGCCACATCGCTCAGTGACTTTGCCAAGCCCCTCTGGGACTGTGCGGTGTCCCTCTGGGACTGTGCGATGCCCCTCTGGGACTGGGCCATGTCCCTCTGGGACTGTGTGATGTCCCTCTGGGACTGGGCCACGTCACTCGGGGACTGGGCCACATCGCTCAGTGACTGTGCCAAGCCCCTCTGGGACTGGGTCACGTCACTCTGGGACTGGGCCACGTCGCTCTGGGACTGTGCGATGTCCCTCTGGGACTGTGCCAAGCCCCTCTGGGTCTGTGCCACATCACTCAGTGACTGGGCCACATCGCTCAGTGACTGTGCCAAGCCCCTCTGGGACTGTGCCAAGCCCCTCTGGGACTTTGCGATGTCCCTCTGGGACTGTGCCACATCGCTCAGTGACTGTGTGATGTCCCTCTGGGACTGGGCCACGTCACTCTGGGACTGGGTCACGTCACTCTGGGACTGTGCCACATCGCTCAGTGACTGTGTGATGTCCCTCTGGGACTGTGCGATGTCCCTCAGGGACTGGGTCACGTCGCTCTGGGACTGTGCCAAGCCCCTCTGGGACTGGGTCACGTCGCTCTGGGACTGGGCCACATCGCTCAGTGACTGGGCCAAGCCCCTCTGGGACTGTGCCACATCGCTCAGTGACTGTGCCAAGCCCCTCTGGGACTGGGCCACGTCACTCTGGGACTGGGCCACGTCGCTCTGGGACTGTGCGATGTCCCTCTGGGACTGTGCCAAGCCCCTCTGGGTCTGTGACACATCGCTCAGTGACTGTGCGATGTCCCTCTGGGACTGTGCGATGTCCCTCTGGGACTGTGCCAAGCCCCTCTGGGACTGGGCCACGTCACTCTGGGACTGTGCCACATCGCTCAGTGACTGGGCCACATCGCTCAGTGACTGTGCCAAGCCCCTCTGGGACTGTGCGATGTCCCTCTGGGACTGTGCCAAGCCCCTCTGGGACTGGGCCACGTCACTCTGGGACTGTGCCACATCGCTCAGTGACTGTGCCAAGCCCCTCTGGGACTGTGCCAAGCCCCTCTGGGACTGTGCGATGTCCCTCTGGGACTGGGCCACATCGCTCAGTGACTGGGCCACATCGCTCAGTGACTGTGCCAAGCCCCTCTGGGACTGTGCGATGTCCCTCTGGGACTGTGTGATGTCCCTCTGGGACTGGGCCACGTCACTCTGGGACTGGGCCACATCGCTCAGTGACTGTGCCAAGCCCCTCTGGGACTGTGCGATGTCCCTCTGGGACTGTGCGATGCCCCTCTGGGACTGTGCGGTGTCCCTCTGGGACTGTGCGATGCCCCTCTGGGACTGGGCCACATCGCTCAGTGACTGTGCGATGTCCCTCTGGGACTGGGCCATGTCCCTCTGGGACTGTGTGATGTCCCTCTGGGACTGTGCGATGTCCCTCTGGGACTGTGCCACATCGCTCAGTGACTGTGTGATGTCCCTCTGGGACTGGGCCATGTCCCTCTGGGACTGTGCGATGTCCCTCTGGACTGGGCCACGTCGCTCTGGGACTGTGCGATGTCCCTCTGGGACTGGGCCACATCGCTCAGTGACTGTGCCAAGCCCCTCTGGGACTGGGTCACGTCACTCTGGGACTGGGCCACGTCGCTCTGGGACTGTGCGATGTCCCTCTGGGACTGTGCCAAGCCCCTCTGGGTCTGTGCCACATCGCTCAGTGACTGTGCGATGTCCCTCTGGGACTGGGCCACATCGCTCAGTGACTGGGCCACATCGCTCAGTGACTGTGCCAAGCCCCTCTGGGACTGTGCCAAGCCCCTCTGGAACTGTGCGATGTCCCTCTGGGACTGTGCGATGTCCCTCTGGGACTGTGCCAAGCCCCTCTGGGACTGTGCGATGTACCTCTGGGACTGTGCCAAGCCCCTCTGGGACTGGGCCACGTCACTCTGGGACTGTGCCACATCGCTCAGTGACTGTGCGATGTCCCTCTGGGACTGTGCCAAGCCCCTCTGGGACTGTGCCAAGCCCCTCTGGGACTGTGCGATGTCCCGCTGGGACTGTGCGATGTCCCTCTGGGACTGTGCCAAGCCCCTCTGGGACTGGGCCACATCACTCTGGGACTGTGCCACATCGCTCAGTGACTGTGCCAAGCCCCTCTGGGACTGTGCCAAGCCCCTCTGGGACTGTGCGATGTCCCTCTGGGACTGTGCGATGTCCCTCTGGGACTGTGCCAAGCGCCTCTGGGACTGGGCCACATCACTCTGGGACTGTGCCACATCGCTCAGTGACTGTGCCAAGCCCCTCTGGGACTGGGTCACGTCACTCTGGGACTGTGCCACATCGCTCAGTGACTATGCCAAGCCCCTCTGGGACTGGGTCACGTCACTCTGGGACTGTGCCACATCGCTCAGTGACTGTGCCAAGCCCCTCTGGGACTGGGTCACGTCACTCTGGGACTGGGCCAACCCCCTCTGGGACTGGGCCACGTCACTCTGGGACTGGGCCAACCCCCTCTGGGACTGTGCCACGTCACTCTGGGACTGAGCCACGTCACTCTGGGACTGTGCCACATCGCTCAGTGACTGTGCCAAGCCCCTCTGGGACTGTGCGATGTCCCTCTGGGACTGTGCGATGCCCCTCTGGGACTGTGCGGTGTCCCTCTGGGACTGTGCGGTGTCCCTCTGGGACTGTGCGATGCCCCTCTGGGACTGGGCCATGTCCCTCTGGGACTGTGTGATGTCCCTCTGGGACTGGGCCACGTCACTCGGGGACTGGGCCACATCGCTCAGTGACTGTGCCAAGCCCCTCTGGGACTGTGTCACGTCACTCTGGGACTGGGCCACGTCGCTCTGGGACTGTGCGATGTCCCTCTGGGACTGTGCCAAGCCCCTCTGGGTCTGTGCCACATCACTCAGTGACTGGGCCACATCGCTCAGTGACTGTGCCAAGCCCCTCTGGGACTGTGCCAAGCCCCTCTGGGACTTTGCGATGTCCCTCTGGGACTGTGCCACATCGCTCAGTGACTGTGTGATGTCCCTCTGGGACTGGGCCACGTCACTCTGGGACTGGGTCACGTCACTCTGGGACTGTGCCACATCGCTCAGTGACTGTGTGATGTCCCTCTGGGACTGTGCGATGTCCCTCATGGACTGGGTCACGTCGCTCTGGGACTGTGCCAAGCCCCTCTGGGACTGGGTCACGTCGCTCTGGGACTGGGCCACATCGCTCAGTGACTGGGCCAAGCCCCTCTGGGACTGTGCCACATCGCTCAGTGACTGTGCCAAGCCCCTCTGGGACTGGGTCACGTCACTCTGGGACTGGGCCACGTCGCTCTGGGACTGTGCGATGTCCCTCTGGGACTGTGCCAAGCCCCTCTGGGTCTGTGACACATCGCTCAGTGACTGTGCGATGTCCCTCTGGGACTGTGCGATGTCCCTCTGGGACTGTGCCAAGCCCCTCTGGGACTGGGCCACGTCACTCTGGGACTGTGCCACATCGCTCAGTGACTGGGCCACATCGCTCAGTGACTGTGCCAAGCCCCTCTGGGACTGTGCGATGTCCCTCTGGGACTGTGCCAAGCCCCTCTGGGACTGGGCCACGTCACTCTGGGACTGTGCCACATCGCTCAGTGACTGTGCCAAGCCCCTCTGGGACTGTGCCAAGCCCCTCTGGGACTGTGCGATGTCCCTCTGGGACTGGGCCACATCGCTCAGTGACTGGGCCACATCGCTCAGTGACTGTGCCAAGCCCCTCTGGGACTGTGCGATGTCCCTCTGGGACTGTGTGATGTCCCTCTGGGACTGGGCCACGTCACTCTGGGACTGGGCCACATCGCTCAGTGACTGTGCCAAGCCCCTCTGGGACTGTGCGATGTCCCTCTGGGACTGTGCGATGCCCCTCTGGGACTGTGCGGTGTCCCTCTGGGACTGTGCGATGCCCCTCTGGGACTGGGCCACATCGCTCAGTGACTGTGCGATGTCCCTCTGGGACTGGGCCATGTCCCTCTGGGACTGTGTGATGTCCCTCTGGGACTGTGCGATGTCCCTCTGGGACTGTGCCACATCGCTCAGTGACTGTGTGATGTCCCTCTGGGACTGGGCCATGTCCCTCTGGGACTGTGCGATGTCCCTCTGGACTGGGCCACGTCGCTCTGGGACTGTGCGATGTCCCTCTGGGACTGGGCCACATCGCTCAGTGACTGTGCCAAGCCCCTCTGGGACTGGGTCACGTCACTCTGGGACTGGGCCACGTCGCTCTGGGACTGTGCGATGTCCCTCTGGGACTGTGCCAAGCCCCTCTGGGTCTGTGCCACATCGCTCAGTGACTGTGCGATGTCCCTCTGGGACTGGGCCACATCGCTCAGTGACTGGGCCACATCGCTCAGTGACTGTGCCAAGCCCCTCTGGGACTGTGCCAAGCCCCTCTGGAACTGTGCGATGTCCCTCTGGGACTGTGCGATGTCCCTCTGGGACTGTGCCAAGCCCCTCTGGGACTGTGCGATGTACCTCTGGGACTGTGCCAAGCCCCTCTGGGACTGGGCCACGTCACTCTGGGACTGTGCCACATCGCTCAGTGACTGTGCGATGTCCCTCTGGGACTGTGCCAAGCCCCTCTGGGACTGTGCCAAGCCCCTCTGGGACTGTGCGATGTCCCGCTGGGACTGTGCGATGTCCCTCTGGGACTGTGCCAAGCCCCTCTGGGACTGGGCCACATCACTCTGGGACTGTGCCACATCGCTCAGTGACTGTGCCAAGCCCCTCTGGGACTGTGCCAAGCCCCTCTGGGACTGTGCGATGTCCCTCTGGGACTGTGCGATGTCCCTCTGGGACTGTGCCAAGCCCCTCTGGGACTGGGCCACATCACTCTGGGACTGTGCCACATCGCTCAGTGACTGTGCCAAGCCCCTCTGGGACTGGGTCACGTCACTCTGGGACTGTGCCACATCGCTCAGTGACTATGCCAAGCCCCTCTGGGACTGGGTCACGTCACTCTGGGACTGTGCAACATCGCTGAGTGACTGTGCCAAGCCCCTCTGGGACTGGGTCACGTCACTCTGGGACTGGGCCAACCCCCTCTGGGACTGGGCCACGTCACTCTGGGACTGGGCCAACCCCCTCTGGGACTGTGCCACGTCACTCTGGGACTGAGCCACGTCACTCTGGGACTGTGCCACATCGCTCAGTGACTGTGCCAAGCCCCTCTGGGACTGTGCGATGTCCCTCTGGGACTGTGCGATGCCCCTCTGGGACTGTGCGGTGTCCCTCTGGGACTGTGCGATGCCCCTCTGGGACTGGGCCATGTCCGTCTGGGACTGTGTGATGTCCCTCTGGGACTGGGCCACGTCACTCGGGGACTGGGCCACATCGCTCAGTGACTGTGCCAAGCCCCTCTGGGGCTGGGTCACGTCACTCTGGGACTGGGCCACGTCGCTCTGGGACTGTGCGATGTCCCTCTGGGACTGTGCCAAGCCCCTCTGGGTCTGTGCCACATCACTCAGTGACTGGGCCACATCGCTCAGTGACTGTGCCAAGCCCCTCTGGGACTGTGCCAAGCCCCTCTGGGACTTTGCGATGTCCCTCTGGGACTGTGCCACATCGCTCAGTGACTGTGTGATGTCCCTCTGGGACTGGGCCACGTCACTCTGGGACTGGGTCACGTCACTCTGGGACTGTGCCACATCGCTCAGTGACTGTGTGATGTCCCTCTGGGACTGTGCGATGTCCCTCAGGGACTGGGTCACGTCGCTCTGGGACTGTGCCAAGCCCCTCTGGGACTGGGTTACGTCGCTCTGGGACTGGGCCACATCGCTCAGTGACTGTGCCAAGCCCCTCTGGGACTGGGTCACGTCACTCTGGGACTGGGCCACGTCGCTCTGGGACTGTGCGATGTCCCTCTGGGACTGGGCCACGTCCCTCTGGGACTGTGCGATGTCCCTCTGGGACTGTGCCACATCGCTCAGTGACTGTGCCAAGCCCCTCTGGGACTGGGTCACGTCACTCTGGGACTGTGCCACATCGCTCAGTGACTGTGCCAAGCCCCTCTGGGACTGGGCCACGTCACTCTGGGACTGGGCCACGTCACTCTGGGACTGTGCCATGTCCCTCTGGGACTGTGCCAAGCCCCTCTGGGACTGGGCCACGTCACTCTGGGACTGTGCCACATCGCTCAGTGACTGTGCCAAGCCCCTCTGGGACTGTGCCACGTCGCTCTGGGACTGTGCGATGTCCCTCTGGGACTGTGCGATGTCCCTCTGGGACTGGGCCACGTCACTCTGGGACTGTGCGATGTCCCTCTGGGACTGTGCGATGTCCCTCTGGGACTGTGCCAAGCCCCTCTGGGACTGTGCCACGTCGCTCTGGGACTGTGCGATGTCCCTCTGGGACTGTGCGATGTCCCTCTGGGACTGGGTCACGTCACTCTGGGACTGGGCCAACCCCCTCTGGGACTGGGCCACGTCACTCTGGGACTGGGCCAACCCCCTCTGGGACTGTGCCACGTCACTCTGGGACTGAGCCACGTCACTCTGGGACTGTGCCACATCGCTCAGTGACTTTGCCAAGCCCCTCTGGGACTGTGCGGTGTCCCTCTGGGACTGTGCGATGCCCCTCTGGGACTGGGCCATGTCCCTCTGGGACTGTGTGATGTCCCTCTGGGACTGGGCCACGTCACTCGGGGACTGGGCCACATCGCTCAGTGACTGTGCCAAGCCCCTCTGGGACTGGGTCACGTCACTCTGGGACTGGGCCACGTCGCTCTGGGACTGTGCGATGTCCCTCTGGGACTGTGCCAAGCCCCTCTGGGTCTGTGCCACATCACTCAGTGACTGGGCCACATCGCTCAGTGACTGTGCCAAGCCCCTCTGGGACTGTGCCAAGCCCCTCTGGGACTTTGCGATGTCCCTCTGGGACTGTGCCACATCGCTCAGTGACTGTGTGATGTCCCTCTGGGACTGGGCCACGTCACTCTGGGACTGGGTCACGTCACTCTGGGACTGTGCCACATCGCTCAGTGACTGTGTGATGTCCCTCTGGGACTGTGCGATGTCCCTCAGGGACTGGGTCACGTCGCTCTGGGACTGTGCCAAGCCCCTCTGGGACTGGGTCACGTCGCTCTGGGACTGGGCCACATCGCTCAGTGACTGGGCCAAGCCCCTCTGGGACTGTGCCACATCGCTCAGTGACTGTGCCAAGCCCCTCTGGGACTGGGCCACGTCACTCTGGGACTGGGCCACGTCGCTCTGGGACTGTGCGATGTCCCTCTGGGACTGTGCCAAGCCCCTCTGGGTCTGTGACACATCGCTCAGTGACTGTGCGATGTCCCTCTGGGACTGTGCGATGTCCCTCTGGGACTGTGCCAAGCCCCTCTGGGACTGGGCCACGTCACTCTGGGACTGTGCCACATCGCTCAGTGACTGGGCCACATCGCTCAGTGACTGTGCCAAGCCCCTCTGGGACTGTGCGATGTCCCTCTGGGACTGTGCCAAGCCCCTCTGGGACTGGGCCACGTCACTCTGGGACTGTGCCACATCGCTCAGTGACTGTGCCAAGCCCCTCTGGGACTGTGCCAAGCCCCTCTGGGACTGTGCGATGTCCCTCTGGGACTGGGCCACATCGCTCAGTGACTGGGCCACATCGCTCAGTGACTGTGCCAAGCCCCTCTGGGACTGTGCGATGTCCCTCTGGGACTGTGTGATGTCCCTCTGGGACTGGGCCACGTCACTCTGGGACTGGGCCACATCGCTCAGTGACTGTGCCAAGCCCCTCTGGGACTGTGCGATGTCCCTCTGGGACTGTGCGATGCCCCTCTGGGACTGTGCGGTGTCCCTCTGGGACTGTGCGATGCCCCTCTGGGACTGGGCCACATCGCTCAGTGACTGTGCGATGTCCCTCTGGGACTGGGCCATGTCCCTCTGGGACTGTGTGATGTCCCTCTGGGACTGTGCGATGTCCCTCTGGGACTGTGCCACATCGCTCAGTGACTGTGTGATGTCCCTCTGGGACTGGGCCATGTCCCTCTGGGACTGTGCGATGTCCCTCTGGACTGGGCCACGTCGCTCTGGGACTGTGCGATGTCCCTCTGGGACTGGGCCACATCGCTCAGTGACTGTGCCAAGCCCCTCTGGGACTGGGTCACGTCACTCTGGGACTGGGCCACGTCGCTCTGGGACTGTGCGATGTCCCTCTGGGACTGTGCCAAGCCCCTCTGGGTCTGTGCCACATCGCTCAGTGACTGTGCGATGTCCCTCTGGGACTGGGCCACATCGCTCAGTGACTGGGCCACATCGCTCAGTGACTGTGCCAAGCCCCTCTGGGACTGTGCCAAGCCCCTCTGGAACTGTGCGATGTCCCTCTGGGACTGTGCGATGTCCCTCTGGGACTGTGCCAAGCCCCTCTGGGACTGTGCGATGTACCTCTGGGACTGTGCCAAGCCCCTCTGGGACTGGGCCACGTCACTCTGGGACTGTGCCACATCGCTCAGTGACTGTGCGATGTCCCTCTGGGACTGTGCCAAGCCCCTCTGGGACTGTGCCAAGCCCCTCTGGGACTGTGCGATGTCCCGCTGGGACTGTGCGATGTCCCTCTGGGACTGTGCCAAGCCCCTCTGGGACTGGGCCACATCACTCTGGGACTGTGCCACATCGCTCAGTGACTGTGCCAAGCCCCTCTGGGACTGTGCCAAGCCCCTCTGGGACTGTGCGATGTCCCTCTGGGACTGTATGATGTCCCTCTGGGACTGTGCCAAGCCCCTCTGGGACAGGGCCACATCACTCTGGGACTGTGCCACATCGCTCAGTGACTGTGCCAAGCCCCTCTGGGACTGGGTCACGTCACTCTGGGACTGTGCCACATCGCTCAGTGACTATGCCAAGCCCCTCTGGGACTGGGTCACGTCACTCTGGGACTGTGCAACATCGCTGAGTGACTGTGCCAAGCCCCTCTGGGACTGGGTCACGTCACTCTGGGACTGGGCCAACCCCCTCTGGGACTGGGCCACGTCACTCTGGGACTGGGCCAACCCCCTCTGGGACTGTGCCACGTCACTCTGGGACTGAGCCACGTCACTCTGGGACTGTGCCACATCGCTCAGTGACTGTGCCAAGCCCCTCTGGGACTGTGCGATGTCCCACTGGGACTGTGCGATGCCCCTCTGGGACTGTGCGGTGTCCCTCTGGGACTGTGCGATGCCCCTCTGGGACTGGGCCATGTCCGTCTGGGACTGTGTGATGTCCCTCTGGGACTGGGCCACGTCACTCGGGGACTGGGCCACATCGCTCAGTGACTGTGCCAAGCCCCTCTGGGACTGGGTCACGTCACTCTGGGACTGGGCCACGTCGCTCTGGGACTGTGCGATGTCCCTCTGGGACTGTGCCAAGCCCCTCTGGGTCTGTGCCACATCACTCAGTGACTGGGCCACATCGCTCAGTGACTGTGCCAAGCCCCTCTGGGACTGTGCCAAGCCCCTCTGGGACTTTGCGATGTCCCTCTGGGACTGTGCCACATCGCTCAGTGACTGTGTGATGTCCCTCTGGGACTGGGCCACGTCACTCTGGGACTGGGTCACGTCACTCTGGGACTGTGCCACATCGCTCAGTGACTGTGTGATGTCCCTCTGGGACTGTGCGATGTCCCTCAGGGACTGGGTCACGTCGCTCTGGGACTGTGCCAAGCCCCTCTGGGACTGGGTTACGTCGCTCTGGGACTGGGCCACATCGCTCAGTAACTGTGCCAAGCCCCTCTGGGACTGGGTCACGTCACTCTGGGACTGGGCCACGTCGCTCTGGGACTGTGCGATGTGCCTCTGGGACTGGGCCACGTCCCTCTGGGACTGTGCGATGTCCCTCTGGGACTGTGCCACATCGCTCAGTGACTGTGCCAAGCCCCTCTGGGACTGGGTCACGTCACTCTGGGACTGTGCCACATCGCTCAGTGACTGTGCCAAGCCCCTCTGGGACTGGGCCACGTCACTCTGGGACTGGGCCACGTCACTCTGGGACTGTGCGATGTCCCTCTGGGACTGTGCCAAGCCCCTCTGGGACTGGGCCACGTCACTCTGGGACTGTGCCACATCGCTCAGTGACTGTGCCAAGCCCCTCTGGGACTGTGCCACGTCGCTCTGGGACTGTGCGATGTCCCTCTGGGACTGTGCGATGTCCCTCTGGGACTGGGCCACGTCACTCTGGGACTGTGCGATGTCCCTCTGGGACTGTGCGATGTCCCTCTGGGACTGTGCCAAGCCCCTCTGGGACTGTGCCACGTCGCTCTGGGACTGTGCGATGTCCCTCTGGGACTGTGCGATGTCCCTCTGGGACTGGGCCACGTCACTCTGGGACTGTGCGATGTCCCTCTGGGACTGGGCCACGTCACTCTGGGACTGGGCCAACCCCCTCTGGGACTGTGCCACGTCGCTCTGGGACTGGGCCACATCGCTCAGTGACTGTGCCAAGCCCCTCTGGGACTGTGCGGTGTCCCTCTGGGACTGTGCGATGCCCCTCTGGGACTGGGCCACATCGCTCAGTGACTGTGCGATGTCCCTCTGGGACTGGGCCACATCGTTCAGTGACTGGGTCACGTCGCTCTGGGACTGTGCCAAGCCCCTCTGGGTCTGGGTCACGTCACTCTGGGACTGGGCCACGTCGCTCTGGGACTGTGCGATGTCCCTCTGGGACTGGGCCAAGCCCCTCTGGGACTGTGCCACATCACTCAGTGACTGTGCCAAGCCCCTCTGGGACTGGGTCACGTCACTCTGGGACTGGGCCACGTCGCTCTGGGACTGTGTGATGTCCCTCTGGGACTGTGCGATGTCCCTCTGGGACTGTGCGATGTCCCTCTGGGACTGGGTCACGTCACTCTGGGACTGGGCCACGTCGTTCTGGGACTGTGTGATGTCCCTCTGGGACTGTGCGATGTCCCTCTGGGACTGGGCCATGTCCCTCTGGGACTGTGCGATGTCCCTCTGGGACTGTGCGATGTCCCTCTGGGACTGGGCCACGTCACTCTGGGACTGTGCCACATCACTCTGGGACTGTGCGATGTCCCTCTGGGACTGGGTCACGTCGCTCTGGGACTGTGCCAAGCCCCTCTGGGACTGGGTCACGTCGCTCTGGGACTGGGCCACATCGCTCAGTGACTGTGCCAAGCCCCTCTGGGACTGGGTCACGTCACTCTGGGTCTGTGCCACATCGCTCTGGGACTGGGCCACGTCGCTCTGGGACTGTGCGATGTCCCTCTGGGACTGTGCCAAGCCCCTCTGGGTCTGTGCCACTTCGCTCTGGGACTGGGCCACATCGCTCAGTGACTGTGCGATGTCCCTCTGGGACTGGGCCACGTCACTCTGGGACTGGGCCACATCGCTCAGTGACTGTGCCAAGCCCCTCTGGGACTGTGCCAAGCCCCTCTGGGCCTGTGCGATGTCCCTCTGGGACTGTGCGATGTCCCTCTGGGACTGTGCCAAGCCCCTCTGGGACTGTGCGATGTCCCTCTGGGACTGTGCCAAGCCCCTCTGGGACTGGGCCACGTCACTCTGGGACTGTGCCACATCGCTCAGTGACTGTGCCAAGCCCCTCTGGGACTGTGCCAAGCCCCTCTGGGACTGTGCGATGTCCCGCTGGGACTGTGCGATGTCCCTCTGGGACTGTGCCAAGCCCCTCTGGGACTGGGCCACATCACTCTGGGACTGTGGCACATCGCTCAGTGACTGTGCCAAGCCCCTCTGGGACTGTGCGATGTCCCTCTGGGACTGTGCGATGTCCCTCTGCGACTGTGCCAAGCCCCTCTGGGACTGGGCCACATCACTCTGGGACTGTGCCACATCGCTCAGTGACTGTGCCAAGCCCCTCTGGGACTGGGTCACGTCACTCTGGGACTGTGCCACATCGCTCAGTGACTATGCCAAGCCCCTCTGGGACTGGGTCACGTCACTCTGGGACTGTGCCACATCGCTCAGTGACTGTGCCAAGCCCCTCTGGGACTGGGTCACGTCACTCTGGCACTGTGCCACATCGCTCAGTGACTGTGCGATGTCCCTCCGGGACTGGGCCACGTCATTCTGGGACTGGGCCAACCCCCTCTTGGACTGGGCCACGTCACTCTGGGACTAGGCCAACCCCCTCTGGGACTGTGCCACGTCACTCTGGGACTGAGCCACGTCACTCTGGGACTGTGCCACATCGCTCAGTGACTGTGCCAAGCCCCTCTGGGACTGTGCGATGTCCCTCTGGGACTGTGCGATGCCCCTCTGGGACTGTGCGGTGTCCCTCTGTACTGTGCGATGCCCCTCTGGGACTGGGCCATGTCCCTCTGGGACTGTGTGATGTCCCTCTGGGACTGGGCCACGTCACTCTGGGACTGGGCCACATCGCTCAGTGACTGTGCCAAGCCCCTCTGGGACTGTGCGATGTCCCTCTGGGACTGTGCCACATCGCTCAGTGACTGTGTGATGTCCCTCTGGGACTGGGCCACGTCACTCTGGGACTGGGTCACCTCACTCTGGGACTGGGCCACATCGCTCAGTGACTGTGTGATGTCCCTCTGGGACTGTGCGATGTCCCTCTGGGACTGGGTCACGTCGCTCTGGGACTGTGCCAAGCCCCTCTGGGACTGGGTCACGTCGCTCTGGGACTGGGCCACATCGCTCAGTGACTGTGCCAAGCCCCTCTGGGACTGGGTCACGTCACTCTGGGACTGGGCCACGTCGCTCTGGGACTGTGCGATGTCCCTCTGGGACTGTGCCAAGCCCCTCTGGGTCTGTGCCACATCGCTCAGTGACTGTGCGATGTCCCTCTGGGACTGGGCCACATCGCTCAGTGACTGGGCCACATCGCTCAGTGACTGTGCCAAGCCCCTCTGGGACTGTGCGATGTCCCTCTGGGACTGTGCGATGTCTCTCTGGGACTGGGCCAAGCCCCTCTGGGACTGGGCCACGTCACTCTGGGACTGTGCCACATCGCTCAGTGACTGTGCGATGTCCCTCTGGGACTGTGCCAAGCCCCTCTGGGACTGTGCCAAGCCCCTCTGGGACTGTGCGATGTCCCGCTGGGACTGTGCGATGTCCCTCTGGGACTGTGCCAAGCCCCTCTGGGACTGGGCCACATCACTCTGGGACTGTGCCACATCGCTCAGTGACTGTGCCAAGCCCCTCTGGGACTGTGCCAAGCCCCTCTGGGACTGTGCGATGTCCCTCTGGGACTGTGCGATGTCCCTCTGGGACTGTGCCAAGCCCCTCTGGGACTGGGCCACATCACTCTGGGACTGTGCCACATCGCTCAGTGACTGTGCCAAGCCCCTCTGGGACTGGGTCACGTCACTCTGGGACTGTGCCACATCGCTCAGTGACTATGCCAAGCCCCTCTGGGACTGGGTCACGTCACTCTGGGACTGTGCAACATCGCTGAGTGACTGTGCCAAGCCCCTCTGGGACTGGGTCACGTCACTCTGGGACTGGGCCAACCCCCTCTGGGACTGGGCCACGTCACTCTGGGACTGGGCCACCCCCCTCTGGGACTGTGCCACGTCACTCTGGGACTGAGCCACGTCACTCTGGGACTGTGCCACATCGCTCAGTGACTGTGCCAAGCCCCTCTGGGACTGTGCGATGTCCCTCTGGGACTGTGCGATGCCCCTCTGGGACTGTGCGGTGTCCCTCTGGGACTGTGCGATGCCCCTCTGGGACTGGGCCATGTCCCACTGGGACTGTGTGATGTCCCTCTGGGACTGGGCCACGTCACTCTGGGACTGGGCCACATCGCTCAGTGACTGTGCCAAGCCCCTCTGGGACTGGGTCACGTCACTCTGGGACTGGGCCACGTCGCTCTGGGACTGTGCGATGTCCCTCTGGGACTGTGCCAAGCCCCTCTGGGTCTGTGCCACATCACTCAGTGACTGGGCCACATCGCTCAGTGACTGTGCCAAGCCCCTCTGGGACTGTGCCAAGCCCCTCTGGGACTTTGCGATGTCCCTCTGGGACTGTGCCACATCGCTCAGTGACTGTGTGATGTCCCTCTGGGACTGGGCCACGTCACTCTGGGACTGGGTCACGTCACTCTGGGACTGTGCCAAGCCCCTCTGGGACTGGGTCACGTCGCTCAGTGACTGTGCCAAGCCCCTCTGGGACTGGGTCACGTCACTCTGGGACTGGGCCACGTCGCTCTGGGACTGTGCGATGTCCCTCTGGGACTGTGCCAAGCCCCTCTGGGTCTGTGCCACATCACTCAGTGACTGGGCCACATCGCTCAGTGACTGTGCCAAGCCCCTCTGGGACTGTGCCAAGCCCCTCTGGGACTGTGCGATGTCCCTCTGGGACTGGGCCACATCGCTCAGTGACTGGGCCACATCGCTCAGTGACTGTGCCAAGCCCCTCTGGGACTGTGCCAAGCCCCTCTGGGACTGTGCGATGTCCCTCTGGGACTGTGCGATGTCCCTCTGGGACTGTGCCAAGCCCCTCTGGGACTGTGCGATGTCCCTCTGGGACTGTGCCAAGCCCCTCTGGGACTGGGCCACGTCACTCTGGGACTGTGCCACATCGCTCAGTGACTGTGCCAAGCCCCTCTGGGACTGTGCCAAGCCCCTCTGGGACTGTGTGATGTCCCTCTGGGACTGTGCGATGTCCCTCTGGGACTGTGCCAAGCCCCTCTGGGACTGGGCCACATCACTCTGGGACTGTGCCACATCGCTCAGTGACTGGGCCACATCGCTCAGTGACTGTGCCAAGCCCCTCTGGGACTGTGCCAAGCCCCTCTGGGACTGTGCCAAGCCCCTCTGGGACTGTGCGATGTCCCTCTGGGACTGTGCCAAGCCCCTCTGGGACTGTGCGATGTCCCTCTAGGACTGGGCCACATCACTCTGGGACTGGGCCACGTCGCTCTGGGACTGTGCGATGTCCCTCTGGGACTGGGCCACGTCCCTCTGGGACTGTGCGATGTCCCTCTGGGACTGTGCCACATCGCTCAGTGACTGTGCCAAGCCCCTCTGGGACTGGGTCACGTCACTCTGGGACTGTGCCACATCGCTCAGTGACTGTGCCAAGCCCCTCTGGGACTGGGCCACGTCACTCTGGGACTGGGCCACGTCACTCTGGGACTGTGCGATGTCCCTCTGGGACTGTGCCAAGCCCCTCTGGGACTGGGCCACGTCACTCTGGGACTGTGCCACATCGCTCAGTGACTGTGCCAAGCCCCTCTGGGACTGTGCCACGTCGCTCTGGGACTGTGCGATGTCCCTCTGGGACTGTGCGATGTCCCTCTGGGACTGGGCCACGTCACTCTGGGACTGTGCGATGTCCCTCTGGGACTGTGCGATGTCCCTCTGGGACTGTGCCAAGCCCCTCTGGGACTGTGCCACGTCGCTCTGGGACTGTGCGATGTCCCTCTGGGACTGTGCGATGTCCCTCTGGGACTGGGCCACGTCACTCTGGGACTGTGCGATGTCCCTCTGGGACTGGGCCACGTCACTCTGGGACTGGGCCAACCCCCTCTGGGACTGTGCCACGTCGCTCTGGGACTGGGCCACATCGCTCAGTGACTGTGCCAAGCCCCTCTGGGACTGTGCGGTGTCCCTCTGGGACTGTGCGATGCCCCTCTGGGACTGGGCCACATCGCTCAGTGACTGTGCGATGTCCCTCTGGGACTGGGCCACATCGCTCAGTGACTGGGTCACGTCGCTCTGGGACTGTGCCAAGCCCCTCTGGGTCTGGGTCGCGTCACTCTGGGACTGGGCCACGTCGCTCTGGGACTGTGCGATGTCCCTCTGGGACTGGGCCAAGCCCCTCTGGGTCTGTGCCACATCACTCAGTGACTGTGCCAAGCCCCTCTGGGACTGGGTCACGTCACTCTGGGTCTGGGCCACGTCGCTCTGGGACTGTGTGATGTCCCTCTGGGACTGTGCGATGTCCCTCTGGGACTGTGCGATGTCCCTCTGGGACTGGGTCACGTCACTCTGGGACTGGGCCACGTCGCTCTGGGACTGTGTGATGTCCCTCTGGGACTGTGCGATATCCCTCTGGGACTGGGCCATGTCCCTCTGGGACTGTGCGATGTCCCTCTGGGACTGTGCGATGTCCCTCTGGGACTGGGCCACGTCACTCTGGGACTGTGCCACATCACTCTGGGACTGTGCGATGTCCCTCTGGGACTGGGTCACGTCGCTCTGGGACTGTGCCAAGCCCCTCTGGGACTGGGTCACGTCGCTCTGGGACTGGGCCACATCGCTCAGTGACTGTGCCAAGCCCCTCTGGGACTGGGTCACGTCGCTCTGGGTCTGTGCCACATCGCTCTGGGACTGGGCCACGTCGCTCTGGGACTGTGCGATGTCCCTCTGGGACTGTGCCAAGACCCTCTGGGTCTGTGCCACTTCGCTCTGGGACTGGGCCACATCGCTCAGTGACTGTGCGATGTCCCTCTGGGACTGGGCCACGTCACTCTGGGACTGGGCCACATCGCTCAGTGACTGTGCCAAGCCCCTCTGGGACTGTGCCAAGCCCCTCTGGGCCTGTGCGATGTCCCTCTGGGACTGTGCGATGTCCCTCTGGGACTGTGCCAAGCCCCTCTGGGACTGTGCGATGTCCCTCTGGGACTGTGCCAAGCCCCTCTGGGACTGGGCCACGTCACTCTGGGACTGTGCCACATCGCTCAGTGACTGTGCCAAGCCCCTCTGGGACTGTGCCAAGCCCCTCTGGGACTGTGCGATGTCCCGCTGGGACTGTGCGATGTCCCTCTGGGACTGTGCCAAGCCCCTCTGGGACTGGGCCACATCACTCTGGGACTGTGCCACATCGCTCAGTGACTGTGCCAAGCCCCTCTGGGACTGTGCGATGTCCCTCTGGGACTGTGCGATGTCCCTCTGGGACTGTGCCAAGCCCCTCTGGGACTGGGCCACATCACTCTGGGACTGTGCCACATCGCTCAGTGACTGTGCCAAGCCCCTCTGGGACTGTGCGATGTCCCTCTGGGACTGTGCGATGTCCCTCTGGGACTGTGCCAAGCCCCTCTGGGACTGGGCCACATCACTCTGGGACTGTGCCACATCGCTCAGTGACTGTGCCAAGCCCCTCTGGGACTGGGTCACGTCACTCTGGGACTGTGCCACATCGCTCAGTGACTATGCCAAGCCCCTCTGGGACTGGGTCACGTCACTCTGGGACTGTGCCACATCGCTCAGTGACTGTGCCAAGCCCCTCTGGGACTGGGTCACGTCACTCTGGCACTGTGCCACATCGCTCAGTGACTGCGATGTCCCTCTGGGACTGGGTCACGTCACTCTGGGACTGTGCCACATCGCTCAGTGACTGTGCGATGTCCCTCCGGGACTGGGCCACGTCATTCTGGGACTGGGCCAACCCCCTCTTGGACTGGGCCACGTCACTCTGGGACTGGGCCAACCCCCTCTGGGACTGTGCCACGTCACTCTGGGACTGAGCCACGTCACTCTGGGACTGTGCCACATCGCTCAGTGACTGTGCCAAGCCCCTCTGGGACTGTTCGATGTCCCTCTGGGACTGTGCGATGCCCCTCTGGGACTGTGCGGTGTCCCTCTGTACTGTGCGATGCCCCTCTGGGACTGGGCCATGTCCCTCTGGGACTGTGTGATGTCCCTCTGGGACTGGGCCACGTCACTCTGGGACTGGGCCACATCGCTCAGTGACCAGTCCCAGAGCGACGTGACCCAGTCCCAGAGGGGCTTGGCAGGATTTAGATTGTCTGGAGACTTGGGCGGAGAGATGGCAGATGGAGTTTAACCTGGACAAATGTGAGGTAATGCATTTTGGAAGGGCTAATGCAGGTAGGGAATATACAGTGAATGGTAGAACCCTCAAGAGTATTGAAAGTCAAAGAGATCTAGGAGTACAGGTCCACAGATCACTGAAAGGGGCTACACAGGTGGAGAAGGTAGTCAAGAAGGCATACGGCATGCTTGCCTTCATTGGCCGGGGCATTGAGTATAAGAATTGGCAAGTCATGTTGCAGCTGTATAGAACCTTAGTTAGGCCACACTTGGAGTATAGTGTTCAATTCTGGTCGCCACACTACCAGAAGGATGTGGAGGCTTTAGAGAGGGTGCAGAAGAGATTTACCAGAATGTTGCCTGGTATGGAGGGCATAAGCTATGAGGAGCGATTGAATAAACTCGGTTTGTTCTCACTGGAACGAAGGAGGTTGAGGGGCGACCTGATAGAGGTATACAAAATTATGAGGGGCATAGACAGAGTGGATAGTCAGAGGCTTTTCCCCAGGGTAGAGGGGTCAATTACTAGGGGGCATAGGTTTAAGGTGAGAGGGGCAAGGTTTAGAGTAGATGTACGAGGCAAGTTTTTTACGCAGAGGGTAGTGGGTGCCTGGAACTCACTACCGGAGGAGGTAGTGGAGGCAGGGACGATAGGGACATTTAAGGGGCATCTTGACAAATATATGAATAGGATGGGAATAGAAGGATACGGACCCAGGAAGTGTAGAAGATTGTAGTTTAGTCGGGCAGTATGGTCGGCACGGGCTTGGAGGGCCGAAGGGCCTGTTCCTGTGCTGTACATTTCTTTGTTCTTTGTTCTTTGACTGTGCCAAGCCCCTCTGGGACTGTGCGATGTCCCTCTGGGACTGTGCCACATCGCTCAGTGACTGTGTGATGTCCCTCTGGGACTGGGCCACGTCACTCTGGGACTGGGTCACCTCACTCTGGGACTGGGCCACATCGCTCAGTGACTGTGTGATGTCCCTCTGGGACTGTGCGATGTCCCTCTGGGACTGGGTCACGTCGCTCTGGGACTGTGCCAAGCCCCTCTGGGACTGGGTCACGTCGCTCTGGGACTGGGCCACATCGCTCAGTGACTGTGCCAAGCCCCTCTGGGACTGGGTCACGTCACTCTGGGACTGGGCCACGTCGCTCTGGGACTGTGCGATGTCCCTCTGGGACTGTGCCAAGCCCCTCTGGGTCTGTGCCACATCGTTCAGTGACTGTGCGATGTCCCTCTGGGACTGTGCGATGTCTCTCTGGGACTAGGCCAAGCCCCTCTGGGACTGGGCCACATCACTCTGGGACTGTGCCACATCGCTCAGTGACTGTGCTAAGCCCCTCTGGGACTGTGCCAAGCCCCTCTGGGACTGTGAGATGTCCCTCTGGGACTGTGCGATGTCCCTCTGGGACTGTGCCAAGCCCCTCTGGGACTGGGCCACATCACTCTGGGACTGTGCCACATCGCTCAGTGACTGTGCCAAGCCCCTCTGGGACTGTGCGATGTCCCTCTGGGACTGTGCCAAGCCCCTCTGGGACTGTGCGATGTCCCTCTAGGACTGGGCCACATCGCTCTGGGACTGGGCCACGTCGCTCTGGGACTGGGCCACGTCCCTCTGGGACTGTGCGATGTCCCTCTGGGACTGTGCCACATCGCTCAGTGACTGTGCCAAGCCCCTCTGGGACTGGGTCACGTCACACTGGGACTGGGCCACGTCGCTCTGGGACTGTGCCAAGCCCCTCAGTGACTGTGCCAAGCCCCTCTGGGACTGGGCCACGTCACTCTGGGACTGTGCCACATCGCTCAGTGACTGTGCCAAGCCCCTCTGGGACTGTGCCAAGCCCCTCTGGGACTGTGCGATGTCCCTCAGTGACTGTGCAATGTCCCTCTGGGACTGTGCCACATCGCTCAGTGACTGCGATGTCCCTCTGGGACTGTGCGATGTCCCTCTGGGACTGTGCGATGTCCCTCTGGGACTGGGCCAAGTCCCTCTGGGACTGTGCGATGTCCCTCTGGGACTGGGCCACGTCGCTCAGTGACTGTGCCAAGTCCCTCTGGGACTGTGCGATGTCCCTCTGGGTCTGTGCCACATCGCTCAGTGACTGTGCCAAGCCACTCTGGGACTGTGCCAAGCCCCTCTTGGACTGTGCGATGTCCCTCTGGGACTGGGCCACGTCACTCTGGGACTGTGCCAAGCCCCTCTGGGACTGGGCCACGTCACTCTGGGACTGTGCGATGTTCCTCTGGGACTGGGCCACGTCGCTCTGGGACTGTGCCACATCGCTCAGTGACTGTGCCAAGCCCCTCTGGGACTGGGTCACGTCACTCTGGGACTGTGCCACATCGCTCAGTGACTGTGCCAAGCCCCTCTGGGACTGGGCCACGTCACTCTGGGACTGTGCGATGTTCCTCTGGGACTGGGCCACGTCGCTCTGGGACTGGGCCACGTCGCTCTGGGACTGGGCCACGTCACTCTGGGACTGTGCCACATCGCTCAGTGACTGTGCCAAGCCCCTCTGGGACTGTGCGATGTCCCTCTGGGACTGAGCCACGTCACTCTGGGACTGTGCGATGTCCCTCTGGGACTGTGCCAAGCCCCTCTGGGTCTGTGCCACGTCGCTCTGGGACTGTGCGATGCCCCTCTGGGACTGTGCGATGTCCCTCTGGGACTGGGCCACGTCGCTCTGGGACTGTGCGATGTCCCTCTGGGACTGGGTCACGTCACTCTGGGACTGTGCCACATCGCTCAGTGACTGTGCCAAGCCCCTCTGGGACTGTGCGATGCCCCTCTGGGACTGTGCCACATCGCTCAGTGACTGTGCCAAGCCCCTCTGTTACTGTGCCAAGCCCCTCTGGGACTGGGCCATGTCACTCTGGGACTGTGCGATGTCCCTCTGGGTCTGTGCCACATCACTCAGTGACTGGGCCACATCGCTCAGTGACTGTGCCAAGCCCCTCTGGGACTGTGCCAAGCCCCTCTGGGACTTTGCGATGTCCCTCTGGGACTGTGCCACATCGCTCAGTGACTGTGTGATGTCCCTCTGGGACTGGGCCACGTCACTCTGGGACTGGGTCACGTCACTCTGGGACTGTGCCAAGCCCCTCTGGGACTGGGTCACGTCGCTCAGTGACTGTGCCAAGCCCCTCTGGGACTGGGTCACGTCACTCTGGGACTGGGCCACGTCGCTCTGGGACTGTGCGATGTCCCTCTGGGACTGTGCCAAGCCCCTCTGGGTCTGTGCCACATCACTCAGTGACTGGGCCACATCGCTCAGTGACTGTGCCAAGCCCCTCTGGGACTGTGCCAAGCCCCTCTGGGACTGTGCGATGTCCCTCTGGGACTGGGCCACATCGCTCAGTGACTGGGCCACATCGCTCAGTGACTGTGCCAAGCCCCTCTGGGACTGTGCCAAGCCCCTCTGGGACTGTGCGATGTCCCTCTGGGACTGTGCGATGTCCCTCTGGGACTGTGCCAAGCCCCTCTGGGACTGTGCGATGTCCCTCTGGGACTGTGCCAAGCCCCTCTGGGACTGGGCCACGTCACTCTGGGACTGTGCCACATCGCTCAGTGACTGTGCCAAGCCCCTCTGGGACTGTGCCAAGCCCCTCTGGGACTGTGTGATGTCCCTCTGGGACTGTGCGATGTCCCTCTGGGACTGTGCCAAGCCCCTCTGGGACTGGGCCACATCACTCTGGGACTGTGCCACATCGCTCAGTGACTGGGCCACATCGCTCAGTGACTGTGCCAAGCCCCTCTGGGACTGTGCCAAGCCCCTCTGGGACTGTGCCAAGCCCCTCTGGGACTGTGCGATGTCCCTCTGGGACTGTGCCAAGCCCCTCTGGGACTGTGCGATGTCCCTCTAGGACTGGGCCACATCACTCTGGGACTGGGCCACGTCGCTCTGGGACTGTGCGATGTCCCTCTGGGACTGGGCCACGTCCCTCTGGGACTGTGCGATGTCCCTCTGGGACTGTGCCACATCGCTCAGTGACTGTGCCAAGCCCCTCTGGGACTGGGTCACGTCACTCTGGGACTGTGCCACATCGCTCAGTGACTGTGCCAAGCCCCTCTGGGACTGGGCCACGTCACTCTGGGACTGGGCCACGTCACTCTGGGACTGTGCGATGTCCCTCTGGGACTGTGCCAAGCCCCTCTGGGACTGGGCCACGTCACTCTGGGACTGTGCCACATCGCTCAGTGACTGTGCCAAGCCCCTCTGGGACTGTGCCACGTCGCTCTGGGACTGTGCGATGTCCCTCTGGGACTGTGCGATGTCCCTCTGGGACTGGGCCACGTCACTCTGGGACTGTGCGATGTCCCTCTGGGACTGTGCGATGTCCCTCTGGGACTGTGCCAAGCCCCTCTGGGACTGTGCCACGTCGCTCTGGGACTGTGCGATGTCCCTCTGGGACTGTGCGATGTCCCTCTGGGACTGGGCCACGTCACTCTGGGACTGTGCGATGTCCCTCTGGGACTGGGCCACGTCACTCTGGGACTGGGCCAACCCCCTCTGGGACTGTGCCACGTCGCTCTGGGACTGGGCCACATCGCTCAGTGACTGTGCCAAGCCCCTCTGGGACTGTGCGGTGTCCCTCTGGGACTGTGCGATGCCCCTCTGGGACTGGGCCACATCGCTCAGTGACTGTGCGATGTCCCTCTGGGACTGGGCCACATCGCTCAGTGACTGGGTCAGGTCGCTCTGGGACTGTGCCAAGCCCCTCTGGGTCTGGGTCGCGTCACTCTGGGACTGGGCCACGTCGCTCTGGGACTGTGCGATGTCCCTCTGGGACTGGGCCAAGCCCCTCTGGGTCTGTGCCACATCACTCAGTGACTGTGCCAAGCCCCTCTGGGACTGGGTCACGTCACTCTGGGTCTGGGCCACGTCGCTCTGGGACTGTGTGATGTCCCTCTGGGACTGTGCGATGTCCCTCTGGGACTGTGCGATGTCCCTCTGGGACTGGGTCACGTCACTCTGGGACTGGGCCACGTCGCTCTGGGACTGTGTGATGTCCCTCTGGGACTGTGCGATATCCCTCTGGGACTGGGCCATGTCCCTCTGGGACTGTGCGATGTCCCTCTGGGACTGTGCGATGTCCCTCTGGGACTGGGCCACGTCACTCTGGGACTGTGCCACATCACTCTGGGACTGTGCGATGTCCCTCTGGGACTGGGTCACGTCGCTCTGGGACTGTGCCAAGCCCCTCTGGGACTGGGTCACGTCGCTCTGGGACTGGGCCACATCGCTCAGTGACTGTGCCAAGCCCCTCTGGGACTGGGTCACGTCGCTCTGGGTCTGTGCCACATCGCTCTGGGACTGGGCCACGTCGCTCTGGGACTGTGCGATGTCCCTCTGGGACTGTGCCAAGACCCTCTGGGTCTGTGCCACTTCGCTCTGGGACTGGGCCACATCGCTCAGTGACTGTGCGATGTCCCTCTGGGACTGGGCCACGTCACTCTGGGACTGGGCCACATCGCTCAGTGACTGTGCCAAGCCCCTCTGGGACTGTGCCAAGCCCCTCTGGGCCTGTGCGATGTCCCTCTGGGACTGTGCGATGTCCCTCTGGGACTGTGCCAAGCCCCTCTGGGACTGTGCGATGTCCCTCTGGGACTGTGCCAAGCCCCTCTGGGACTGGGCCACGTCACTCTGGGACTGTGCCACATCGCTCAGTGACTGTGCCAAGCCCCTCTGGGACTGTGCCAAGCCCCTCTGGGACTGTGCGATGTCCCGCTGGGACTGTGCGATGTCCCTCTGGGACTGTGCCAAGCCCCTCTGGGACTGGGCCACATCACTCTGGGACTGTGCCACATCGCTCAGTGACTGTGCCAAGCCCCTCTGGGACTGTGCGATGTCCCTCTGGGACTGTGCGATGTCCCTCTGGGACTGTGCCAAGCCCCTCTGGGACTGGGCCACATCACTCTGGGACTGTGCCACATCGCTCAGTGACTGTGCCAAGCCCCTCTGGGACTGTGCGATGTCCCTCTGGGACTGTGCGATGTCCCTCTGGGACTGTGCCAAGCCCCTCTGGGACTGGGCCACATCACTCTGGGACTGTGCCACATCGCTCAGTGACTGTGCCAAGCCCCTCTGGGACTGGGTCACGTCACTCTGGGACTGTGCCACATCGCTCAGTGACTATGCCAAGCCCCTCTGGGACTGGGTCACGTCACTCTGGGACTGTGCCACATCGCTCAGTGACTGTGCCAAGCCCCTCTGGGACTGGGTCACGTCACTCTGGCACTGTGCCACATCGCTCAGTGACTGCGATGTCCCTCTGGGACTGGGTCACGTCACTCTGGGACTGTGCCACATCGCTCAGTGACTGTGCGATGTCCCTCCGGGACTGGGCCACGTCATTCTGGGACTGGGCCAACCCCCTCTTGGACTGGGCCACGTCACTCTGGGACTGGGCCAACCCCCTCTGGGACTGTGCCACGTCACTCTGGGACTGAGCCACGTCACTCTGGGACTGTGCCACATCGCTCAGTGACTGTGCCAAGCCCCTCTGGGACTGTTCGATGTCCCTCTGGGACTGTGCGATGCCCCTCTGGGACTGTGCGGTGTCCCTCTGTACTGTGCGATGCCCCTCTGGGACTGGGCCATGTCCCTCTGGGACTGTGTGATGTCCCTCTGGGACTGGGCCACGTCACTCTGGGACTGGGCCACATCGCTCAGTGACCAGTCCCAGAGCGACGTGACCCAGTCCCAGAGGGGCTTGGCAGGATTTAGATTGTCTGGAGACTTGGGCGGAGAGATGGCAGATGGAGTTTAACCTGGACAAATGTGAGGTAATGCATTTTGGAAGGGCTAATGCAGGTAGGGAATATACAGTGAATGGTAGAACCCTCAAGAGTATTGAAAGTCAAAGAGATCTAGGAGTACAGGTCCACAGATCACTGAAAGGGGCTACACAGGTGGAGAAGGTAGTCAAGAAGGCATACGGCATGCTTGCCTTCATTGGCCGGGGCATTGAGTATAAGAATTGGCAAGTCATGTTGCAGCTGTATAGAACCTTAGTTAGGCCACACTTGGAGTATAGTGTTCAATTCTGGTCGCCACACTACCAGAAGGATGTGGAGGCTTTAGAGAGGGTGCAGAAGAGATTTACCAGAATGTTGCCTGGTATGGAGGGCATAAGCTATGAGGAGCGATTGAATAAACTCGGTTTGTTCTCACTGGAACGAAGGAGGTTGAGGGGCGACCTGATAGAGGTATACAAAATTATGAGGGGCATAGACAGAGTGGATAGTCAGAGGCTTTTCCCCAGGGTAGAGGGGTCAATTACTAGGGGGCATAGGTTTAAGGTGAGAGGGGCAAGGTTTAGAGTAGATGTACGAGGCAAGTTTTTTACGCAGAGGGTAGTGGGTGCCTGGAACTCACTACCGGAGGAGGTAGTGGAGGCAGGGACGATAGGGACATTTAAGGGGCATCTTGACAAATATATGAATAGGATGGGAATAGAAGGATACGGACCCAGGAAGTGTAGAAGATTGTAGTTTAGTCGGGCAGTATGGTCGGCACGGGCTTGGAGGGCCGAAGGGCCTGTTCCTGTGCTGTACATTTCTTTGTTCTTTGTTCTTTGTTCTTTGACTGTGCCAAGCCCCTCTGGGACTGTGCGATGTCCCTCTGGGACTGTGCCACATCGCTCAGTGACTGTGTGATGTCCCTCTGGGACTGGGCCACGTCACTCTGGGACTGGGTCACCTCACTCTGGGACTGGGCCACATCGCTCAGTGACTGTGTGATGTCCCTCTGGGACTGTGCGATGTCCCTCTGGGACTGGGTCACGTCGCTCTGGGACTGTGCCAAGCCCCTCTGGGACTGGGTCACGTCGCTCTGGGACTGGGCCACATCGCTCAGTGACTGTGCCAAGCCCCTCTGGGACTGGGTCACGTCACTCTGGGACTGGGCCACGTCGCTCTGGGACTGTGCGATGTCCCTCTGGGACTGTGCCAAGCCCCTCTGGGTCTGTGCCACATCGCTCAGTGACTGTGCGATGTCCCTCTGGGACTGTGCGATGTCTCTCTGGGACTAGGCCAAGCCCCTCTGGGACTGGGCCACATCACTCTGGGACTGTGCCACATCGCTCAGTGACTGTGCTAAGCCCCTCTGGGACTGTGCCAAGCCCCTCTGGGACTGTGAGATGTCCCTCTGGGACTGTGCGATGTCCCTCTGGGACTGTGCCAAGCCCCTCTGGGACTGGGCCACATCACTCTGGGACTGTGCCACATCGCTCAGTGACTGTGCCAAGCCCCTCTGGGACTGTGCGATGTCCCTCTGGGACTGTGCCAAGCCCCTCTGGGACTGTGCGATGTCCCTCTAGGACTGGGCCACATCGCTCTGGGACTGGGCCACGTCGCTCTGGGACTGGGCCACGTCCCTCTGGGACTGTGCGATGTCCCTCTGGGACTGTGCCACATCGCTCAGTGACTGTGCCAAGCCCCTCTGGGACTGGGTCACGTCACACTGGGACTGGGCCACGTCGCTCTGGGACTGTGCCAAGCCCCTCAGTGACTGTGCCAAGCCCCTCTGGGACTGGGCCACGTCACTCTGGGACTGTGCCACATCGCTCAGTGACTGTGCCAAGCCCCTCTGGGACTGTGCCAAGCCCCTCTGGGACTGTGCGATGTCCCTCAGTGACTGTGCAATGTCCCTCTGGGACTGTGCCACATCGCTCAGTGACTGCGATGTCCCTCTGGGACTGTGCGATGTCCCTCTGGGACTGTGCGATGTCCCTCTGGGACTGGGCCAAGTCCCTCTGGGACTGTGCGATGTCCCTCTGGGACTGGGCCACGTCGCTCAGTGACTGTGCCAAGTCCCTCTGGGACTGTGCGATGTCCCTCTGGGTCTGTGCCACATCGCTCAGTGACTGTGCCAAGCCACTCTGGGACTGTGCCAAGCCCCTCTTGGACTGTGCGATGTCCCTCTGGGACTGGGCCACGTCACTCTGGGACTGTGCCAAGCCCCTCTGGGACTGGGCCACGTCACTCTGGGACTGTGCGATGTTCCTCTGGGACTGGGCCACGTCGCTCTGGGACTGTGCCACATCGCTCAGTGACTGTGCCAAGCCCCTCTGGGACTGGGTCACGTCACTCTGGGACTGTGCCACATCGCTCAGTGACTGTGCCAAGCCCCTCTGGGACTGGGCCACGTCACTCTGGGACTGTGCGATGTTCCTCTGGGACTGGGCCACGTCGCTCTGGGACTGGGCCACGTCGCTCTGGGACTGGGCCACGTCACTCTGGGACTGTGCCACATCGCTCAGTGACTGTGCCAAGCCCCTCTGGGACTGTGCGATGTCCCTCTGGGACTGAGCCACGTCACTCTGGGACTGTGCGATGTCCCTCTGGGACTGTGCCAAGCCCCTCTGGGTCTGTGCCACGTCGCTCTGGGACTGTGCGATGCCCCTCTGGGACTGTGCGATGTCCCTCTGGGACTGGGCCACGTCGCTCTGGGACTGTGCGATGTCCCTCTGGGACTGGGTCACGTCACTCTGGGACTGTGCCACATCGCTCAGTGACTGTGCCAAGCCCCTCTGGGACTGTGCGATGCCCCTCTGGGACTGTGCCACATCGCTCAGTGACTGTGCCAAGCCCCTCTGTTACTGTGCCAAGCCCCTCTGGGACTGGGCCATGTCACTCTGGGACTGTGCGATGTCCCTCTGGGACTGGGCCACGTCCCTCTGGGACTGTGCGATGTCGCTCAGTGACTGTGCCAAGCCCCTCTGGGACTGTGCCAAGCCCCTCTGGGACTGGGCCAAGCCCCTCTGGGACTGGGCCACATCACTCTGGGACTGTGCGATGTCACTCTGGGACTGGGCCACATCGCTCAGTAACTGGGCCACATCGCTCAGTGACTGTGCCAAGCCCCTCTGGGACTGTGCGATGTCCCTCTGGGACTGGGCCAAGCCCCTCTGGGACTGGGCCACATCACTCTGGGACTGTGCGATGTCACTCTGGGACTGGGCCACATCGCTCAGTGACTGGGCCACATCGCTCAGTGACTGTGCGATGTCCCTCTGGGACTGTGCGATGTCCCTCTGGGACTGGGCCAAGCCCCTCTGGGACTGGGCCACATCACTCTGGGACTGTGCCACGTCACTCTGGGACTGGGCCACATCGCTCAGTGACTGTGCGATGTCCCTCTGGGACTGTGCCACATCGCTCAGTGACTGCGATGTCCCTCTGGGACTGTGCGATGTCCCTCTGGGACTGGGCCAAGTCCCTCTGGGACTGTGCGATGTCCCTCTTGGGACTGGGCCACGTCGCTCAGTGACTGTGCCAAGTCCCTCTGGGACTGTGCGATGTCCCTCTGGGTCTGTGCCCATCGCTCAGTGACTGTGCGATGTCCCTCTGGGACTGGGCCACGTCACTCTGGGACTGGGCCAAGTCCCTCTGGGACTGTGCGATGTCCCTCTGGGACTGGGCCACGTCACTCTGGGACTGGGCCAAGTCCCTCTGGGACTGTGCGATGTCCCTCTGGGACTGGGCCACGTCGCTCCTGGACTGTGCGATGTCCCTCTGGGACTGGGCCACATCGCTCAGTGACTGTGCGATGTCCCTCTGGGACTGGGCCACGTCCCTCTGGGACTGTGCGATGTCGCTCAGTGACTGTGCCAAGCCACTCTGGGACTGTGCCAAGCCCCTCTGGGACTGGGCCAAGCCCCTCTGGGACTGGGCCACATCACTCTGGGACTGTGCGATGTCACTCTGGGACTGGGCCACATCGCTCAGTGACTGTGCCAAGCCCCTCTGGGACTGTGCGATGTCCCTCTGGGACTGTGCGATGTCCCTCTGGGACTGGGCCAAGCCCCTCTGGGACTGTGCCACGTCGCTCAGTGACTGTGCGATGTCCCTCTGGGACTGGGCCAAATCCCTCTGGGACTGTGCGATGTCGCTCAGTGACTGTGCCAAGCCCCTCTGGGACTGTGCCAAGCCCCTCTGGGACTGGGCCAAGCCCCTCTGGGACTGGGCCACATCACTCTGGGACTGTGCGATGTCACTCTGGGACTGGGCCACATCGCTCAGTGACTGGGCCACATCGCTCAGTGACTGTGCCAAGCCCCTCTGGGACTGTGCGATGTCCCTCTGGGACTGAGCCAAGCCCCTCTGGGACTGGGCCACATCACTCTGGGACTGTGCGATGTCACTCTGGGACTGGGCCACATCGCTCGGTGACTGGGCCACATCGCTCAGTGACTGTGCGATGTCCCTCTGGGACTGTGCGATGTCCCTCTGGGACTGGGCCAAGCCCCTCTGGGACTGGGCCACATCACTCTGGGACTGTGCCACGTCACTCTGGGACTGGGCCACATCGCTCAGTGACTGTGCGATGTCCCTCTGGGACTGTGCCACATCGCTCAGTGACTGCGATGTCCCTCTGGGACTGTGCGATGTCCCTCTGGGACTGGGCCAAGTCCCTCTGGGACTGTGCGATGTCCCTCTGGGACTGGGCCACGTCGCTCAGTGACTGTGCCAAGTCCCTCTGGGACTGGGCCACATCGCTCAGTGACTGGGCCACATCGCTCAGTGACTGTGCCAAGCCCCTCTGGGACTGTGCGATGTCCCTCTGGGACTGTGCGATGTCCCTCTGGGACTGTGCGATGTCGCTCAGTGACTGTGCCAAGCCCCTCTGGGACTGTGCCAAGCCCCTCTGGGACTGGGCCACGTCGCTCAGTGACTGTGCAATGTCCCTCTGGGACTGGGCCACGTCCCTCTGGGACTGTGCGATGTCGCTCAGTGACTGTGCCAAGCCCCTCTGGGACTGGGCCAAGCCCCTCTGGGACTGGGCCACATCACTCTGGGACTGTGCGATGTCACTCTGGGACTGGGCCACATCGCTCAGTAACTGGGCCACATCGCTCAGTGACTGTGCCAAGCCCCTCTGGGACTGTGCGATGTCCCTCTGGGACTGGGCCAAGCCCCTCTGGGACTGGGCCACATCACTCTGGGACTGTGCGATGTCACTCTGGGACTGGGCCACATCGCTCAGTGACTGGGCCACATCGCTCAGTGACTGTGCGATGTCCCTCTGGGACTGTGCGATGTCCCTCTGGGACTGGGCCAAGCCCCTCTGGGACTGGGCCACATCACTCTGGGACTGTGCCACGTCACTCTGGGACTGGGCCACATCGCTCAGTGACTGTGCGATGTCCCTCTGGGACTGTGCCACATCGCTCAGTGACTGCGATGTCCCTCTGGGACTGTGCGATGTCCCTCTGGGACTGGGCCAAGTCCCTCTGGGACTGTGCGATGTCCCTCTTGGGACTGGGCCACGTCGCTCAGTGACTGTGCCAAGTCCCTCTGGGACTGTGCGATGTCCCTCTGGGTCTGTGCCACATCGCTCAGTGACTGTGCGATGTCCCTCTGGGACTGGGCCACGTCACTCTGGGACTGGGCCAAGTCCCTCTGGGACTGTGCGATGTCCCTCTGGGACTGGGCCACGTCACTCTGGGACTGGGCCAAGTCCCTCTGGGACTGTGCGATGTCCCTCTGGGACTGGGCCACGTCGCTCCTGGACTGTGCGATGTCCCTCTGGGACTGGGCCACATCGCTCAGTGACTGTGCGATGTCCCTCTGGGACTGGGCCACGTCCCTCTGGGACTGTGCGATGTCGCTCAGTGACTGTGCCAAGCCACTCTGGGACTGTGCCAAGCCCCTCTGGGACTGGGCCAAGCCCCTCTGGGACTGGGCCACATCACTCTGGGACTGTGCGATGTCACTCTGGGACTGGGCCACATCGCTCAGTGACTGTGCCAAGCCCCTCTGGGACTGTGCGATGTCCCTCTGGGACTGTGCGATGTCCCTCTGGGACTGGGCCAAGCCCCTCTGGGACTGTGCCACGTCGCTCAGTGACTGTGCGATGTCCCTCTGGGACTGGGCCAAATCCCTCTGGGACTGTGCGATGTCGCTCAGTGACTGTGCCAAGCCCCTCTGGGACTGTGCCAAGCCCCTCTGGGACTGGGCCAAGCCCCTCTGGGACTGGGCCACATCACTCTGGGACTGTGCGATGTCACTCTGGGACTGGGCCACATCGCTCAGTGACTGGGCCACATCGCTCAGTGACTGTGCCAAGCCCCTCTGGGACTGTGCGATGTCCCTCTGGGACTGGGCCAAGCCCCTCTGGGACTGGGCCATATCACTCTGGGACTGTGCGATGTCACTCTGGGACTGGGCCACATCGCTCAGTGACTGGGCCACATCGCTCAGTGACTGTGCGATGTCCCTCTGGGACTGTGCGATGTCCCTCTGGGACTGGGCCAAGCCCCTCTGGGACTGGGCCACATCACTCTGGGACTGTGCCACGTCACTCTGGGACTGGGCCACATCGCTCAGTGACTGTGCGATGTCCCTCTGGGACTGTGCCACATCGCTCAGTGACTGCGATGTCCCTCTGGGACTGTGCGATGTCCCTCTGGGACTGGGCCAAGTCCCTCTGGGACTGTGCGATGTCCCTCTGGGACTGGGCCACGTCGCTCAGTGACTGTGCCAAGTCCCTCTGGGACTGTGCGATGTCCCTCTGGGTCTGTGCCACATCGCTCAGTGACTATGCGATGTCCCTCTGGGACTGGGCCACGTCGCTCTGGGACTGTGCGATGTCCCTCTGGGACTGGGCCACGCCACTCTGGGACTGGGCCACATCACTCAGTGACTGTGCCAAGCCCCTCTGGGACTGGGCCACGTCGCTCTGGGACTGTGTGATGTCCCTCTGGGACTGTGCCACATCGCTCAGTGACTGTGCGATGTCCCTCTGGGACTGGGCCACGTCCCTCTGGGACTGTGCGATGTCGCTCAGTGACTGTGCCAAGCCCCTCTGGGACTGGGCCAAGCCCCTCTGGGACTGGGCTTCGTCACTCTGGGACTGGGCCACATCGCTCAGTGACTGTGCGATGTCCCTCTGGGACTGGGCCACGTCGCTCTGGGACTGTGCGATGTCCCTCTGGGACTGGGCCACGTCGCTCTGGGACTGTGCCAAACCCCTCTGGGACTGTGCGATGTCCCTCTGGGACTGTGCTATGTCGCTCTGGGACTGTGCGATGTCCCTCTGGGACTGGGCCACGTCGCTCTGGGACTGTGTGATGTCCCTCTGGGACTGTGCCAAGCCCCTCTGGGACTGGGCCACGTCACTCTGGGTCTGGGCCACATCGCTCAGTGACTGTGCGATGTCCCTCTGGGACTGTGCCAAACCCCTCTGGGACTGGGCCAACCCCCTCTGGGACTGTGCCACATCGCTCAGTGACTGTGCGATGTCCCTCTGGGACTGTGCCACATCGCTCAGTGACTGCGATGTCCCTCTGGGACTGTGCGATGTCCCTCTGGGACTGTGCCAAACCCCTCTGGGACTGGGCCACGTCACTCTGGGACTGTGCCACATCGCTCAGTGACTGTGCCAAGCCCCTCTGGGACTGTGCGATGTCCCTCTGGGACTGTGCCAAGCCCCTCTGGGACTGTGCGATGTCCCTCTGGGACTGTGCCAAGCCCCTCTGGGACTGTGCCACATTACTCAGTGACTTTGCGATGTCCCTCTGGGACTGGGCCACATCGCTCAGTGACTGTGCCAAGCCCCTCTGGGACTGTGCCACATCGCTTAGTGACTGTGCCAAGCCCCTCTGGGACTGGCTCAGGTGAGCCAACACAAGGCCAATGCCCTGTATGCCCGCAGCCCTGGCCTGTTCTGACTGGGCCAAGCTCTGGAACTCTGCAGAAATGTCCATGTTGCTCTGGTACATGGCTGCCTGTGACATGCTGCCCTGTCCTGTGCCTTGGCCGCTGCCCGCACAGAGTGCCCAGGCCTTGGACATCTTGACCCATGGCCAATATCTTCTCATCCAAGACATCCACCGTGGGCGCCAGCCGTGTGGTGTTGGCCTGGGTGGCACTCATTGTCGGCACCACCTCCTGCCCCTGCAGGCGGTTTGGACTCCTCCAACTAGCCCTGCAGAGACTGGATTGTTGCTGCAACCCCCTCGTGTACTCCCTGCATCGCCAACATTGATGGGACCGCCGTATACAGAAGCCCGAGACCCATCTGGATGGCAGCTAGTCCCTGGGGTCGGGCTGCCCTCCATCCATCCACCCCCTCGGGAGTTCCCCCCTCCACCTAATGTACCGTCAATTTGTGTGTGGAACGCACCAGGTGGTGTCCCAGGAGCCTCTTCACTAAATTGGCCAATTGGGGTGAGTGTCTCGGGGTTGAGGGTGGCAGCAGTGCAAAGCAATCAGCCCCAGACATGTTTCCTGGGGTGTTGGGGGGCGTAGCAGCGGTGGTCACGGGTCAGCAGCAGGTCCCGCCTCATTGCCAGGTGATCCTGCAAGACAAAAGACAAGGTGTGGTGTGTGGTGTGTGTGTGTGGGTGGGGGGGGGTGGAGGGGGGGGGGGGGGGGGGGCGGGACATATATGCCATAGGGACATCTCAATCCACTGCGGGCTCACTTGTGTCTTCCTCCGCCTCAGCAATTGCCTGTTCTCCAACCCGCCAACCAGGCCCCAGGCCTTCTGCTCTGCGAAGGTGGGGGGCCGCAGGTCCGGTGGGCCCCCTCTGGTATTCTCCTGCTCCCCGCAGTCATGGGCCGCCTTCTCCTGGGGGGGGGGGGGGGGTAACTGTGTGGAGGGGGGCGAGTGGAGGGAGTGTGGGACAGGGGTTAGTGCCGGGGCACAGTGGTGGTGTGACTCACCCTGGCCGCCCGCCCTGAGGAGGTCCTGCAGCTCCGGCTTGCCAGGCTCTCCAGTGCCAATCCCGACCCCAGCCAACCCGACGCCAGCATCAGGTGGAATCGCACGAGTTCCGTGTGGCGCCGGTGCGAGCCCGTCAGCAAGTCCTGAATATCTCCAGGACCAGCACCACTACCAGGGCCGTCGAACACCGCGATTCAGTCCCAGGGTCAGCACTTCACCTCTGAAAGGGAGAAACTCGCCCATTAAGTCCTGTACAGCACCCAGCAAGATAGAAATTGGACATCGCAATTGCGTAAGATGGATGTAGGTCAGAATTAGATTGGATGCTAATAGCTAATAGCTCAATTCCAGGAACAATCTCCTGTGCCCCCAAAACACCTTAAAGATAGCGCATCCATTAACGTGTCAGGCCAGTTTCCAGGTATCATAGAATCATAGATTTTACAGTGCAGAAGGAGGCCATTCGGCCCATCGAGTCTGCACCGGCTCTTGGAAAGAGCACCCTACCCAAGGTCAACACCTCCACCCTATCCCCATAACCCAGTAACCCCACCCAACACTAAGGGCAATTTTGGACACTAAGGGCAATTTATCGTGGCCAATCCACCTAACCCGCACATCTTTGGACTGCGGGAGGAAACCGGAGCACCCGGAGGAAACCCACGCACACACGGGGAGGATGTGCAGACTCCGCACAGACAGTGACCCAAGCCGGAATCGAACCTGGGACCCTGGAGCTGTGAAGCAATTGTGCTATCCACAAGGCTACCGTGCTGCCCTCATGGAGACCAACTTAAAGAAAGGTCTCCTATTTCTATTGGATGTGCCAAAGTATTTTACAGCCAATGAAACACTTTGGTAGCCATCATTGGGATGTCAGAAGGCAGCCTAGTCGTGCACAGAAAGCTCCCACAGACTAGTGATGTGATAATGACCGGCTGTAGAGATGGGCAGCACGGTAGCATAGCGGATAGCACTGTGGCGTCACAGCGCCGGGGTCCCAGGTTCGATTCCCCGCTGAGTCACTGTCTGTGCGGAGTCTGCACATCCTCCCCGTGTGTGCGTGGGTTTCCTCCGGGTGCTCCAGTTTCCTCCCACAGTCCAAAGATGTGCAGGTTAGATGGATTGGCCATGATAAATTGCCCCTTAGTGACCATTTCATTTCATTTTTCATTTTCATTCAAAATGTTAGGAGGGGTGATTGGGTTACGGGGATGGGGTGGAAGTGAGGGCTTAAGTGGGTTGGTGCAGACTTGATGGGCCGAATGGCCTCCTTCTGCACTGTATGTTCTGTGTTCCATACCTCTTTGTGGCCCTGGGGTCTTTTACACGTGACTGAGAGGCGGACAGGGCTTCGGTTTAATGTTAATGTTACAAAGGTAGCACCTCTGACAGCGCAGCTCTCCCTCGGTACTGCTTGCGTTTGGAGTAGGGTTTGAACACACAATCATCTGACTCAGAGGAGAAGGTGCTGCCGACTGCATGAGAGCTCGGTGAGGTTACTAAGGTCTGTTTCGGCTCCCACAGGGGAAAACCGGATATCAGAGTCCTGCTCAGGGACAATTAAACAGTAAGATAAAAGCAAATTACTGCGGATGCTGGACTCTGAAATTAAATCCGAGAAGGCCGGACAATCTCAGCAGGTCTGACGCTGTCTGCGGAGAGAGAAGGGGGCTAACCTTTCGAGTTTGGATGACTCTTTTTTCAAAAAGATGGCTCTTTTCCAAAGGCTCTTTGACGAGTACACAGTTTCTTTGTTCTTAATAGGTTGCTGTGTATTCAGGGCGGCAACCATAGCCAATTAAGTCCCTCCAGTTTGCTACAAGTGGGTGCTATGGGGTCCCATCCCCCAGGAGAGCAGCTGTGTTGACATGTGGTGCTCGCACCTCCTGTATCTCAGTGAGAACAAAGGCGGGATAATGCTCCCCTTCACAGTCTCGGGGGCGGATCATACACAACCGGCACACATCGGGCTTGTGCTGGATCTTTGGAAGGACAATCAAATTCACCCCACTGCCCAGCCCTTGGCCCAGAGCCCTGGAATTCACTTGTAGAATGTCATTTTACTTTCAACTGAATGAGCAGAGTGGAAAGTCTAACTAATCAATGGTGAATTTGAGATTGATTTTGTTCATTTCACCGGGATTTGAGCATTCTGGAATTCCCTTGGGAAGGCGGTGGTGAGCTGCCTTCTTGAGCTGCGGCAGTCCATGCGGTGTAGGTACACCCACCATGCTGTAAGGGAGGGAGTTCAGGATTGACGGACATGAAGAAGCTCCTCTTCAAAGTCAGTGTGACACACCCGCAACTGAACTCCAAGGGAGAGCTCGGGAGATACAGAACCTCAAATTGTTCAATATATATTCAACCACATTGGGCAACAGGGAGAGGGTGGGGCAATGGGATTAGTTTGGGATTTGTATAGGGATATGGGGAGAGAGTGGGGCAGTGGGATTAGTTTGGGATTGATACAGGGCTATGGTGTGAGTGGGGCAGTGGGATTAGTTTGGGATTGATAGTGGGCTGTGGGGAGAGAGTGGGGCAGTGAGATTAGTTTGGGATTGATAGTGGGCTGTGGGGAGAGAGAGGGGCAATGGGATTAGTTTGGGATTTGTATAGGGATATGGGGAGAGAGTGGGGCAGTGGGATTAGTTTGGGATTGATACAGGGATATGGGGAGAGAGTGGGGCAATGGGATTAGTTTGGGATTTGTATAGAGATATGGGGAGAGAGTGGGGCAGTGGGATTAGTTTGGGATTGATACAGGGATATGGGGAGAGAGTGGGGCAATGGCATTAGTTTGGGATTTGTATAGGGATATGGGGAGAGAGTGGGGCAGTGGGATTAGTTTGGGATTGATACAGGGATATGGGGAGAGAGTGGGGCAATGGGATTAGTTTGGGATTTGTATAGGGATATGGGGAGAGAGTGGGGCAGTGGGATTAGTTTGGGATTGATACAGGGATATGGGGAGAGAGTGGGGCAATGGGATTAGTTTGGGATTGATACAGGGCTATGGGGAGAGAGTGGGGCAGTGGGATTAGTTTGGGATTGATACAGGGCTATGGGGAGAGAGTGGGGCAGTGGGATTAGTTTGGGATTGATGCAGGGCTAAGGGGAGAGAGTGGGGCAGTGGGATTAGTTTGGGATTGACACAGGGCTATGGGGAGAGAATGGGGCAGGGGGATTAGTTTGGGATTGATACAGGGCTATGGGGAGAGAGTGGGGTGGTGGGAATAGTTTGGGATTGATACAGGGCTATGGGGAGAGAGTGGGAAGTGGGATTAGTTTGGGATTGTTACAGGGCTATGGGGTGAGAGTGGGGCAGTGGGATTAGTTTGGGATTGATACAGGGCTATGGGGAGAGGGTGGGGTAGTGAGATTAGTTTGGGATTGATACAGGGCTATGGGGAGAGAGTGGGGCAGTGAGGTTTGTTTGGGATTGATACAGGGCTATGGAGAGAGGGTGGGGCAATGGGATTAGTTTCGGATTGATACAGGGCTATGGGGAGAGAGTGGGGCAGTGGGATTAGTTTGGGATTGACACAGGGCTATGGGGAGAGAATGGGGCAGGGGGATTAGTTTGGGATTGATACAGGGCTATGGGGAGAGAGTGGGGCAGTGGGATTAGTTTGGGATTGACACAGGGCTATGGGGAGAGAATGGGGCAGGGGGATTAGTTTGGGATTGATACAGGGCTATGGGGAGAGAGTGGGGTGGTGGGAATAGTTTGGGATTGATACAGGGCTATGGGGAGAGAGTGGGAAGTGGGATTAGTTTGGGATTGTTACAGGGCTATGGGGTGAGAGTGGGGCAGTGGGATTAGTTTGGGATTGATACAGGGCTATGGGGAGAGGGTGGGGTAGTGAGATTAGTTTGGGATTGATACAGGGCTATGGGGAGAGAGTGGGGCAGTGAGGTTTGTTTGGGATTGATACAGGGCTATGGAGAGAGGGTGGGGCAATGGGATTAGTTTCGGATTGATACAGGGCTATGGGGAGAGAGTGGGGCAGTGAGGTTTGTTTGGGATTGGTACAGGGTTATGGAGAGAGGGTGGGGCAATGGGGTTTGTTTGGGATTGTTACAGGACTATGGGGAGAGAGTGAGGCAGTGAGGTTAGTTTAGGATTGATACAGGGGTATGGGGAGAGAGTGGGGCAGTGGGATTAGTTTGGGATTGATACAGGGCTATGGGGAGGGAGCGGGGCAATGCGAGTAGTTTGGGATTGATACAGGGCTATGGGGAGAGAGTGGGCAGTGAGATTAGCTTGGGATTGATACAGGGCTATGGGGAGAGAGTGTGCAGTGGGATTGGATTGGGATTGATGCAGGACTATGGGGAGAGAGTGGGGCGGTGGGATTAGTTTGGGATTGAGTCAGGGCTATGGGGAGAGGGTGGGGAAATGGGATTAGTTTGGGATTGATAGTGGGCTATGGGGAGAGAGTGGGGCAGTGGGGTAAGTTTGGGATTGATACAGGGCTATGGGGAGAAAGTGGGGCAGTGGGATTAGTTTGGGATTGGTACAGGGCAATGGGGACAGGGTGGGGCAGTGGGATTAGTTTGGGATTGATACAGGGCTATGGCGAGAGAGTGGGGCAGTGGGATTAGTTTGGGTTTGATACAGGACTATGGGGAGAGAGTGGGGCAGCGAGGTTTGTTTGGGATTGATACAGGGCTATGGAGAGAGGGTGGGGCAATGGGGTTTGTTTGGGATTGTTACAGGACTATGGGGAGAGAGTGGGGCAGTGGGATTAGTTTGGGATTGATACAGAGCTTTGAGGAGAGAGTGGGGCAGTGGGATTAGTTTTGGATTGATACAGGGCTATGGGGAGAGAGTGGGGCAGTGGGATTAGTTTGGGATTGATACAGGGCTATGGGGAGAGAGTGGGGCAGTGGGATTAATTTGGGATTGATACAAGGCTATGGGGAGAGAGTGGGCAGTGGGATTAGTTTGGGAATGATGCGGGGTTATGAGGAGAGAGTGAGGCAGTGGGATTAGTTTGGGATTGATACAGGATATGGGGAGAGAGTGGGCAATGGGATTAGTTTGGGATTGATGCGGGGCTATGGGGAGAGTGTGGGGCAGTGGGATTAGTTTGGGATTGATACAGGATATGGGGAGAGAGTGGGGCAGTGGGATTAGTTTGGGATTGATACAGGGCTATAGGGAGAGAGTGGGCAGTGGGATTGGATTGGGATTGATGCAGGACTATGGGGAGAGACTGGGGCGGTGGGATTAGTTTGGGATTGATACAGGGCTATGGGGAGAGAGTGGGGCAGTGGCATTAGTTTGGGATTGATACAGGGCTATGGGGAGAGAGTGGGGCAGTGGGATTAGTTTGGGATTGATACAGGGCTATGGGGAGAGTGTGGGGCACTGGGATGAGTTTGGGATTGAGTCAGGGCTATGGGGAGAGGGTGGGGTAATGGGATTAGTTTGGGATTGATAGTGGGCTATGGGGAGAGAGTGGGGCAGTGGTGTAAGTTTGGGATTGATACATGGCTATGGGGAGAAAGTGGGGCAGTGGGATTAGTTTGGGATTGATACAGGGCTATGGGGTGAGAGTGGGGCAGTGGGATTAGTTTGGGATTGATACAGGGCAATGGGGAGAGGGTGGGGCAGTGAGATTAGTTTGGGATTGATACAGGGCTATGGCGAGAGAGTGGGGCAGTGGGATTAGTTTGGGATTGATACAGGACTATGGGGCGAGAGTGGGGCAGTGGGATTAGTTTGGGATTGATACAGGGCTATGGGGTGAGAGTGGAGCAGTGAGATTAGTTTGGGAATGATACCGGGCTATGGGGAGAGAGTGGGGCAGTGAGGTTTGTTTGGGATTGATACAGGGCTATGGAGAGAGGGTGGGGCAATGGGGTTTGTTTGGGATTGTTACAGGACTATGGCGAGAGAGTGGGGCAGTGGGATTAGTTTGGGATTGATACAGAGCTTTGAGGAGAGAGTGGGGCAGTGGGATTAGTTTGGGATTGATACAGGGCTATGGGAGAGAGTGGGGCAGTGGGATTAGTTTGGGATTGATACAGGGCTATGGGGAGAGAGGGTGGGGCAATGGGATTAGTTTGGGATTGATACAGGGCTATGGGGAGAGAGTGGGGCAGTGGGATTAGTTTGGGATTGATACAGGGCTATGGGGAGAGAGTGGGGCAGTGGGATTAGTTTGGGATTGATACAGGATATGGGGAGAGAGTGGGGCAGTGGGATTAGTGTGGGAATGATGCGGGGCTATGAGGAGAGAGTGGGGCAGTGGGATTAGTTTGGGATTGATACAGGATATGGGGAGAGAGTGGGGCAATGAGATTAGTTTGGGATTGATGCGGGTCTATGGGGAGAGTGTGGGGCAGTGGGATTAGTTTGGGATTGATACAGGATATGGGGAGAGAGTGGGGCAGTGGGATTAGTTTGGGATTGATGCGGGGCTATGAGGAGAGAGTGGCGCAATGGGATTAGGTTGGGATTGATGCGGGGCTATGGGGAGAGAGTGGGGCAGTGAGGTTAGTTTGGGATTTATACAGGGATATGGGGAGAGGGTGGGGCAGTGAAATTGGATTGGGATTGATACAGGGCTATGGGGAGAGAGTAGGGCAGCGGGATTAGTTTGGGATTGATACAGGGCTATGGGGAGAGAGTGGGGCAGTGGGATTAGTTTGGGGATTTATACAGATCTATGAGAAGAGAGTGGGGCAGTGAGATTAGTTTGGGATTGATGCGGGGCTATGGGGAGAGAGTGGGGCAATGGGATTAGTTTGGGATTGATACAGGATATGGGGAGAGAGTGGGGCAGTGAGGTTAGTTTGGGATTTATACATGGCTATGGGGAGAGAGTGGGCAGTGTGATTGGATTGGGATTGATGCAGGACTATGGGGAGAGAGTGGGGCAGTGGGATTAGTTTGGGATTGATACAGGGCTATGGGGAGAGAGTGGGGCAGTGGCATTAGTTTGGGATTGATGCGTGGCTATGAGGAGAGAGTGGGGCAATGGGATTAGTTTGGGATTGATGCAGGGCTATGGGGAGAGGGTGGGGCAGTGGGATTGGATTGGGATTGATGCAGGGCTACAGGGAGAGAGTGGGGCAGTGGGATTAGTTTGGGAATGATGCAGGGCTATGAGGAGAGAGTGGGGCAATGGGATTAGGTTGGGATTTATACAGGGCTATGGGGAGAGAGTGGGGCAGTGGGATTAGTTTGGGATTGATACAGGACTATGGGGAGAGAGTGGGGCAGTGGGATTAGTTTGGGATTGATACAGAGCTTTGAGGAGAGAGTGGGGCAGTGGGATTAGTTTTGGATTGATACAGGGCTATGGGGAGAGAGTGGGGCAGTGGGATTAGTTTGGGATTGATACAGGGCTATGGGGAGAGAGTGGGGCAGTGGGATTAATTTGGGATTGATACAAGGCTATGGGGAGAGAGTGGGCAGTGGGATTAGTTTGGGAATGATGCGGGGTTATGAGGAGAGAGTGAGGCAGTGGGATTAGTTTGGGATTGATACAGGATATGGGGAGAGAGTGGGCAATGGGATTAGTTTGGGATTGATGCGGGGCTATGGGGAGAGTGTGGGGCAGTGGGATTAGTTTGGGATTGATACAGGATATGGGGAGAGAGTGGGGCAGTGGGATTAGTTTGGGATTGATACAGGGCTATAGGGAGAGAGTGGGCAGTGGGATTGGATTGGGATTGATGCAGGACTATGGGGAGAGACTGGGGCGGTGGGATTAGTTTGGGATTGATACAGGGCTATGGGGAGAGAGTGGGGCAGTGGCATTAGTTTGGGATTGATACAGGGCTATGGGGAGAGAGTGGGGCAGTGGGATTAGTTTGGGATTGATACAGGGCTATGGGGAGAGTGTGGGGCACTGGGATGAGTTTGGGATTGAGTCAGGGCTATGGGGAGAGGGTGGGGTAATGGGATTAGTTTGGGATTGATAGTGGGCTATGGGGAGAGAGTGGGGCAGTGGTGTAAGTTTGGGATTGATACATGGCTATGGGGAGAAAGTGGGGCAGTGGGATTAGTTTGGGATTGATACAGGGCTATGGGGTGAGAGTGGGGCAGTGGGATTAGTTTGGGATTGATACAGGGCAATGGGGAGAGGGTGGGGCAGTGAGATTAGTTTGGGATTGATACAGGGCTATGGCGAGAGAGTGGGGCAGTGGGATTAGTTTGGGATTGATACAGGACTATGGGGCGAGAGTGGGGCAGTGGGATTAGTTTGGGATTGATACAGGGCTATGGGGTGAGAGTGGAGCAGTGAGATTAGTTTGGGAATGATACCGGGCTATGGGGAGAGAGTGGGGCAGTGAGGTTTGTTTGGGATTGATACAGGGCTATGGAGAGAGGGTGGGGCAATGGGGTTTGTTTGGGATTGTTACAGGACTATGGCGAGAGAGTGGGGCAGTGGGATTAGTTTGGGATTGATACAGAGCTTTGAGGAGAGAGTGGGGCAGTGGGATTAGTTTGGGATTGATACAGGGCTATGGGAGAGAGTGGGGCAGTGGGATTAGTTTGGGATTGATACAGGGCTATGGGGAGAGAGGGTGGGGCAATGGGATTAGTTTGGGATTGATACAGGGCTATGGGGAGAGAGTGGGGCAGTGGGATTAGTTTGGGATTGATACAGGGCTATGGGGAGAGAGTGGGGCAGTGGGATTAGTTTGGGATTGATACAGGATATGGGGAGAGAGTGGGGCAGTGGGATTAGTGTGGGAATGATGCGGGGCTATGAGGAGAGAGTGGGGCAGTGGGATTAGTTTGGGATTGATACAGGATATGGGGAGAGAGTGGGGCAATGAGATTAGTTTGGGATTGATGCGGGTCTATGGGGAGAGTGTGGGGCAGTGGGATTAGTTTGGGATTGATACAGGATATGGGGAGAGAGTGGGGCAGTGGGATTAGTTTGGGATTGATGCGGGGCTATGAGGAGAGAGTGGCGCAATGGGATTAGGTTGGGATTGATGCGGGGCTATGGGGAGAGAGTGGGGCAGTGAGGTTAGTTTGGGATTTATACAGGGATATGGGGAGAGGGTGGGGCAGTGAAATTGGATTGGGATTGATACAGGGCTATGGGGAGAGAGTAGGGCAGCGGGATTAGTTTGGGATTGATACAGGGCTATGGGGAGAGAGTGGGGCAGTGGGATTAGTTTGGGGATTTATACAGATCTATGAGAAGAGAGTGGGGCAGTGAGATTAGTTTGGGATTGATGCGGGGCTATGGGGAGAGAGTGGGGCAATGGGATTAGTTTGGGATTGATACAGGATATGGGGAGAGAGTGGGGCAGTGAGGTTAGTTTGGGATTTATACATGGCTATGGGGAGAGAGTGGGCAGTGTGATTGGATTGGGATTGATGCAGGACTATGGGGAGAGAGTGGGGCAGTGGGATTAGTTTGGGATTGATACAGGGCTATGGGGAGAGAGTGGGGCAGTGGCATTAGTTTGGGATTGATGCGTGGCTATGAGGAGAGAGTGGGGCAATGGGATTAGTTTGGGATTGATGCAGGGCTATGGGGAGAGGGTGGGGCAGTGGGATTGGATTGGGATTGATGCAGGGCTACAGGGAGAGAGTGGGGCAGTGGGATTAGTTTGGGAATGATGCAGGGCTATGAGGAGAGAGTGGGGCAATGGGATTAGGTTGGGATTTATACAGGGCTATGGGGAGAGAGTGGGGCAGTGGGATTAGTTTGGGATTGATACAGGGCTATAGGGAGAGAGTGGGGCAGTGGGATTAGTTTGGGATTTATACAGAGCTATGAGAAGAGAGTGGAGCAGTGAGATTAGTTTGGGATTGATAAAGGTCTATGGGGAGAGAGTGGGGCAGTGGGATTAATTTGGGGTTGATACAGGATATGGGGAGAGAGTGGGACAGTGAGATTAGTTTGGGATTGATACAGGGAGAGAATGGGGCAGTGGGATTAGTTTGGGATTGATGCGGGGCTATGGGGAGAGGGTGGGGCAGTGAAATTGGATTGGGATTGATATAGGGCTATGGGGAGAGAATGGGGCAGTGGGATTAGTTTGGGATTGATGCGGGGCTATGTGGAGAGAGTGGGGCAGTGGGATTAGTTTGGGGTTGATACAGGGATATGGGGAGAGAGTGGGACAGTGGGATTAGTTTGGGATTGATACAGGGATATGGGAAGAGAATGGGGCAGTGGGAATAGTTTGGGATTGATGCGGGGCTATGAGGAGAGAGTGGGGCAGTGAGATTAGTTTGGGATTGATACAGGGATATGGGGAGAGAATGGGGCAGTGGGGTTAGTTTGGGATTGTTACAGGGCTATGGGGTGAGAGTGGGGCAGTGGGATTAGTTTGGGAATGATACAGGGCTACGGGGAGAGGGTGGGGTAGTGACATTAGTTTGGGATTGGTACAGGGCTATGGGGAGAGAGTGGGGCAGTGAGGTTTGTTTGGGATTGATACAGGGCTATGGAGAGAGGCTCGGGCAATGGGATTAGTTTGGGATTGATACAGGGCTATCGAGAGAGGGTGGGGCAATGGGGTTTGTTTGGGATTGTTACAGGACTATGGGGAGAGAGTGAGGCAGTGAGATTAGTTTAGGATTGATACAGGGCTATGGGGAGAGAGTGGGGCAGTAGGATTAGTTTGGGATTGATGCGGGGCTATGGGGAGAGAGTGGGGCAGTGGGATTAGTTTGGGATTGATACAGGGCTATGGGGAGAGAGTGGGGGAGTGAGATTAGTTTGGGGATTGATACAGAGCTATGAGAAGAGAGTGGAGCAGTGGGATTAGTTTGGGATTGATGCGGGGCTATGAGGAGAGAGTTGGGCAATGGGATTAGGTTGGTATTGATGCGGGGCTATGGGGAGAGAGTGGGGCAGTGAGGTTAGTTTGGGATTTATACGGGGATATGGGGAGAGGGTGGGGCAGTGAGATTGGATTGGGAATAATGCAGGACAATGGGGAGAGAGTGGGGCGGTGGGATTAGTTTGGGATTGATACAGGGCTATGGGGAGAGAGTGGGGCAGTGGGATTAGTTTGGGATTGATGCGAGGCTATGGGGAGAGAGTGGGTCAGTAAGATTAGTTTGGGTTTGAAACACGGCTATAGGGAAAGAGTGGGCTGTGAGATTAGTTTGGGATTGATACAGGGCTATGGGGAGAGCGTGGGGCGGTGGGATTAGTTCGTGATTGATACAGGGCTATGGGGAGAGAGTGGGGCAGTGGGATTAGTTTGGGATTGATACAGGGCTATGGGGAGAGGGTGGGGCAGTGGGATTAGTTTGGGATTGATACGGGGCTATGGGGAGAGAATGGGGCAGTGGGATTAGTTTGCGATTGATACAGGACTATGGGGAGAGAGTGGGGCAGTGGGATTAGTTTGGGATTGATACAGGGCTATGGGGAGAGAGTGGGGCACTGGGATTAGTTTGGGATTGAGTCAGGGCTATGGGGAGAGGGTGGGGAAATGGGATTAGTTTGGGATTGATAGTGGGCTATGGGGAGAGAGTGGGGCAGTGGGGTAAGTTTGGGATTGATACAGGGCTTTGGGGAGAGAGTGGGGCAGTGAGAGTTGTTTGGGATTGATACAGGGCTATGGGGAGAGAGTGGGGCAGTGGGATTAGTTTGGGATTGATACAGGGCTCTGGGGTGAGAGTGGGGCAGTGGGATTAGTTTGGGATTGATACAGGGCTATGGGGGGAGAGTGGCGCAGTGAGGTTTGTTTGGGATTGATACAGGGCTATGGAGTGAGGGTGGGGCAGTGAGATTAGTTTGGGATTGATACAGGGCTATGGAGAGAGGGTGGGGCAATGTGATTAGTTTGGGATTGATACAGGGCTATGGAGAGAGGGTGGGGCAATGGGGTTTGTTTGCGATTGTTACAGGGCTATGGGGAGAGAGTGGGGCAGTGGGATTAGTTTGGGATTGATACAGGGCTATGAGGAGAGAGTGGGACAGTGGGAGTAGTTTGGGATTGATACTGGGATATGGGGAGAGAGTGGGGCAGTGGGATTAGTTTGGGATTGATACAGGACTATGGGGAGAGAGTGGGGCAGTGAGGTTAGTTTGGGATTGATACAGGGCTATGGAGAGAGAGTGGGGCAGTGGGATTAGTTTGGGATTGATGCAGGGCTATGGGGAGAGAGTGGGGCAGTGGGATTAGTTTGGGATTGATGCAGGGCTATGGTGGGAGAGTGGGGCAGTGGGATTAGTTCGGGATTGATACAGGGCTATGGGGAGAGAGTGGGGCAGTGGGATTAGTTTGGGATTGATACATGGCTATGGGGAGAGAGTGGGACAGTGGGAGTAGTTTGGGATTGATACAGGGATATGGGGAGAGAGTGGGGCATTGGGATTAGTTTGGGATTGATACAGGACTATGGGGAGAGAGTGAGGCAGTGAGGTTAGTTTGGGATTGATACAGGGCTATGGGGAGTGAATGGGGCAGTGAGGTTAGTTTAGGATTGATACAGGGATATGGGGAGAGAATGGGGCAGTGGGATTAGTTTGGGATTGATACAGAGCTATGAGGAGAGAGTGGGGCATTGGGATTAGTTTGGGATTGGTACAGAGCTATGAGGAGAAAGTGGGGCAGTGGGATTAATTTTGGGTTAATACAGGGCTATGGGGAGAGAGTGGGGCAGTGGGATTAGTTTGGGATTGATACAGGGATATGGGGAGAGAGTGGGCAGTGTGATTAGTTTGGGATTGATACAGGGCTATGCGGAGAGAGTGGGGCAGTGAAATTGGATTGGGATTGATACAGGGCTTTGGGGAGAGAGTGGGGCAGTGGGATTAGTTTGGGATTGATGCAGGGCTATGGGGAGAGAGTGGGCAGTGTGATTGGATTGGGATTGATGCAGGACTATGGGGAGAGTGGGTCAGTAAGATTAGTTTGGGATTGATACAGGGCTATGGGGAGAGAGTGGGGCAGTGGGATTAGTTTGGGATTGATACAGGGATATGGGGAGAGAGTGGGCAGTGTGATTAGTTTGGGATTGATACAGGGCTATAGGGAGAGAGTGGGGCAGTGGGATTAGTTTGGGGATTTATACAGGGCTATGGGGAGAGAGTGGAGCAGTGAGATTAGTTTGGGATTGATACAGGGCTATGGTGAGAGAGTGGGGCAGTGGGATTAGTTTGGGATTGATACAGGGCTATGGGGAGAGTGTGGGGCACTGGGATTAGTTTGTGATTGAGTCAGGGCTATGGGGAGAGGGTGGGGAAATGGGATTAGTTTGGGATTGATAGTGGGCTATGGTGAGAGAGTGGGGCAGTGGGGTAAGTTTGGGATTGATACAGGGCTATGGGGAGAAAGTGGGGCAGTGGGATTAGTTTGGGATTGATACACGGCTATGGGGCGAGAGTGGGGCAGTGGGATTAGTTTGGGATTGATACAGGGCAATGGGGAGAGGGTGGGGCAGTGAGATTAGTTTGGGATTGATACAGGGCTATGGTGAGAGAGTGGGGCAGTGGGATTAGTTTGGGTTTGATACAGGACTATGGGGAGAGAGTGGGGCACTGAGGTTTGTTTGGGATTGATACAGGGCTATGGAGAGAGGGTGGGGCAATGGGGTTTGTTTGGGATTGTTACAGGACTATGGGGAGAGAGTGGGGCAGTGGGATTAGTTTGGGATTGATACAGAGCTTTGAGGAGAGAGTGGGGCAGTGGGATTAGTTTTGGATTGATACAGGGCTATGGGGAGAGAGTGGGGCAGTGGGATTAGTTTGGGATTGATACAGGGCTATGGGGAGAGAGTGGGGCAGTGGGATTAGTTTGGGGATTTATACAGATCTATGAGAAGAGAGTGGAGCAGTGAGATTAGTTTGGGAATGATACAGGGTATGGAGAGAGGGTGGGGCAATGGGGTTTGTTTGGGATTGTTACAGGACTATGGCGAGAGACTGGGGCAGTGGGATTAGTTTGGGATTGATACAGAGCTTTGAGGAGAGAGTGGGGCAGTGGGATTAATTTGGGATTGATACAGGGCTATGGGGAGAGAGTGGGGCAGTGGGATTAGTTTGGGATTGATACAGGGCTATGGGGAGAGAGGGTGGGCAATGGGATTAGTTTGGGATTGATACAGGGCTATGGGGAGAGAGTGGGGCAGTGGGATTAGTTTGGGATTGATAGGGGAGAGAGTGGGCACTGGCATTAGTTTGGGATTGATACAGGGCTATGGGGAGAGAGTGGGCACTGGCATTAGTTTGGGATTGATACAGGGCTATGGGGAGAGAGTGGGCACTGGCATTAGTTTGGGATTGATACAGGGCTATGGGGAGAGAGTGGGCACTGGCATTACTTTGGGATTGATACAGGGCTATGGGGAGAGAGTGGGGCAGTGGGATTAGTTTGGGATTGATACAGGGCTATGGGGAGAGAGTGGGCACTGGCATTAGTTTGGGACTGATACAGGGCTATAGGGAGAGAGTGGGGCAGTGGGATTAGCTTGGGATTGATACAGGGCTATGGGGAGAGAGTGGGGCAGTGGGATTAGTTTGGGATTGATACAGGGCTATAGGGAGAGAGTGGGGCAGTGGGATTAGTTTGGGGATTTATACAGAGCTATGAGAAGAGAGTGGGGCAGTGGGACTAGTTTGGGATTGATGCGAGGCTATGGGGAGAGAGTGGGGCAGTGGGATTAGTGTGGGAATGATGCGGGGCTATGAGGAGAGAGTGGGGCAGTGGGATTAGTTTGGGATTGATACAGGATATGGGGAGAGAGTGGGGCAATGGGATTAGTTTGGGATTGATGCGGGTCTATGGGGAGAGTGTGGGGCAGTGGGATTAGTTTGGGATTGATACAGGATATGGGGAGAGAGTGGGGCAGTGGGATTAGTTTGGGATTGATGCGGGGCTATGAGGAGAGAGTGGGGCAATGGGATTAGGTTGGGATTGATGCGGGGCTATGGGGAGAGAGTGGGGCAGTGAGGTTAGTTTGGGATTTATACAGGGCTATGGGGAGAGAGTGGGGCAGGGGGATTAGTTTGGGATTGATACAGGGCTATGGGGAGAGAGTGGGGCAGTGAAATTGGATTGGGATTGATACAGGGCTATGGGGAGAGAGTAGGGCAGCGGGATTAGTTTGGGATTGATACAGGGCTATGGGGAGAGAGTGGGGCAGTGGCATTAGTTTGGGGATTTATACAGATCTATGAGAAGAGAGTGGGGCAGTGAGATTAGTTTGGGATTGATGCGAGGCTATGGGGAGAGAGTGGGGCAGTGGGATTAGTTTGGGATTGATGCGGAGCTATGAGGAGCGAGTGGGCTAGTGGGATTAGTTTGGGGATTTATACAGGATATGTGGAGAGAGTGGGGCAGTGGGATTAGTTTGGGATTGATGCGGGGCTATGGGGAGAGAGTGGGGCAGTGGGATTAGTTTGGGATTGATACAGGATATGGGGAGAGAGTGGGGTAGTGGGATTAGTTTGGGATTGATGCGGGGCTATGGGGAGAGAGTGGGGCAGTGGGATTAGTTTGGGATTAATACAGGATATGGGGAGAGAGTGGGGCAGTGAGGTTAGTTTGGGATTGATACAGGACTATGGGGAGAGAGTGGGGCAGTGGGATTAGTTTGGGATTGATACAGGGCTATGGGGAGAGAGTGGGGCAGTAGGATTAGTTTGGGATTGATACAGGGCTATGGGGAGAGAGTGGGCAGTGTGATTAGTTTGGGATTGATACAGGACTATGGGGAGAGAGTGGGGCAGTGGGATTAGTTTGGGATTGATACAGGGCTATGGGGAGAGAGTGGGGCAGTGGGATTAGTTTGGGATTGATGCAGGACTATGGGGAGAGAGTGGGGCAGTGGGATTAGTTTGGGATTGAGACAGGGCTATGGGGAGAGGGTGGGGCAGTGAAATTGGATTGGGATTGATATAGGGCTATGGTGAGAGAGTGGGGCAGTGGGATTAGTTTGGGATTGATGCGGGGCTATGGGGAGAGGGTGGGGCAGTGGGATTGGATTGGGATTGATGCAGGGCTACAGGAAGAGAGTGGGGCAGTGGGATTAGTTTGGGAATGATGCAGGGCTATGAGGAGAGAGTGGGGCAATGGGATTAGGTTGGGATTTATACAGGGCTATGGGGAGAGAGTGGGGCAGTGGGATTAGTTTGGGATTGATACAGGGCTATAGGGAGAGAGTGGGGCAGTGGGATTAGTTTGGGGATTTATACAGAGCTATGAGAAGAGAGTGGAGCAGTGAGATTAGTTTGGGATTGATACAGGGATATGGGGAGAGAGTGGGGCAGTGGGATTAATTTGGGGTTGATACAGGATATGGGGAGAGAGTGGGACAGTGAGATTAGTTTGGGATTGATACAGGGATATGGGGAGAGAATTGGGCAGTGGGATTAGTATGGGATTGATGCGGGGCTATGGGGAGAGGGTGGGGCAGTGAAATTGGATTGGGATTGATATAGGGCTATGGTGAGAGAGTGGGGCAGTGGGATTAGTTTGGGATTGATACAGGGCTATGGGGAGAGAGTGGGGCAGTGGGATTAGTTTGGGATTGATGCGGGGCTATGTGGAGAGAGTGGGGCAGTGGGATTAGTTTGGGGTTGATACAGGGATATGGGGAGAGAGTGGGACAGTGGGATTAGTTTGGGATTGATACAGGGATATGGGGAGAGAATGGGGCAGTGGGAATAGTTTGGGATTGATGCGGGGCTATGAGGAGAGAGTGGGGCAGTGAGATTAGTTTGGGATTGATACAGGGATATGGGGAGAGAATGGGGCAGTGGGATTAGTTTGGGATTGATGCTGGGCTATGAGGAGAGAGTGGGGCAGTGGGATTAGTTTGGGATTGATACAGGGCTATGGGGAGAGAGGGTGGGGCAATGGGATTAGTTTGGGATTGATGCTGGGCTATGAGGAGAGAGTGGGGCAGTGGGATTAGTTTGGGATTGATACAGGGCTATGGGGAGAGAGGGTGGGGCAATGGGATTAGTTTGGGATTGATACAGGGCTATGGGGAGAGAGTGGGGCAGTGGGATTAGTTTGGGATTGATAGGGGAGAGAGTGGGCACTGGCATTAGTTTGGGATTGATACAGGGCTATGGGGAGAGAGTGGGCACTGGCATTAGTTTGGGATTGATACAGGGCTATGGGGAGAGAGTGGGCACTGGCATTAGTTTGGGATTGATACAGGGCTATGGGGAGAGAGTGGGCACTGGCATTAGTTTGGGATTGATACAGGGCTATGGGGAGAGAGTGGGGCAGTGGGATTAGTTTGGGATTGATACAGGGCTATGGGGAGAGAGTGGGCACTGGCATTAGTTTGGGACTGATACAGGGCTATAGGGAGAGAGTGGGGCAGTGGGATTAGCTTGGGATTGATACAGGGCTATGGGGAGAGAGTGGGGCAGTGGGATTAGTTTGGGATTGATACAGGGCTATAGGGAGAGAGTGGGGCAGTGGGATTAGTTTGGGGATTTATACAGAGCTATGAGAAGAGAGTGGGGCAGTGGGACTAGTTTGGGATTGATGCGAGGCTATGGGGAGAGAGTGGGGCAGTGGGATTAGTGTGGGAATGATGCGGGGCTATGAGGAGAGAGTGGGGCAGTGGGATTAGTTTGGGATTGATACAGGATATGGGGAGAGAGTGGGGCAATGGGATTAGTTTGGGATTGATGCGGGTCTATGGGGAGAGTGTGGGGCAGTGGGATTTGTTTGGGATTGATACAGGATATGGGGAGAGAGTGGGGCAGTGGGATTAGTTTGGGATTGATGCGGGGCTATGAGGAGAGAGTGGGGCAATGGGATTAGGTTGGGATTGATGCGGGGCTATGGGGAGAGAGTGGGGCAGTGAGGTTAGTTTGGGATTTATACAGGGCTATGGGGAGAGAGTGGGGCAGTGGGATTAGTTTGGGATTGATACAGGGCTATGGGGAGAGAGTGGGGCAGTGAAATTGGATTGGGATTGATACAGGGCTATGGGGAGAGAGTAGGGCAGCGGGATTAGTTTGGGATTGATACAGGGCTATGGGGAGAGAGTGGGGCAGTGGCATTAGTTTGGGGATTTATACAGATCTATGAGAAGATAGTGGGGCAGTGGGATTAGTTTGGGATTGATGCGGAGCTATGAGGAGCGAGTGGGCTAGTGGGATTAGTTTGGGGATTTATACAGGATATGGGGAGAGAGTGGGGCAGTGGGATTAGTTTGGGATTGATGCGGGGCTATGGGGAGAGAGTGGGGCAGTGGGATTAGTTTGGGATTGATACAGGATATGGGGAGAGAGTGGGGCAGTGGGATTAGTTTGGGATTGATGCGGGGCTATGGGGAGAGAGTGGGGCAGTGGGATTAGTTTGGGATTAATACAGGATATGGGGAGAGAGTGGGGCAGTGAGGTTAGTTTCGGATTGATACAGGACTATGGGGAGAGAGTGGGGCAGTGGGATTAGTTTGGGATTGATACAGGGCTATGGGGAGAGAGTGGGGCAGTGGGATTAGTTTGGGATTGATACAGGGCTATGGGGAGAGAGTGGGCAGTGTGATTAGTTTGGGATTGATACAGGACTATGGGGAGAGAGTGGGGCAGTGGGATTAGTTTGGGATTGATACAGGGCTATGGGGAGAGAGTGGGGCAGTGGGATTAGTTTGGGATTGATGCAGGACTATGGGGAGAGAGTGGGGCAGTGGGATTAGTTTGGGATTGATGCGGGGCTATGAGGAGAGAGTGGGGCAATGGGATTAGTTTGGGATTGATACAGGGCTATGGGGAGAGAGTGGGGCAGTGGGATTAGTTTGGGATTGATGCGGGGCTATGAGGAGAGAGTGGGGCAATGGGATTAGTTTGGGATTGATGCGGGGCTATGGGGAGAGGGTGGGGCAGTGGGATTGGATTGGGATTGATGCAGGGCTACAGGAAGAGAGTGGGGCAGTGGGATTAGTTTGGGAATGATGCAGGGCTATGAGGAGAGAGTGGGGCAATGGGATTAGGTTGGGATTTATACAGGGCTATGGGGAGAGAGTGGGGCAGTGGGATTAGTTTGGGATTGATACAGGGCTATAGGGAGAGAGTGGGGCAGTGGGATTAGTTTGGGGATTTATACAGAGCTATGAGAAGAGAGTGGAGCAGTGAGATTAGTTTGGGATTGATACAGGGATATGGGGAGAGAGTGGGGCAGTGGGATTAATTTGGGGTTGATACAGGATATGGGGAGAGAGTGGGACAGTGAGATTAGTTTGGGATTGATACAGGGATATGGGGAGAGAATTGGGCAGTGGGATTAGTTTGGGATTGATGCGGGGCTATGGGGAGAGGGTGGGGCAGTGAAATTGGATTGGGATTGATATAGGGCTATGGTGAGAGAGTGGGGCAGTGGGATTAGTTTGGGATTGATACAGGGCTATGGGGAGAGAGTGGGGCAGTGGGATTAGTTTGGGATTGATGCGGGGCTATGTGGAGAGAGTGGGGCAGTGGGATTAGTTTGGGGTTGATACAGGGATATGGGGAGAGAGTGGGACAGTGGGATTAGTTTGGGATTGATACAGGGATATGGGGAGAGAATGGGGCAGTGGGAATAGTTTGGGATTGATGCGGGGCTATGAGGAGAGAGTGGGGCAGTGAGATTAGTTTGGGATTGATACAGGGATATGGGGAGAGAATGGGGCAGTGGGATTAGTTTGGGATTGATGCTGGGCTATGAGGAGAGAGTGGGGCAGTGGAATTAGGTTGGGATTGATGCGGGGCTATGGGGAGAGATTGGGGCAGTGAGGTTAGTTTGGGATTTATACAGGGATATAGGGAGAGAGTGGGGCAGTGAGATTAGCTTGGGATTGATACAGGGCTATGGGCAGAGAGTGGGCAGTGGGATTGGATTGGGATTGATACAGGGCTATGGGGAGAGAGTGGGGCAGTGGGATTAGTTTGGGATTGATACAGGGCTACAAGGAGAGAGTGGGCAATGTGATTGGATTGGGATTGATGCAGGACTATGGGGAGAGTGGAGCAGTAAGATTAGTTTGGGATTGATACAGGGCTATAAGTAGAGAGTGGGGCAGTGGGATTAGTTTGGGATTGATACAGGGCTATAGGGAGAGAGTGGGAAGTGAGATTATCTTGGGATTGATATAGGGATATTGAGAGAGAATGGGAAGTGAGATTAGTTTGGGATTGATACAGGGCTATAGGGAGTGAGTGGGACAGTGGCATTAGATTGGGATTGATACAGGGCTATGGGGAGAGAGTGGGGCAGTGGGATTAGTTTGGGATTGTTACAGGGCTATGGGGTGAGAGTGGGGCAGTGGGATTAGTTTGGGAATGATACAGGGCTACGGGGAGAGGGTAGGGTAGTGAGATTAGTTTGGGATTGGTACAGGGCTATGGGGAGAGAGTGGGGCAGTGAAGTTTGTTTGGGATTGATACAGGGCTATGGAGAGAGGCTCGGGCAATGTGATTAGTTTGGGATTGATACAGGGCTATCGAGAGAGGGTGGGGCAATGGGGTTTGTTTGGGATTGTTACAGGACTATGGGGAGAGAGTGAGGAAGTGAGGTTAGTTTAGGATTGATAAAGGGATATGGGGAGAGAGTGGGGCAGTGGAATTAGTTTGGGGATTTATACAGAGCTATGAGAAGAGAGTTGAGCAGTGAGATTAGTTTGGGATTGATACAGGGATATGGGGAGAGAGTGGGGCAGTGGGATTAATTTGGGGTTGATACAGGATATGGGGAGAGAGTGGGACAGTGAGATTAGTTTGGGATTGATACAGGGATATGGGGAGAGAATTGGGCAGTGGGATTAGTTTGGGATTGATGCGGGGCTATGGGGAGAGGGTGGGGCAGTGAAATTGGATTGGGATTGATATAGGGCTATGGTGAGAGAGTGGGGCAGTGGGATTAGTTTGGGATTGATACAGGGCTATGGGGAGAGAGTGGGGCAGTGGGATTAGTTTGGGATTGATGCGGGGCTATGTGGAGAGAGTGGGGCAGTGGGATTAGTTTGGGGTTGATACAGGGATGTGGGGAGAGAGTGGGACAGTGGGATTAGTTTGGGATTGATACAGGGATATGGGGAGAGAATGGGGCAGTGGGAATAGTTTGGGATTGATGCGGGGCTATGAGGAGAGAGTGGGGCAGTGAGATTAGTTTGGGATTGATACAGGGATATGGGGAGAGAATGGGGCAGTGGGATTAGTTTGGGATTGATGCTGGGCTATGAGGAGAGAGTGGGGCAGTGGAATTAGGTTGGGATTGATGCGGGGCTATGGGGAGAGATTGGGGCAGTGAGGTTAGTTTCGGATTTATACAGGGATATAGGGAGAGAGTGGGGCAGTGAGATTAGCTTGGGATTGATACAGGGCTATGGGCAGAGAGTGGGCAGTGGGATTGGATTGGGATTGATACAGGGCTATGGGGAGAGAGTGGGGCAGTGGGATTAGTTTGGGATTGATACAGGGCTACAAGGAGAGAGTGGGCAATGTGATTGGATTGGGATTGATGCAGGACGATGGGGAGAGTGGATCAGTAAGATTATTTTGGGATTGATACAGGGCTATAAGGAGAGAGTGGGGCAGTGGGATTAGTTTGGGATTGATACAGGGCTATAGGGAGAGAGTGGGAAGTGAGATTATCTTGGGATTGATATAGGGATATTGGGAGAGAGTGGGAAGTGAGATTAGCTTGGGATTGATACAGGGCTATAGGGAGTGAGTGGGACAGTGGCATTAGATTGGGATTGATACAGGGCTATGGGGAGCGAGCGGGGCAGTGGGATTAGTTTGGGATTGATACAGGGCTATGAGGAGAGAGTGGGGCAGTGGGATTAGTTTGGGATTGATACAAGGCTATGGGGGGAGAGTGGGGCAGTGGGATTAGTTTGGGATTGATACAAGGCTATGGGGGGAGAGTGGGGCAGTGAGATTAGTTTGGGATTGATACAGGGCTATGGGGAGAGAGTGGGGTGGTGGGAGTAGTTTGGGATTGATACAGGGCTATGGGGAGAGAGTGGGGCAGTGAGATTAGTTTGGGATTGATACAGGGCTAAGGGGAGAGAGTGGGGCAGTGAGATTAGTTTGGGATTGATACAGGGCTATGGGGAGAGAGTGGGGTGGTGGGAGTAGTTTGGGATTGATACAGGGCTATGGGGAGAGAGTGGGGCAGTGGGATTAGTTTGGGATTGTTACAGGGCTATGGGGTGAGAGTGGGGCAGTGGGATTAGTTTGGGAATGATACAGGGCTACGGGGAGAGGGTGGGGTAGTGAGATTAGTTTGGGATTGGTACAGGGCTATGGGGAGAGAGTGGGGCAGTGAGGTTTGTTTGGGATTGATACAGGGCTATGGAGAGAGGCTCGGGCAATGTGATTAGTTTGGGATTGATACAGGGCTATCGAGAGAGGGTGGGGCAATGGGGTTTGTTTGGGATTGTTACAGGACTATGGGGAGAGAGTGACGAAGTGAGGTTAGTTTAGGATTGATAAAGGGATATGGGGAGAGAGTGGGGCAGTGGAATTAGTTTGGGATTGATACAGGGCTATGGGGAGAGAGTGGGGCAGTGGGACTAGTTTGGGATTGATACAGGGCTATGGGGAGAGAGTGGGGCAATGTCATTAGTTTGGGATTGATACAGGGCTATGGAGAGAGGGTGGGGCAATGTGATTAGTTTGGGATTGATACAGGGCTATGGAGAGAGGGTGGGGCAATGGGGTTTGATTGGGATTGTTACAGGACTATGGGGAGAGAGTGGGGCAGTGGGATTAGTTTGGGATTGATACAGGGCTATGAGGAGAGAGTGGGACAGTGGGAGTAGTTAGGGATTGATACAGGGATATGGGGAGAGAGTGGGGCAGTGGGATTAGTTTGGGATTGATACAGGACTATGGGGAGAGAGTGGGGCAGTGAGGTTAGTTTGGGATTGATACAATGCTATGGGGAGAGAGTGGGGCAGTGGGATTAGTGTTGGATTGATACAGGGCTATGAGGAGAGAGTGGGACAGTGGGAGTAGTTTGGGATTGATACAGGGATATGGGGAGAGAGTGGGGCAGTGGGATTAGTTTGGGATTGATACAGGACTATGGGGAGAGAGTGGGGCAGTGAGGTTAGTTTGGGATTGATACAGGGCTATGGGGAGAGAGTGGGGCAGTGGGATTAGTTTGGGATTGATGCAGGGCTATGGGGAGAGAGTGGGGCAGTGGGATTAGTTTGGGATTGATGCAGGGCTATGGGGAGAGAGTGGGGCAGTGGGATTAGTTTGGGATTGATACAGGGCTATGGGGAGAGAGTGGGGCAGTGGGATTAGTTTGGGATTGATACAGGGCTATGTGGAGAGAGTGGGACAGTGGGAGTAGTTTGGGATTTATACAGGGATATGGGGAGAGAGTGGGGCAGTGGGATTAGTTTGGGATTGATACAGGACTATGGGGAGATAGTGGGGCAGTGAGGTTAGTTTGGGATTGATACAGGGCTATGGGGAGTGAATGGGGCAGTGAGGTTAGTTTAGGATTGATACAGGGATATGGGGAGAGAATGGGGCAGTGGGATTAGTTTGGGATTGATACAGAGCTATGAGGAGAGAGTGGGGCTGTGGGATTAGTTTGGGATTGGTACAGAGCTATGAGGAGAAAGTGGGGCAGTGGGATTAATTTTGGGTTGATACAGGGCTATGGGGAGAGAGTGGGGCAGTGGGATTAGTTTGGGATTGATACAGGGATATGGGGACAGAGTGGGCAGTGTGATTAGTTTGGGATTGATACAGGGCTATGGGGAGAGAGTGGGGCAGTGAAATTGGATTGGGATTGATACAGGGCTTTGGGGAGAGAGTGGGGCAGTGGGATTAGTTATGGGATTGATGCAGGGCTATGGGGAGAGAGTGGGCAGTGTGATTGGATTGGGATTGATGCAGGACTATGGGGAGAGTGGGTCAGTAAGATTAGTTTGGGAATGATACAGGGCTATGGGGAGAGAGTGGGGCAGTGGGATTAGTTTGGGATTGATACAGGGATATGGGGAGAGAGTGGGCAGTGTGATTAGTTTGGGATTGATACAGGGCTATAGGGAGAGAGTGGGGCAGTGGGATTAGTTTGGGGATTTATACAGAGCTATGAGAAGAGAGTGGAGCAGTGAGATTAGTTTGGGATTGATACAGGGCTATGGTGAGAGAGTGGGGCAGTGAAATTGGATTCGGATTGATATAGGGATATGGGGAGAGAGTGGGGCAGTGGGATTAGTTTGGGGTTGATACAGGATATGGGGAGAGAGTGGTACAGTGAGATTAGTTTGGGATTGATACAGGGATATGGGGAGAGAATGGGGCAGTGGGATTAGTTTGGGATTGATGCGGGGCTATGGGGAGAGGGTGGGGCAGTGAAATTGGATTGGGATTGATATAGGGCTATGGGGAGAGAGTGGGGCAGTGGGATTAGTTTGGGGTTGAGACAGGGCTATGGGGAGAGAGTGGGGCAGTGGGATTAGTTTGGGATTGATGCGGGGCTATGTGGAGAGAGTGGGGCAGTGGGATTAGTTTGGGGTTGATACAGGGATATGGGGAGAGAGTGGGACAGTGGGATTAGTTTGGGATTGATACAGGATATGGGGAGAGAGTGGGACAGTGAGATTAGTTTGGGATTGATACAGGGATATGGGGACAGAATGGGGCAGTGGGAATAGTTTGGGATTGATGCGGGGCTATGAGGAGAGAGTGGGGCAGTGAGATTAGTTTGTGATTGATACAGGGATATGGGGAGAGAATGGGGCAGTGGGATTAGTTTGGGATTGATGCTGGGCTATGAGGAGAGAGTGGGGCAGTGGGATTAGGTTGGGATTGATACAGGGCTATGGGGAGAGAGTGGGGCAGTGGGGTTCGTTTGGGATTGATACAGGGCTATGGGGAGAGAGTGGGGCAGTGAGATTAGTTTGGGATTGATACAAGGCTATGGTGTTAGTGGGGCAGTGAGAGTAGTTTGGGATTGATACAGGGCTATGGTGTTAGTGGGGCAGGGGGATTGGATTGGGATTGATGCAGGACTATGGGGAGAGAGTGGGGCAGTGGGATTAATTTAGATTGATACAGGGCAATGGGGAGAAAGTCTGATTAGTTTGGGATTGATACAGGGCTATGGGGAGAGAGTGGGGCACTGGGATTAGTTTGGGATTGAGACAGGGCTATGGGGAGAGGGCGGGGAAATGGGATTAGTTTGGGATTGATACAGGGATATGGGGAGAGAATGGGGCAGTGGGATTAGTTTGGGATTGATACAGGGCTATGGGGAGAGGGCGGGGAAATGGGATTAGTTTGGGATTGATACAGGGATATGGGGAGAGAATGGGGCAGTGGGATTAGTTTGGGATTGATACAGGGCTATGGGGAGAGAGTGGGGCTGTGGGATTAAATTGAGATTGATACAGGGCCAGGGGGAGAGGGCGGGGAAATGGGATTAGTTTGGGATTGATACAGGGATATGGGGAGAAAATGGGGCAGTGGGATTAGTTTGGGATTGATACAGGGCTATGGGGAGAGAGTGGGGCTGTGGGATCAGTTTGGGATTGATACAGGGCTATGGGGAGAGAGCGGGGCAGTGGGATTAGTTTGGGATTGATACAGGACTATGGGGAGAGAATGGGGCAGTTGGATTAGTTTGGGATTGATCCAGGGCTATGGGGCGAGAGTGGGGCAGTGGGATTAATTTTAGATTGATAAGGGGCAATGGGGAGAAAGTCTGATTAGTTTGGGATTGATACAGGGCTATGGGGAGAGAGTGGGGCACTGGGATTAGTTTGGGATTGAGACAGGGCTATGGGGAGAGAGTGGGGCAGTGGGATTAGTTTGGGATTGTTACAGGGCTATGGGGTGAGAGTGGGGCAGTGGGATTAGTTTGGGAATGATACAGGGCTACGGGGAGAGGGTGGGGTAGTGAGATTAGTTTGGGATTGGTACAGGGCTATGGGGAGAGAGTGGGGCAGTGAGGTTTGTTTGGGATTGATACAGGGCTATGGAGTGAGGCTCGGGCAATGTGATTAGTTTGGGATTGATACAGGGCTATCGAGAGAGGGTGGGGCAATGGGGTTTGTTTGGGATTGTTACAGGACTATGGGGAGAGAGTGAGGAAGTGAGGTTAGTTTAGGATTGATAAAGGGATATGGGGAGAGAGTGGGGCAGTGGAATTAGTTTGGGATTGATACAGGGCTATGGGGAGAGAGTGGGGCAGTGGGACTAGTTTGGGATTGATACAGGGCTATGGGGAGAGAGTGGGGCAATGTCATTAGTTTGGGATTGATACAGGGCTATGGAGAGAGGGTGGGGCAATGTGATTAGTTTGGGATTGATACAGGGCTATGGAGAGAGGGTGGGGCAATGGGGTTTGATTGGGATTGTTACAGGACTATGGGGAGAGAGTGGGGCAGTGGGATTAGTTTGGGATTGATACAGGGCTATGAGGAGAGAGTGGGACAGTGGGAGTAGTTTGGGATTGATACAGGGATATGGGGAGAGAGTGGGGCAGTGGGATTAGTTTGGGATTGATACAGGGCTATGAGGAGAGAGTGGGACAGTGGGAGTAGTTTGGGATTGATACAGGGATATGGGGAGAGAGTGGGGCAGTGGGATTAGTTTGGGATTGATACAGGACTATGGGGAGAGAGTGGGGCAGTGAGGTTAGTTTGGGATTGATACAGGGCTATGGGGAGAGAGTGGGGCAGTGGGATTAGTTTGGGATTGATGCAGGGCTATGGGGAGAGAGTGGGGCAGTGGGATTAGTTTGGGATTGATGCAGGGCTATGGGGAGAGAGTGGGGCAGTGGGATTAGTTTGGGATTGATACAGGGCTATGGGGAGAGATTGGGGCAGTGGGATTAGTTTGGGATTGATACAGGGCTATGTGGAGAGAGTGGGACAGTGGGAGTAGTTTGGGATTTATACAGGGATATGGGGAGAGAGTGGGGCAGTGGGATTAGTTTGGGATTGATACAGGACTATGGGGAGATAGTGGGGCAGTGAGGTTAGTTTGGGATTGATACAGGGCTATGGGGAGTGAATGGGGCAGTGAGGTTAGTTTAGGATTGATACAGGGATATGGGGAGAGAATGGGGCAGTGGGATTAGTTTGGGATTGATACAGAGCTATGAGGAGAGAGTGGGGCAGTGGGATTAGTTTGGGATTGGTACAGAGCTATGAGGAGAAAGTGGGGCAGTGGGATTAATTTTGGGTTGATACAGGGCTATGGGGAGAGAGTGGGGCAGTGGGATTAGTTTGGGATTGATACAGGGATATGGGGACAGAGTGGGCAGTGTGATTAGTTTGGGATTGATACAGGGCTATGGGGAGAGAGTGGGGCAGTGAAATTGGATTGGGATTGATACAGGGCTTTGGGGAGAGAGTGGGGCAGTGGGATTAGTTTGGGATTGATGCAGGGCTATGGGGAGAGAGTGGGCAGTGTGATTGGATTGGGATTGATGCAGGACTATGGGGAGAGTGGGTCAGTAAGATTAGTTTGGGATTGATACAGGGCTATGGGGAGAGAGTGGGGCAGTGGGATTAGTTTGGGATTGATACAGGGATATGGGGAGAGAGTGGGCAGTGTGATTAGTTTGGGATTGATACAGGGCTATAGGGAGAGAGTGGGGCAGTGGGATTAGTTTGGGGATTTATACAGAGCTATGAGAAGAGAGTGGAGCAGTGAGATTAGTTTGGGATTGATACAGGGCTATGGTGAGAGAGTGGGGCAGTGAAATTGGATTCGGATTGATATAGGGCTATGGGGAGAGAGTGGGGCAGTGGGATTAGTTTGGGATTGATACAGGATATGGGGAGAGAGTGGTACAGTGAGATTAGTTTGGGATTGATACAGGGATATGGGGAGAGAATGGGGCAGTGGGATTAGTTTGGGATTGATGCGGGGCTATGGGGAGAGGGTGGGGCAGTGAAATTGGATTGGGATTGATATAGGGCTATGGGGAGAGAGTAGGGCAGTGGGATTAGTTTGGGGTTGATACAGGGCTATGGGGAGAGAGTGGGGCAGTGGGATTAGGTTGGGATTGATACAAGGCTATGGGGAGAGAGTGGGGCAGTGGGGTTCGTTTGGGATTGATACAGGGCTATGGGGAGAGAGTGGGGCAGTGAGATTAGTTTGGAATTGATACAAGGCTATGGTGTTAGTGGGGCAGGGGGATTGGATTGGGATTGATGCAGGACTATGGGGAGAGAGTGGGGCAGTGGGATTAATTTTAGATTGATACAGGGCAATGGGGAGAAAGTCTGATTAGTTTGGGATTGATACAGGGCTATGGGGAGAGAGTGGGGCACTGGGATTAGTTTGGGATTGAGACAGGGCTATGGGGAGAGGGCGGGGAAATGGGATTAGTTTGGGATTGATACAGGGATATGGGGAGAGAATGGGGCAGTGGGATTAGTTTGGGATTGATACAGGGCTATGGGGAGAGGGCGGGGAAATGGGATTAGTTTGGGATTGATACAGGGATATGGGGAGAGAATGGGGCAGTGGGATTAGTTTGGGATTGATACAGGGCTATGGGGAGAGAGTGGGGCTGTGGGATTAATTTGAGATTGATACAGGGCCAGGGGGAGAGGGTGGGGAAATGGGATTAGTTTGGGATTGATACAGGGATATGGGGAGAAAATGGGGCAGTGGGATTAGTTTGGGATTGATACAGGGCTATGGGGAGAGAGTGGGGCTGTGGGATTAGTTTGGGATTGATACAGGGCTATGGGGAGAGAGCGGGGCAGTGGGATTAGTTTGGGATTGATACAGGGCTATGGGGAGAGAATGGGGCAGTTGGATTAGTTTGGGATTGATCCAGGGCTATGGGGTGAGAGTGGGGCAGTGGGATTAATTTTAGATTGATAAGGGGCAATGGGGAGAAAGTCTGATTAGTTTGGGATTGATACAGTGCTATGGGGAGAGAGTGGGGCACTGGGATTAGTTTGGGATTGAGACAGGGCTATGGGAGAGGGCGGGGAAATGGGATTAGTTTGGGATTGATACAGGGATATGGTGAGAGAGTGGGGCTGTGGGATTAATTTGAGATTGATACAGGGTTATGGGGAGAGAGTGGGGCTGTGGGATTAATTTGAGATTGATACAGGGTTATGGGGAGAAAGTGGGATTAGTTCGGGATTGAGACAGGGCTATAGGGAGAGGGTGGGGCAAAGGGATTAGTTTGGGATTGGTCCAGAGCTATGAGGAGAAAGTGGGGCAGTGGGATTAGTTTGGGATTCATACAGGGCTACAGGGAGAGAGCGGGGCAGTGGGATTAGTTTGGGATTGATACAGAGCTATGGAGAAGAGAATGGGGCATTGGGATTAGTTTAGGATTGATACAGGGCTAAGGGGAGAGAGTGGGGCAGTGAGATTAGTTTGGGATTGATACAGGGATATGGTGTGAGTGGGGCAGTGGAATTAGTTTGGGATTGATACAAGGCTATGGGGAGAGAGTGGGGCAGTGGAAATAGTTTGGGATTGATACAAGGCTATGGGGAGAGTGTGGGGCAGTGGGATTATCTTGGGATTGATACAGGGCTATGGGGAGAGGGCGGGGCAGTGGAATTAGTTTGGGATTGATACAGGGCTTTGGGGAGAGTGTGGGGCAGTGGGATTAGCTTGGGATTGATGCGGGGCTATGTGTAGAGAGTGGGGCAGTGGGATTAGTTTGGGGTTGATACAGGGATATGGGGAGAGAGTGGGACAGTGGGATTAGTTTGGGATTGATACAAGGATATGGGAAGAGAATGGGGCAGTGGGAATAGTTTGGGATTGATGCGGGGCTATGAGGAGAGAGTGGGGCAGTGAGATTAGTTTGGGATTGATACAGGGATATGGGGAGAGAATGGGGCAGTGGGATTAGTTTGGGATTGTTACAGGGCTATGGGGTGAGAGTGGGGCAGTGGGATTAGTTTGGGAATGATACAGGGCTACGGGGAGAGGGTGGGGTAGTGAGATTAGTTTGGGATTGATACAGGGATATGGGGACAGAATGGGGCAGTGGGAATAGTTTGGGATTGATGCGGGGCTATGAGGAGAGAGTGGGGCAGTGAGATTAGTTTGTGATTGATACAGGGATATGGGGAGAGAATGGGGCAGTGGGATTAGTTTGGGATTGATGCTGGGCTATGAGGAGAGAGTGGGGCAGTGGGATTAGGTTGGGATTGATACAGGGCTATGGGGAGAGAGTGGGGCAGTGGGGTTCGTTTGGGATTGATACAGGGCTATGGGGAGAGAGTGGGGCAGTGAGATTAGTTTGGGATTGATACAAGGCTATGGTGTTAGTGGGGCAGTGAGAGTAGTTTGGGATTGATACAGGGCTATGGTGTTAGTGGGGCAGGGGGATTGGATTGGGATTGATGCAGGACTATGGGGAGAGAGTGGGGCAGTGGGATTAATTTAGATTGATACAGGGCAATGGGGAGAAAGTCTGATTAGTTTGGGATTGATACAGGGCTATGGGGAGAGAGTGGGGCACTGGGATTAGTTTGGGATTGAGACAGGGCTATGGGGAGAAAATGGGGCAGTGGGATTAGTTTGGGATTGATACAGGGCTATGGGGAGAGAGTGGGGCTGTGTGATCAGTTTGGGATTGATACAGGGCTATGGGGAGAGAGCGGGGCAGTGGGATTAGTTTGGGATTGATACAGGACTATGGGGAGAGAATGGGGCAGTTGGATTAGTTTGGGATTGATCCAGGGCTATGGGGCGAGAGTGGGGCAGTGGGATTAATTTTAGATTGATAAGGGGCAATGGGGAGAAAGTCTGATTAGTTTGGGATTGATACAGGGCTATGGGGAGAGAGTGGGGCACTGGGATTAGTTTGGGATTGAGACAGGGCTATGGGGAGAGAGTGGGGCAGTGGGATTAGTTTGGGATTGTTACAGGGCTATGGGGTGAGAGTGGGGCAGTGGGATTAGTTTGGGAATGATACAGGGCTACGGGGAGAGGGTGGGGTAGTGAGATTAGTTTGGGATTGGTACAGGGCTATGGGGAGAGAGTGGGGCAGTGAGGTTTGTTTGGGATTGATACAGGGCTATGGAGTGAGGCTCGGGCAATGTGATTAGTTTGGGATTGATACAGGGCTATCGAGAGAGGGTGGGGCAATGGGGTTTGTTTGGGATTGTTACAGGACTATGGGGAGAGAGTGAGGAAGTGAGGTTAGTTTAGGATTGATAAAGGGATATGGGGAGAGAGTGGGGCAGTGGAATTAGTTTGGGATTGATACAGGGCTATGGGGAGAGAGTGGGGCAGTGGGACTAGTTTGGGATTGATACAGGGCTATGGGGAGAGAGTGGGGCAATGTCATTAGTTTGGGATTGATACAGGGCTATGGAGAGAGGGTGGGGCAATGTGATTAGTTTGGGATTGATACAGGGCTATGGAGAGAGGGTGGGGCAATGGGGTTTGATTGGGATTGTTACAGGACTATGGGGAGAGAGTGGGGCAGTGGGATTAGTTTGGGATTGATACAGGGCTATGAGGAGAGAGTGGGACAGTGGGAGTAGTTTGGGATTGATACAGGGATATGGGGAGAGAGTGGGGCAGTGGGATTAGTTTGGGATTGATACAGGGCTATGAGGAGAGAGTGGGACAGTGGGAGTAGTTTGGGATTGATACAGGGATATGGGGAGAGAGTGGGGCAGTGGGATTAGTTTGGGATTGATACAGGACTATGGGGAGAGAGTGGGGCAGTGAGGTTAGTTTGGGATTGATACAGGGCTATGGGGAGAGAGTGGGGCAGTGGGATTAGTTTGGGATTGATGCAGGGCTATGGGGAGAGAGTGGGGCAGTGGGATTAGTTTGGGATTGATGCAGGGCTATGGGGAGAGAGTGGGGCAGTGGGATTAGTTTGGGATTGATACAGGGCTATGGGGAGAGATTGGGGCAGTGGGATTAGTTTGGGATTGATACAGGGCTATGTGGAGAGAGTGGGACAGTGGGAGTAGTTTGGGATTTATACAGGGATATGGGGAGAGAGTGGGGCAGTGGGATTAGTTTGGGATTGATACAGGACTATGGGGAGATAGTGGGGCAGTGAGGTTAGTTTGGGATTGATACAGGGCTATGGGGAGTGAATGGGGCAGTGAGGTTAGTTTAGGATTGATACAGGGATATGGGGAGAGAATGTGGCAGTGGGATTAGTTTGGGATTGATACAGAGCTATGAGGAGAGAGTGGGGCAGTGGGATTAGTTTGGGATTGGTACAGAGCTATGAGGAGAAAGTGGGGCAGTGGGATTATCTTGGGATTGATACAGGGCTATGGGGAGAGGGCGGGGCAGTGGGATTAGTTTGGGATTGATACAGGGCTATGTGGAGAGAGTGGGACAGTGGGAGTAGTTTGGGATTTATACAGGGATATGGGGAGAGAGCGGGGCAGTGGGATTAGTTTGGGATTGATACAGAGCTATGGAGAAGAGAATGGGGCATTGGGATTAGTTTAGGATTGATACAGGGCTAAGGGGAGAGAGTGGGGCAGTGAGATTAGTTTGGGATTGATACAGGGATATGGTGTGAGTGGGGCAGTGGAATTAGTTTGGGATTGATACAAGGCTATGGGGAGAGAGTGGGGCAGTGGAAATAGTTTGGGATTGATACAAGGCTATGGGGAGAGTGTGGGGCAGTGGGATTATCTTGGGATTGATACAGGGCTATGGGGAGAGGGCGGGGCAGTGGGATTAGTTTGGGATTGATACAGGGCTTTGGGGAGAGTGTGGGGCAGTGGGATTAGCTTGGGATTGATGCGGGGCTATGTGCAGAGAGTGGGGCAGTGGGATTAGTTTGGGGTTGATACAGGGATATGGGGAGAGAGTGGGACAGTGGGATTAGTTTGGGATTGATACAGGGATATGGGAAGAGAATGGGGCAGTGGGAATAGTTTGGGATTGATGCGGGGCTATGAGGAGAGAGTGGGGCAGTGAGATTAGTTTGGGATTGATACAGGGATATGGGGAGAGAATGGGGCAGTGGGATTAGTTTGGGATTGTTACAGGGCTATGGGGTGAGAGTGGGGCAGTGGGATTAGTTTGGGAATGATACAGGGCTACGGGGAGAGGGTGGGGTAGTGAGATTAGTTTGGGATTGATACAGGGATATGGGGACAGAATGGGGCAGTGGGAATAGTTTGGGATTGATGCGGGGCTATGAGGAGAGAGTGGGGCAGTGAGATTAGTTTGTGATTGATACAGGGATATGGGGAGAGAATGGGGCAGTGGGATTAGTTTGGGATTGATGCTGGGCTATGAGGAGAGAGTGGGGCAGTGGGATTAGGTTGGGATTGATACAGGGCTATGGGGAGAGAGTGGGGCAGTGGGGTTCGTTTGGGATTGATACAGGGCTTTGGGGAGAGAGTGGGGCAGTGAGATTAGTTTGGGATTGATACAAGGCTATGGTGTTAGTGGGGCAGTGAGAGTAGTTTGGGATTGATACAGGGCTATGGTGTTAGTGGGGCAGGGAGATTGGATTGGGATTGATGCAGGACTATGGGGAGAGAGTGGGGCAGTGGGATTAATTTAGATTGATACAGGGCAATGGGGAGAAAGTCTGATTAGTTTGGGATTGATACAGGGCTATGGGGAGAGAGTGGGGCACTGGGATTAGTTTGGGATTGAGACAGGGCTATGGGGAGAAAATGGGGCAGTGGGATTAGTTTGGTATTGATACAGGGCTATGGGGAGAGAGTGGGGCTGTGTGATCAGTTTGGGATTGATACAGGGCTATGGGGAGAGAGCGGGGCAGTGGGATTAGTTTGGGATTGATACAGGACTATGGGGAGAGAATGGGGCAGTTGGATTAGTTTGGGATTGATCCAGGGCTATGGGGCGAGAGTGGGGCAGTGGGATTAATTTTAGATTGATAAGGGGCAATGGGGAGAAAGTCTGATTAGTTTGGGATTGATACAGGGCTATGGGGAGAGAGTGGGGCACTGGGATTAGTTTGGGATTGAGACAGGGCTATGGGGAGAGAGTGGGGCAGTGGGATTAGTTTGGGATTGTTACAGGGCTATGGGGTGAGAGTGGGGCAGTGGGATTAGTTTGGGAATGATACAGAGCTACGGGGAGAGGGTGGGGTAGTGAGATTAGTTTGGGATTGGTACAGGGCTATGGGGAGAGAGTGGGGCAGTGAGGTTTGTTTGGGATTGATACAGGGCTATGGAGTGAGGCTCGGGCAATGTGATTAGTTTGGGATTGATACAGGGCTATCGAGAGAGGGTGGGGCAATGGGGTTTGTTTGGGATTGTTACAGGACTATGGGGAGAGAGTGAGGAAGTGAGGTTAGTTTAGGATTGATAAAGGGATATGGGGAGAGAGTGGGGCAGTGGAATTAGTTTGGGATTGATACAGGGCTATGGGGAGAGAGTGGGGCAGTGGGACTAGTTTGGGATTGATACAGGGCTATGGGGAGAGAGTGGGGCAATGTCATTAGTTTGGGATTGATACAGGGCTATGGAGAGAGGGTGGGGCAATGTGATTAGTTTGGGATTGATACAGGGCTATGGAGAGAGGGTGGGGCAATGGGGTTTGATTGGGATTGTTACAGGACTATGGGGAGAGAGTGGGGCAGTGGGATTAGTTTGGGATTGATACAGGGCTATGAGGAGAGAGTGGGACAGTGGGAGTAGTTTGGGATTGATACAGGGATATGGGGAGAGAGTGGGGCAGTGGGATTAGTTTGGGATTGATACAGGGCTATGAGGAGAGAGTGGGACAGTGGGAGTAGTTTGGGATTGATACAGGGATATGGGGAGAGAGTGGGGCAGTGGGATTAGTTTGGGATTGATACAGGACTATGGGGAGAGAGTGGGGCAGTGAGGTTAGTTTGGGATTGATACAGGGCTATGGGGAGAGAGTGGGGCAGTGGGATTAGTTTGGGATTGATGCAGGGCTATGGGGAGAGAGTGGGGCAGTGGGATTAGTTTGGGATTGATGCAGGGCTATGGGGAGAGAGTGGGGCAGTGGGATTAGTTTGGGATTGATACAGGGCTATGGGGAGAGATTGGGGCAGTGGGATTAGTTTGGGATTGATACAGGGCTATGTGGAGAGAGTGGGACAGTGGGAGTAGTTTGGGATTTATACAGGGATATGGGGAGAGAGTGGGGCAGTGGGATTAGTTTGGGATTGATACAGGACTATGGGGAGATAGTGGGGCAGTGAGGTTAGTTTGGGATTGATACAGGGCTATGGGGAGTGAATGGGGCAGTGAGGTTAGTTTAGGATTGATACAGGGATATGGGGAGAGAATGTGGCAGTGGGATTAGTTTGGGATTGATACAGAGCTATGAGGAGAGAGTGGGGCAGTGGGATTAGTTTGGGATTGGTACAGAGCTATGAGGAGAAAGTGGGGCAGTGGGATTATCTTGGGATTGATACAGGGCTATGGGGAGAGGGCGGGGCAGTGGGATTAGTTTGGGATTGATACAGGGCTATGTGGAGAGAGTGGGACAGTGGGAGTAGTTTGGGATTTATACAGGGATATGGGGAGAGAGCGGGGCAGTGGGATTAGTTTGGGATTGATACAGAGCTATGGAGAAGAGAATGGGGCATTGGGATTAGTTTAGGATTGATACAGGGCTAAGGGGAGAGAGTGGGGCAGTGAGATTAGTTTGGGATTGATACAGGGATATGGTGTGAGTGGGGCAGTGGAATTAGTTTGGGATTGATACAAGGCTATGGGGAGAGAGTGGGGCAGTGGAAATAGTTTGGGATTGATACAAGGCTATGGGGAGAGTGTGGGGCAGTGGGATTATCTTGGGATTGATACAGGGCTATGGGGAGAGGGCGGGGCAGTGGGATTAGTTTGGGATTGATACAGGGCTTTGGGGAGAGTGTGGGGCAGTGGGATTAGCTTGGGATTGATGCGGGGCTATGTGCAGAGAGTGGGGCAGTGGGATTAGTTTGGGGTTGATACAGGGATATGGGGAGAGAGTGGGACAGTGGGATTAGTTTGGGATTGATACAGGGATATGGGAAGAGAATGGGGCAGTGGGAATAGTTTGGGATTGATGCGGGGCTATGAGGAGAGAGTGGGGCAGTGAGATTAGTTTGGGATTGATACAGGGATATGGGGAGAGAATGGGGCAGTGGGATTAGTTTGGGATTGTTACAGGGCTATGGGGTGAGAGTGGGGCAGTGGGATTAGTTTGGGAATGATACAGGGCTACGGGGAGAGGGTGGGGTAGTGAGATTAGTTTGGGATTGATACAGGGATATGGGGACAGAATGGGGCAGTGGGAATAGTTTGGGATTGATGCGGGGCTATGAGGAGAGAGTGGGGCAGTGAGATTAGTTTGTGATTGATACAGGGATATGGGGAGAGAATGGGGCAGTGGGATTAGTTTGGGATTGATGCTGGGCTATGAGGAGAGAGTGGGGCAGTGGGATTAGGTTGGGATTGATACAGGGCTATGGGGAGAGAGTGGGGCAGTGGGGTTCGTTTGGGATTGATACAGGGCTTTGGGGAGAGAGTGGGGCAGTGAGATTAGTTTGGGATTGATACAAGGCTATGGTGTTAGTGGGGCAGTGAGAGTAGTTTGGGATTGATACAGGGCTATGGTGTTAGTGGGGCAGGGAGATTGGATTGGGATTGATGCAGGACTATGGGGAGAGAGTGGGGCAGTGGGATTAATTTAGATTGATACAGGGCAATGGGGAGAAAGTCTGATTAGTTTGGGATTGATACAGGGCTATGGGGAGAGAGTGGGGCACTGGGATTAGTTTGGGATTGAGACAGGGCTATGGGGAGAAAATGGGGCAGTGGGATTAGTTTGGTATTGATACAGGGCTATGGGGAGAGAGTGGGGCTGTGTGATCAGTTTGGGATTGATACAGGGCTATGGGGAGAGAGCGGGGCAGTGGGATTAGTTTGGGATTGATACAGGACTATGGGGAGAGAATGGGGCAGTTGGATTAGTTTGGGATTGATCCAGGGCTATGGGGCGAGAGTGGGGCAGTGGGATTAATTTTAGATTGATAAGGGGCAATGGGGAGAAAGTCTGATTAGTTTGGGATTGATACAGGGCTATGGGGAGAGAGTGGGGCACTGGGATTAGTTTGGGATTGAGACAGGGCTATGGGGAGAGAGTGGGGCAGTGGGATTAGTTTGGGATTGTTACAGGGCTATGGGGTGAGAGTGGGGCAGTGGGATTAGTTTGGGAATGATACAGAGCTACGGGGAGAGGGTGGGGTAGTGAGATTAGTTTGGGATTGGTACAGGGCTATGGGGAGAGAGTGGGGCAGTGAGGTTTGTTTGGGATTGATACAGGGCTATGGAGTGAGGCTCGGGCAATGTGATTAGTTTGGGATTGATACAGGGCTATCGAGAGAGGGTGGGGCAATGGGGTTTGTTTGGGATTGTTACAGGACTATGGGGAGAGAGTGAGGAAGTGAGGTTAGTTTAGGATTGATAAAGGGATATGGGGAGAGAGTGGGGCAGTGGAATTAGTTTGGGATTGATACAGGGCTATGGGGAGAGAGTGGGGCAGTGGGACTAGTTTGGGATTGATACAGGGCTATGGGGAGAGAGTGGGGCAATGTCATTAGTTTGGGATTGATACAGGGCTATGGAGAGAGGGTGGGGCAATGTGATTAGTTTGGGATTGATACAGGGCTATGGAGAGAGGGTGGGGCAATGGGGTTTGATTGGGATTGTTACAGGACTATGGGGAGAGAGTGGGGCAGTGGGATTAGTTTGGGATTGATACAGGGCTATGAGGAGAGAGTGGGACAGTGGGAGTAGTTTGGGATTGATACAGGGATATGGGGAGAGAGTGGGGCAGTGGGATTAGTTTGGGATTGATACAGGGCTATGAGGAGAGAGTGGGACAGTGGGAGTAGTTTGGGATTGATACAGGGATATGGGGAGAGAGTGGGGCAGTGGGATTAGTTTGGGATTGATACAGGACTATGGGGAGAGAGTGGGGCAGTGAGGTTAGTTTGGGATTGATACAGGGCTATGGGGAGAGAGTGGGGCAGTGGGATTAGTTTGGGATTGATGCAGGGCTATGGGGAGAGAGTGGGGCAGTGGGATTAGTTTGGGATTGATGCAGGGCTATGGGGAGAGAGTGGGGCAGTGGGATTAGTTTGGGATTGATACAGGGCTATGGGGAGAGATTGGGGCAGTGGGATTAGTTTGGGATTGATACAGGGCTATGTGGAGAGAGTGGGACAGTGGGAGTAGTTTGGGATTTATACAGGGATATGGGGAGAGAGTGGGGCAGTGGGATTAGTTTGGGATTGATACAGGACTATGGGGAGATAGTGGGGCAGTGAGGTTAGTTTGGGATTGATACAGGGCTATGGGGAGTGAATGGGGCAGTGAGGTTAGTTTAGGATTGATACAGGGATATGGGGAGAGAATGTGGCAGTGGGATTAGTTTGGGATTGATACAGAGCTATGAGGAGAGAGTGGGGCAGTGGGATTAGTTTGGGATTGGTACAGAGCTATGAGGAGAAAGTGGGGCAGTGGGATTAATTTTGGGTTGATACAGGGCTATGGGGAGAGAGTGGGGCAGTGGGATTAGTTTGGGATTGATACAGGGATATGGGGACAGAGTGGGCAGTGTGATTAGTTTGGGATTGATACAGGGCTATGGGGAGAGAGTGGGGCAGTGAAATTGGATTGGGATTGATACAGGGCTTTGGGGAGAGAGTGGGGCAGTGGGATTAGTTTGGGATTGATGCAGGGCTATGGGGAGAGAGTGGGCAGTGTGATTGGATTGGGATTGATGCAGGACTATGGGGAGAGTGGGTCAGTAAGATTAGTTTGGGATTGATACAGGGCTATGGGGAGAGAGTGGGGCAGTGGGATTAGTTTGGGATTGATACAGGGATATGGGGAGAGAGTGGGCAGTGTGATTAGTTTGGGATTGATACAGGGCTATAGGGAGAGAGTGGGGCAGTGGGATTAGTTTGGGGATTTATACAGAGCTATGAGAAGAGAGTGGAGCAGTGAGATTAGTTTGGGATTGATACAGGGCTATGGTGAGAGAGTGGGGCAGTGAAATTGGATTCGGATTGATATAGGGCTATGGGGAGAGAGTGGGGCAGTGGGATTAGTTTGGGATTGATACAGGATATGGGGAGAGAGTGGTACAGTGAGATTAGTTTGGGATTGATACAGGGATATGGGGAGAGAATGGGGCAGTGGGATTAGTTTGGGATTGATGCGGGGCTATGGGGAGAGGGTGGGGCAGTGAAATTGGATTGGGATTGATATAGGGCTATGGGGAGAGAGTAGGGCAGTGGGATTAGTTTGGGGTTGATACAGGGCTATGGGGAGAGAGTGGGGCAGTGGGATTAGGTTGGGATTGATACAAGGCTATGGGGAGAGAGTGGGGCAGTGGGGTTCGTTTGGGATTGATACAGGGCTATGGGGAGAGAGTGGGGCAGTGAGATTAGTTTGGGATTGATACAAGGCTATGGTGTTAGTGGGGCAGGGGGATTGGATTGGGATTGATGCAGGACTATGGGGAGAGAGTGGGGCAGTGGGATTAATTTTAGATTGATACAGGGCAATGGGGAGAAAGTCTGATTAGTTTGGGATTGATACAGGGCTATGGGGAGAGAGTGGGGCACTGGGATTAGTTTGGGATTGAGACAGGGCTATGGGGAGAGGGCGGGGAAATGGGATTAGTTTGGGATTGATACAGGGATATGGGGAGAGAATGGGGCAGTGGGATTAGTTTGGGATTGATACAGGGCTATGGGGAGAGGGCGGGGAAATGGGATTAGTTTGGGATTGATACAGGGATATGGGGAGAGAATGGGGCAGTGGGATTAGTTTGGGATTGATACAGGGCTATGGGGAGAGAGTGGGGCTGTGGGATTAATTTGAGATTGATACAGGGCCAGGGGGAGAGGGTGGGGAAATGGGATTAGTTTGGGATTGATACAGGGATATGGGGAGAAAATGGGGCAGTGGGATTAGTTTGGGATTGATACAGGGCTATGGGGAGAGAGTGGGGCTGTGGGATTAGTTTGGGATTGATACAGGGCTATGGGGAGAGAGCGGGGCAGTGGGATTAGTTTGGGATTGATACAGGGCTATGGGGAGAGAATGGGGCAGTTGGATTAGTTTGGGATTGATCCAGGGCTATGGGGTGAGAGTGGGGCAGTGGGATTAATTTTAGATTGATAAGGGGCAATGGGGAGAAAGTCTGATTAGTTTGGGATTGATACAGTGCTATGGGGAGAGAGTGGGGCACTGGGATTAGTTTGGGATTGAGACAGGGCTATGGGAGAGGGCGGGGAAATGGGATTAGTTTGGGATTGATACAGGGATATGGTGAGAGAGTGGGGCTGTGGGATTAATTTGAGATTGATACAGGGTTATGGGGAGAGAGTGGGGCTGTGGGATTAATTTGAGATTGATACAGGGTTATGGGGAGAAAGTGGGATTAGTTCGGGATTGAGACAGGGCTATAGGGAGAGGGTGGGGCAAAGGGATTAGTTTGGGATTGGTCCAGAGCTATGAGGAGAGAGTGGGGCAGTGGGATTAGTTTGGGATTCATACAGGGCTACAGGGAGAGAGCGGGGCCTTGGGATTAGTTTGGGATTGATACAGAGCTATGGAGAAGAGAATGGGGCATTGGGATTAGTTTAGGATTGATACAGGGCTAAGGGGAGAGAGTGGGGCAGTGAGATTAGTTTGGGATTGATACAGGGATATGGTGTGAGTGGGGCAGTGGAATTAGTTTGGGATTGATACAAGGCTATGGGGAGAGAGTGGGGCAGTGGAAATAGTTTGGGATTGATACAAGGCTATGGGGAGAGTGTGGGGCAGTGGGATTATTTTGGGATTGATACAGGGCTATGGGGAGAGGGCGGGGCAGTGGGATTAGTTTGGGATTGATACAGGGCTTTGGGGAGAGTGTGGGGCAGTGGGATTAGCTTGGGATTGATGCGGGGCTATGTGTAGAGAGTGGGGCAGTGGGATTAGTTTGGGGTTGATACAGGGATATGGGGAGAGAGTGGGACAGTGGGATTAGTTTGGGATTGATACAGGGATATGGGAAGAGAATGGGGCAGTGGGAATAGTTTGGGATTGATGCGGGGCTATGAGGAGAGAGTGGGGCAGTGAGATTAGTTTGGGATTGATACAGGGATATGGGGAGAGAATGGGGCAGTGGGATTAGTTTGGGATTGTTACAGGGCTATGGGGTGAGAGTGGGGCAGTGGGATTAGTTTGGGAATGATACAGGGCTACGGGGAGAGGGTGGGGTAGTGAGATTAGTTTGGGATTGGTACAGGGCTATGGGGAGAGAGTGGGGCAGTGAGGTTTGTTTGGGATTGATACAGGGCTATGGAGAGAGGCTCGGGCAATGGGATTAGTTTGGGATTGATACAGGGCTATCGAGAGAGGGTGGGGCAATGGGGTTTGTTTGGGATTGTTACAGGACTATGGGGAGAGAGTGAGGCAGTGAGGTTAGTTTAGGATTGATACAGGGCTATGGGGAGAGAGTGGGGCAGTAGGATTAGTTTGGGATTGATGCGGGGCTATGGGGAGAGAGTGGGGCAGTGGGATTAGTTTGGGATTGATACAGGGCTATGGGGAGAGAGTGGGGCAGTGAGATTAGTTTGGGGATTGATACAGAGCTATGAGAAGAGAGTGGAGCAGTGGGATTAGTTTGGGATTGATGCGGGGCTATGAGGAGAGAGTTGGGCAATGGGATTAGGTTGGTATTGATGCGGGGCTATGGGGAGAGAGTGGGGCAGTGAGGTTAGTTTGGGATTCATACGGGGATATGGGGAGAGGGTGGGGCAGTGAGATTGGATTGGGATTAATGCAGGACTATGGGGAGAGAGTGGGGCGGTGGGATTAGTTTGGGATTGATACAGGGCTATGGGGAGAGAGTGGGGCAGTGGGATTAGTTTGGGATTGATGCGAGGCTATGGGGAGAGAGTGGGTCAGTAAGATTAGTTTGGGATTGAAACAGGGCTATAGGGAGAGAGTGGGCTGTGAGATTAGTTTGGGATTGATACAGGGCTATGGGGAGAGCGTGGGGCGGTGGGATTAGTTTGTGATTGATACAGGGCTATGGGGAGAGAGTGGGGCAGTGGGATTAGTTTGGGATTGATACAGGGCTATGGGGAGAGAGTGGGACAGTGGGAGTAGTTTGGGATTGATACAGGGATATGGGGAGAGAGTGGGGCATTGGGATTAGTTTGGGATTGATACAGGTCTATGGGGAGAGAGTGAGGCAGTGAGGTTAGTTTGGGATTGATACAGGGCTATGGGGAGTGAATGGGGCAGTGAGGTTAGTTTAGGATTGATACATGGATATGGGGAGAGAATGGGGCAGTGGGATTAGTTTGGGATTGATACAGAGCTATGAGGAGAGAGTGGGGCAGTGGGATTAGTTTGGGATTGGTACAGAGCTATGAGGAGAAAGTGGGGCAGTGGGATTAATTTTGGGTTGATACAGGGCTATGGGGAGAGAGTGGGGCAGTGGGATTAGTTTGGGATTGATACAGGGATATGGGGAGAGAGTGGGCAGTGTGATTAGTTTGGGATTGATACAGGGCTATGCGGAGAGAGTGGGGCAGTGAAATTGGATTGGGATTGATACAGGGCTTTGGGGAGAGAGTGGGGCAGTGGGATTAGTTTGGGATTGATGCAGGGCTATGGGGAGAGAGTGGGCAGTGTGATTGGATTGGGATTGATGCAGGACTATGGGGAGAGTGGGTCAGTAAGATGAGTTTGGGATTGATACAGGGCTATGGGGAGAGAGTGGGGCAGTGGGATTAGTTTGGGATTGATACAGGGCTATGGGGAGAAAGTGCGGCAGTGGGATTAGTTTGGGATTGATACACGGCTATGGGGCGAGAGTGGGGCAGTGGGATTAGTTTGGGATTGATACAGGGCAATGGGGAGAGGGTGGGGCAGTGAGATTAGTTTGGGATTGATACAGGGCTATGGTGAGAGAGTGGGGCAGTGGGGTAAGTTTGGGATTGATACAGGGCTATGGGGAGAAAGTGCGGCAGTGGGATTAGTTTGAGATTGATACACGGCTATGGGGCGAGAGTGGGGCAGTGGGATTAGTTTGGGATTGATACAGGGCAATGGGGAGAGGGTGGGGCAGTGAGATTAGTTTGGGATTGATACAGGGCTATGGTGAGAGAGTGGGGCAGTGGGATTAGTTTGGGTTTGATACAGGACTATGGGGAGAGAGTGGGGCACTGAGGTTTGTTTGGGATTGATACAGGGCTATGGAGAGAGGGTGGGGCAATGGGGTTTGTTTGGGATTGTTACAGGACTATGGGGAGAGAGTGGGGCAGTGGGATTAGTTTGGGATTGATACAGAGCTTTGAGGAGAGAGTGGGGCAGTGGGATTAGTTTTGGATTGATACAGGGCTATGGGGAGAGAGTGGGGCAGTGGGATTAGTTTGGGATTGATACAGGGATATGGGGAGAAAGGGTGGGGCAATGGGATTAGTTTGGGATTGATACAGGGCTATGGGGAGAGAGTGGGGCAGTGGGATTAGTTTGGGGATTTATACAGATCTATGAGAAGAGAGTGGAGCAGTGAGATTAGTTTGGGAATGATACAGGGCTATGGAGAGAGGGTGGGGCAATGGGGTTTGTTTGGGATTGTTACAGGACTATGGCGAGAGAGTGGGGCAGTGGGATTAGTTTGGGATTGATACAGAGCTTTGAGGAGAGAGTGGGGCAGTGGGATTAGTTTGGGATTGATACAGGTCTATGGGGAGAGAGTGGGGCAGTGGGATTAGTTTGGGATTGATACAGGGCTATGGGGAGAGAGGGTGGGGCAATGGGATTAGTTTGGGATTGATACAGGGCTATGGGGAGAGAGTGGGGCAGCGGGATTAGTTTGGGATTGATACAGGGCTATGGGGAGAGAGTGGGGTGGTGGGAGTAGTTTGGGATTGATACAGGGCTATGGGGAGAGAGTGGGGCAGTGGGATTAGTTTGGGATTGTTACAGGGCTATGGGGTGAGAGTGGGGCAGTGGGATTAGTTTGGGAATGATACAGGGCTACGGGGAGAGGGTGGGGTAGTGAGATTAGTTTGGGATTGGTACAGGGCTATGGGGAGAGAGTGGGGCAGTGAGGTTTGTTTGGGATTGATACAGGGCTATGGGGAGAGAGTGGGGCAGTGAAGTTTGTTTGGGATTGATACAGGGCTATGGAGAGAGGCTCGGGCAATGTGATTAGTTTGGGATTGATACAGGGCTATCGAGAGAGGGTGGGGCAATGGGGTTTGTTTGGGATTGTTACAGGACTATGGGGAGAGAGTGAGGAAGTGAGGTTAGTTTAGGATTGATAAAGGGATATGGGGAGAGAGTGGGGCAGTGGAATTAGTTTGGGATTGATACAGGGCTATGGGGAGAGAGTGGGGCAGTGGGACTAGTTTGGGATTGATACAGGGCTATGGGGAGAGAGTGGGGCAATGTCATTAGTTTTGGATTGATACAGGGCTATGGAGAGAGGGTGGGGCAATGTGATTAGTTTGGGATTGATACAGGGCTATGGAGAGAGGGTGGGGCAATGGGGTTTGATTGGGATTGTTACAGGGCTATGGGGAGAGAGTGGGGCAGTGGGATTAGTTTGGGATTGATACAGGGCTATGAGGAGAGAGTGGGACAGTGGGAGTAGTTTGGGATTGATACAGGGATATGGGGAGAGAGTGGGGCAGTGGGATTAGTTTGGGATTGATACAGGACTATGGGGAGAGAGTGGGGCAGTGAGGTTAGTTTGGGATTGATACAGGGCTATGTTGAGAGAGTGGGGCAGTGGGATTAGTTTGGGATTGATGCAGGGCAATGGGGAGAGAGTGGGGCAGTGGGATTAGTTTGGGATTGATGCAGGGCTATGGGGAGAGAGTGGGGCAGTGGGATTAGTTTGGGATTGATACAGGGCTATGGGGAGAGAGTGGGGCAGTGGGATTAGTTTGGGATTGATACAGGGCTATGTGGAGAGAGTGGGACAGTGGGAGTAGTTTGGGATTTATACAGGGATATGGGGAGAGAGTGGGGCAGTGGGATTAGTTTGGGATTGATACAGGACTATGGGGAGATAGTGGGGCAGTGAGGTTAGTTTGGGATTGATACAGGGCTATGGGGAGTGAATGGGGCAGTGAGGTTAGTTTAGGATTGATACAGGGATATGGGGAGAGAATGGGGCAGTGGGATTAGTTTGGGATTGATACAGAGCTATGAGGAGAGAGTGGGGCAGTGGGATTAGTTTGGGATTGGTACAGAGCTATGAGGAGAAAGTGGGGCAGTGGGATTAATTTTGGGTTGATACAGGGCTATGGGGAGAGAGTGGGGCAGTGGGATTAGTTTGGGATTGATACAGGGATATGGGGACAGAGTGGGCAGTGTGATTAGTTTGGGATTGATACAGAGCTATGGGGAGAGAGTGGGGCAGTGAAATTGGATTGGGATTGATGCGGGGCTATGGGGAGAGGGTGGGGCAGTGGGATTGGATTGGGATTGATGCAGGGCTACAGGAAGAGAGTGGGGCAGTGGGATTAGTTTGGGAATGATGCAGGGCTATGAGGAGAGAGTGGGGCAATGGGATTAGGTTGGGATTTATACAGGGCTATGGGGAGAGAGTGGGGCAGTGGGATTAGTTTGGGATTGATACAGGGCTATAGGGAGAGGGTGGGGCGGTGGGATTAGTTTGGGGATTTATACAGAGCTATGAGAAGAGAGTGGAGCAGTGAGATTAGTTTGGGATTGATACAGGGATATGGGGAGAGAGTGGGGCAGTGGGATTAATTTGGGGTTGATACAGGATATGGGGAGAGAGTGGGACAGTGAGATTAGTTTGGGATTGATACAGGGATATGGGGAGAGAATTGGGCAGTGGGATTAGTTTGGGATTGATGCGGGGCTATGGGGAGAGGGTGGGGCAGTGAAATTGGATTGGGATTGATATAGGGCTATGGGGAGAGAGTGGGGCAGTGGGATTAGTTTGGGATTGATACAGGGCTATGGGGAGAGAGGGTGGGGCAATGGGATTAGTTTGGGATTGATACAGGGCTATGGGGAGAGAGTGGGGCAGCGGGATTAGTTTGGGATTGATACAGGGCTATGGGGAGAGAGTGGGGTGGTGGGAGTAGTTTGGGATTGATACAGGGCTATGGGGAGAGAGTGGGGCAGTGGGATTAGTTTGGGATTGTTACAGGGCTATGGGGTGAGAGTGGGGCAGTGGGATTAGTTTGGGAATGATACAGGGCTACGGGGAGAGGGTGGGGTAGTGAGATTAGTTTGGGATTGGTACAGGGCTATGGGGAGAGAGTGGGGCAGTGAGGTTTGTTTGGGATTGATACAGGGCTATGGGGAGAGAGTGGGGCAGTGAAGTTTGTTTGGGATTGATACAGGGCTATGGAGAGAGGCTCGGGCAATGTGATTAGTTTGGGATTGATACAGGGCTATCGAGAGAGGGTGGGGCAATGGGGTTTGTTTGGGATTGTTACAGGACTATGGGGAGAGAGTGAGGAAGTGAGGTTAGTTTAGGATTGATAAAGGGATATGGGGAGAGAGTGGGGCAGTGGAATTAGTTTGGGATTGATACAGGGCTATGGGGAGAGAGTGGGGCAGTGGGACTAGTTTGGGATTGATACAGGGCTATGGGGAGAGAGTGGGGCAATGTCATTAGTTTTGGATTGATACAGGGCTATGGAGAGAGGGTGGGGCAATGTGATTAGTTTGGGATTGATACAGGGCTATGGAGAGAGGGTGGGGCAATGGGGTTTGATTGGGATTGTTACAGGGCTATGGGGAGAGAGTGGGGCAGTGGGATTAGTTTGGGATTGATACAGGGCTATGAGGAGAGAGTGGGACAGTGGGAGTAGTTTGGGATTGATACAGGGATATGGGGAGAGAGTGGGGCAGTGGGATTAGTTTGGGATTGATACAGGACTATGGGGAGAGAGTGGGGCAGTGAGGTTAGTTTGGGATTGATACAGGGCTATGTTGAGAGAGTGGGGCAGTGGGATTAGTTTGGGATTGATGCAGGGCAATGGGGAGAGAGTGGGGCAGTGGGATTAGTTTGGGATTGATGCAGGGCTATGGGGAGAGAGTGGGGCAGTGGGATTAGTTTGGGATTGATACAGGGCTATGGGGAGAGAGTGGGGCAGTGGGATTAGTTTGGGATTGATACAGGGCTATGTGGAGAGAGTGGGACAGTGGGAGTAGTTTGGGATTTATACAGGGATATGGGGAGAGAGTGGGGCAGTGGGATTAGTTTGGGATTGATACAGGACTATGGGGAGATAGTGGGGCAGTGAGGTTAGTTTGGGATTGATACAGGGCTATGGGGAGTGAATGGGGCAGTGAGGTTAGTTTAGGATTGATACAGGGATATGGGGAGAGAATGGGGCAGTGGGATTAGTTTGGGATTGATACAGAGCTATGAGGAGAGAGTGGGGCAGTGGGATTAGTTTGGGATTGGTACAGAGCTATGAGGAGAAAGTGGGGCAGTGGGATTAATTTTGGGTTGATACAGGGCTATGGGGAGAGAGTGGGGCAGTGGGATTAGTTTGGGATTGATACAGGGATATGGGGACAGAGTGGGCAGTGTGATTAGTTTGGGATTGATACAGAGCTATGGGGAGAGAGTGGGGCAGTGAAATTGGATTGGGATTGATGCGGGGCTATGGGGAGAGGGTGGGGCAGTGGGATTGGATTGGGATTGATGCAGGGCTACAGGAAGAGAGTGGGGCAGTGGGATTAGTTTGGGAATGATGCAGGGCTATGAGGAGAGAGTGGGGCAATGGGATTAGGTTGGGATTTATACAGGGCTATGGGGAGAGAGTGGGGCAGTGGGATTAGTTTGGGATTGATACAGGGCTATAGGGAGAGGGTGGGGCGGTGGGATTAGTTTGGGGATTTATACAGAGCTATGAGAAGAGAGTGGAGCAGTGAGATTAGTTTGGGATTGATACAGGGATATGGGGAGAGAGTGGGGCAGTGGGATTAATTTGGGGTTGATACAGGATATGGGGAGAGAGTGGGACAGTGAGATTAGTTTGGGATTGATACAGGGATATGGGGAGAGAATTGGGCAGTGGGATTAGTTTGGGATTGATGCGGGGCTATGGGGAGAGGGTGGGGCAGTGAAATTGGATTGGGATTGATATAGGGCTATGGGGAGAGAGTGGGGCAGTGGGATTAGTTTGGGATTGATACAGGGCTATGGGGAGAGAGTGGGGCAGTGGGATTAGTTTGGGATTGATGCGGGGCTATGTGGAGAGAGTGGGGCAGTGGGATTAGTTTGGGGTTGATACAGGGATATGGGGAGAGAGTGGGACAGTGGGATTAGTTTGGGATTGATACAGGGATATGGGGAGAGAATGGGGCAGTGGGAATAGTTTGGGATTGATGCGGGGCTATGAGGAGAGAGTGGGGCAGTGAGATTAGTTTGGGATTGATACAGGGATATGGGGAGAGAATGGGGCAGTGGGATTAGTTTGGGATTGATGCTGGGCTATGAGGAGAGAGTGGGGCAGTGGAATTAGGTTGGGATTGATGCGGGGCTATGGGGAGAGATTGGGGCAGTGAGGTTAGTTTGGGATTTATACAGGGATATAGGGAGAGAGTGGGGCAGTGAGATTAGCTTGGGATTGATACAGGGCTATGGGCAGAGAGTGGGCAGTGGGATTGGATTGGGATTGATACAGGGCTATGGGGAGAGAGTGGGGCAGTGGGATTAGTTTGGGATTGATACAGGGCTACAAGGAGAGAGAGTGGGGCAGTGAGATTAGCTTGGGATTGATACAGGGCTATGGGGAGAGAGTGGGCAATGTGATTGGATTGGGATTGATGCAGGACTATGGGGAGAGTGGATCAGTAAGATTAGTTTGGGATTGATACAGGGCTATAAGGAGAGAGTGGGGCAGTGGGATTAGTTTGGGATTGATACAGGGCTATAGGGGGAGAGTGGGAAGTGAGATTAATTTGGGATTGATATAGGGATATTGGGAGAGAATGGGAAGTGAGATTAGCTTGGGATTGATACAGGGCTATAGGGAGTGAGTGGGACAGTGGCATTAGTTTGGGATTGATACAGGGCTATGGGGAGAGAGTGGGGTGGTGGGAGTAGTTTGGGATTGATACAGGGCTATGGGGAGAGAGTGGGTCAGTGGGATTAGTTTGGGATTGTTACAGGGCTATGGGGTGAGAGTGGGGCAGTGGAATTAGTTTGGGATTGATACAGGGCTATGGAGAGAGGCTCGGGCAATGTGATTAGTTTGGGATTGATACAGGGCTATCGAGAGAGGGTGGGGCAATGGGGTTTGTTTGGGATTGTTACAGGACTATGGGGAGAGAGTGAGGAAGTGAGGTTAGTTTAGGATTGATAAAGGGATATGGGGAGAGAGTGGGGCAGTGGAATTAGTTTGGGATTGATACAGGGCTATGGGGAGAGAGTGGGGCAGTGGGACTAGTTTGGGATTGATACAGGGCTATGGGGAGAGAGTGGGGCAATGTCATTAGTTTGGGATTGATACAGGGCTATGGAGAGAGGGTGGGGCAATGTGATTAGTTTGGGATTGATACAGGGCTATGGAGAGAGGGTGGGGCAATGGGGTTTGATTGGGATTGTTACAGGGCTATGGGGAGAGAGTGGGGCAGTGGGATTAGTTTGGGATTGATACAGGGCTATGAGGAGAGAGTGGGACAGTGGGAGTAGTTTGGGATTGATACAGGGATATGGGGAGAGAGTGGGGCAGTGGGATTAGTTTGGGATTGATACAGGACTATGGGGAGAGAGTGGGGCAGTGAGGTTAGTTTGGGATTGATACAGGGCTATGGGGAGAGAGTGGGGCAGTGGGATTAGTTTGGGATTGATGCAGGGCTATGGGGAGAGAGTGGGGCAGTGGGATTAGTTTGGGATTGTTGCAGGGCTATGGGGAGAGAGTGGGGCAGTGGGATTAGTTTGGGATTGATACAGGGCTATGGGGAGAGAGTGGGGCAGTGGGATTAGTTTGGGATTGATACAGGGCTATGTGGAGAGAGTGGGACAGTGGGAGTAGTTTGGGATTTATACAGGGATATGGGGAGAGAGTGGGGCAGTGGGATTAGTTTGGGATTGATACAGGACTATGGGGAGATAGTGGGGCAGTGAGGTTAGTTTGGGATTGATACAGGGCTATGGGGAGTGCATGGGGCAGTGAGGTTAGTTTAGGATTGATACAGGGATATGGGGAGAGAATGGGGCAGTGGGATTAGTTTGGGATTGATACAGAGCTATGAGGAGAGAGTGGGGCAGTGGGATTAGTTTGGGATTGGTACAGAGCTATGAGGAGAAAGTGGGGCAGTGGGATTAATTTTGGGTTGATACAGGGCTATGGGGAGAGAGTGGGGCAGTGGGATTAGTTTGGGATTGATACAGGGATATGGGGACAGAGTGGGCAGTGTGATTAGTTTGGGATTGATACAGGGCTATGGGGAGAGAGTGGGGCAGTGAAATTGGATTGGGATTGATACAGGGCTTTGGGGAGAGAGTGGGGCAGTGGGATTAGTTTGGGATTGATGCAGGGCTATGGGGAGAGAGTGGGCAGTGTGATTGGATTGGGATTGATGCAGGACTATGGGGAGAGTGGGTCAGTAAGATTAGTTTGGGATTGATACAGGGCTATGGGGAGAGAGTGGGGCAGTGGGATTAGTTTGGGATTGATACAGGGATATGGGGAGAGAGTGGGCAGTGTGATTAGTTTGGGATTGATACAGGGCTATAGGGAGAGAGTGGGGCAGTGGGATTAGTTTGGGGATTTATACAGAGCTATGAGAAGAGAGTGGAGCAGTGAGATTAGTTTGGGATTGATACAGGGCTATGGTGAGAGAGTGGGGCAGTGAAATTGCATTCGGATTGATATAGGGCTATGGGGAGAGAGTGGGGCAGTGGGATTAGTTTGGGGTTGATACAGGATATGGGGAGAGAGTGGTACAGTGAGATTAGTTTGGGATTGATACAGGGATATGGGGAGAGAATGGGGCAGTGGGATTAGTTTGGGATTGATGCGGGGCTATGGGGAGAGGGTGGGGCAGTGAAATTGGATTGGGATTGATATAGGGCTATGGGGAGAGAGTGGGGCAGTGGGATTAGTTTGGGGTTGATACAGGGCTATGGGGAGAGAGTGGGGCAGTGGGATTAGTTTGGGATTGATGCGGGGCTATGTGGAGAGAGTGGGGCAGTGGGATTAGTTTGGGGTTGATACAGGGATATGGGGAGAGAGTGGGACAGTGGGATTAGCTTGGGATTGATACAGGATATGGGGAGAGAGTGGGACAGTGAGATTAGTTTGGGATTGATACAGGGATATGGGGAGAGAATGGGGCAGTGGGAATAGTTTGGGATTGATGCGGGGCTATGAGGAGAGAGTGGGGCAGTGAGATTAGTTTGTGATTGATACAGGGATATGGGGAGAGAATGGGGCAGTGGGATTAGTTTGGGATTGATGCTGGGCTATGAGGAGAGAGTGGGGCAGTGGGATTAGGTTGGGATTGATACAGGGCTATGGGGAGAGAGTGGGGCAGTGGGGTTCGTTTGGGATTGATACAGGTCTATGGGGAGAGAGTGGGGCAGTGAGATTAGTTTGGGATTGATACAAGGCTATGGTGTTAGTGGGGCAGTGAGAGTAGTTTGGGATTGATACAGGGCTATGGTGTTAGTGGGGCAGGGGGATTGGATTGGGATTGATGCAGGACTATGGGGAGGGAGTGGGGCAGTGGGATTAATTTTAGATTGATACAGGGCAATGGGGAGAAAGTCTGATTAGTTTGGGATTGATACAGGGCAATGGAGAGAGAGTGGGGCACTGGGATTAGTTTGGGATTGAGACAGGGCTATGGGGAGAGGACGGGGAAATGGGATTAGTTTGGGATTGATACAGGGATATGGGGAGAGAATGGGGCAGTGGGATTAGTTTGGGATTGATACAGGGCTATGGGGAGAGGGCGGGGAAATGGGATTAGTTTGGGATTGATACAGGGATATGGGGAGAGAATGGGGCAGTGGGATTAGTTTGGGATTGATACAGGGCTATGGGGAGAGAGTGGGGCTGTGGGATTAATTTGAGATTGATACAGGGCCAGGGGGAGAGGGCGGGGAAATGGGATTAGTTTGGGATTGATACAGGGATATGGGGAGAAAATGGGGCAGTGGGATTAGTTTGGGATTGATACAGGGCTATGGGGAGAGAGTGGGGCTGTGGGATTAGTTTGGGATTGATACAGGGCTATGGGGAGAGAGCGGGGCAGTGGGATTAGTTTGGGATTGATACAGGGCTATGGGGAGAGAGTGGGGCAGTGGGATTAGTTTGGGATTGATACAGGGCTATGGGGAGAGAGTGGGGCAGTTGGATTAGTTTGGGATTGATCCAGGGCTATGGGGAGAGAGTGGGGCAGTGGGATTAATTTTAGATTGATAAGGTGCAATGGGGAGAAAGTCTGATTAGTTTGGGATTGATACAGGGCTATGGGGAGAGAGTGGGGCACTGGGATTAGTTTGGGATTGAGACAGGGCTATGGGAGAGGGCGGGGAAATGGGATTAGTTTGGGATTGATACAGGGATATGGTGAGAGAATGGGGCAGTAGGATTAGTTTGGGATTGATACAGGGCTATGGGGAGAAAGTGGGGCTGTGGGATTAATTTGAGATTGATACAGGGTTATGGGGAGAAAGTGGGATTAGTTCGGGATTGAGACAGGGCTATAGGGAGAGGGTGGGGCAAAGGGATTAGTTTGGGATTGGTTCAGAGCTATGAGGAGAGAGTGGGGCAGTGGGATTAGTTTGGGATTCATACAGGGCTACAGGGAGAGAGCGGGGCAGTGGGATTAGTTTGGGATTGATACAGAGCTATGGAGAAGAGAATGGGGCATTGGGATTAGTTTAGGATTGATACAGGGCTAAGGGGAGAGAGTGGGGCAGTGAGATTAGTTTGGGATTGATACAGGGATATGGTGTGAGTGGGGCAGTGGAATTAGTTTGGGATTGATACAAGGCTATGGGGAGAGTGTGGGGCAGTGGGATTATCTTGGGATTGATACAGGGCTATGGGGAGAGGGCGGGGCAGTGGGATTAGTTTGGGATTGATACAGGGCTATGGGGAGAGGGCGGGGCAGTGGGATTAGTTTGGGATTGATACAGGGCTTTGGGGAGAGTGTGGGGCAGTGGGATTAGCTTGGGATTGATACAGGGCTATGGGGAGAGTGTGGGGCAGTGGGATTAGCTTGGGATTGATACAGGGCTATGGGGAGAGGGCGGGGCAGTGGGATTAGTTTGGGATTGATACAGGGCTTTGGGGAGAGTGTGGGGCAGTGGGATTAGCTTGGGATTGATACAGGGCTATGGGGTGAGAGTGTGGGGCAGTGGGATTATCTTGGGATTGATACAGGGCTATGGGGAGAGGGCGGGGCAGTGGGATTATCTTGGGATTGATACAGGTCTATGGGGAGAGAGTGGGGCTGTGGGATTAATTTGAGATTGATACAGGGCTATGGGGAGAAAGTGGGATTAGTTTGGGATTGATACAGGGCTATAGGCAGAGAGTGGGGCAAGTGAGATTAGTTTGGGATTGATAGTGGGCTATGGAGAGAGTGGGGCAGTGAGATTAGTTTGGGATTGATACAGGGCTATGGGCAGAGAGTGGGGCAGTGAGATTAGTTTGGAATTGATAGTGGGCTATGGAGAGAGTGGGGCAGTGAGATTAGTTTGGGATTGATACAGGGCTATGGGCAGAGAGTGGGGCAGTGAGATTAGTTTGGAATTGATAGTGGGCTATGGTGTGAGTGGGGCAGTGAGATTAGTTTGGGATTGATGCTGGGCTATGGGGAGAGAGTGGGGCAGTGAGATTAGTTTGGGATTGATACAGGGATATGGGGAAAGAGTGGGGCAGTGAGATTAGTTTGGGATTGATACAGGGCTATGGGGAGAGAGTGGGGCAGTGGGATTAGTTTGGGATTGATACAGGGAGATGGGTAGAGATTAGGGCAGTTGGATTAGTTTGGGATTGATAGTGGACTATGGAGAGAGTGGGGCAGTGAGATTGGTTTTGGATTGATACAGGGCTATGGTGTGAGTGGGGCAGTGAGATTAGTTTGGGATTGATGCTGGGCTATGGGGAGAGAGTGGGGCAGTGAGATTAGTTTGGGATTGATACAGGGCTATGGGGAGAGAGTGGGGCAGTGGGATTAGTTTGGGATTGATACAGGGAGATGGGTAGAGATTAGGGCAGTGGGATTAGTTTGGAATTGTGCAGGTCAGACAGTGAATATTTCAAAGAAGCAGGTTGATAGATTTTGGGGTACGAAGAGATTCAAGGTTAGAGCGGGAAAGTGGGGCTGTGGCATAAAATCAGCCATGAACATTTACCTATTTATACTGAGTGTTTGGGTCTTTATAATGATCACTGTGTTTATACTGAGGGGTGGGGTGTTTATAATGATCATTGTGTTTATACTGAGGGTTTGGGTGTTTATAATAATCATTGTGTGTTTATACTGAGGGGTTGGGTGTTTATAATGATCACTCTGTTTATACTGAGGGTTTGGGTGTTTATAATGATCATTGTGTTTATACTGAGGGTTTGGGTGTTTATAATGATCACTGTGTGTTTATACTGAGGGTTTGGGTGTTTATAATGATCATTGTGTTTATACTGAGGGTTTGGGTGTTTATAATAATCATTGTGTGTTTATACTGAGGGTTTGGGTGTTTATAATAATCATTGTGTTTATACTGAGGGGTGGGGTGTTTATAATGATCATTGTGTGTTTATACTGAGGGTTGGATGTTTATAATGATCATTGTGTGTTTAAACTGAGGGTTTGGGTGTTTATAATGATCATTGTGTGTTTATACTGAGGGTTTGGGAGTTTATAATGATCATTGTGTGTTTATACTGAGGGTCTGGGTGTTTATAATAATCATTGTGTGTTTATACTGAGGGTTTGGGTGTTTATAATAATCATTGTGTGTTTATACTGAGGGTTTGGGTGTTTATAATGATCATTGTGTGTTTATACTGAGGGTGTGGGTGTTTATAATGATCATTGTGTGTTTATACTGAGGGTTTGGGTGTTTATAATAATCATTGTGTGTTTATACTGAGGGTTTGGGTGTTTATAATGATCATTGTGTGTTTATACTGAGGGGGTGGGTGTTTATAATGATCATTGTGTGTTTATACTGAGGGTTTGGGTGTTTATAATAATCATTGTGTTTATACTGAGGGGTTGGGTGTTTATAATGATCATTGTGTGTTTATACTGAGGGTTTGGGTGTTTATAATGATCACTGTGTGTTTATACTGAGAGTTTGGGTGTTTATAATGATCATTGTGTTTATACTGAGGGTTTGGGTGTTTATAATGATCATTGTGTGTTTATACTGAGGGTTTGGGTGTTTATAATAATCATTGTGTGTTTATACTGAGGGTTTGGGTGTTTATAATGATGACTGTGTGTTTATACTGAGGGTTTCGGTGTTTATAATGATCATTGTGTGTTTATACAGAGGGTTTGGGTGTTTATAATAATCATTGTGTGTTTATACTGAGGGGTTGGGTGTTTATAATGATCACTGTGTGTTTATACTGAGGGTTTGGGTGTTTATAATAATCATTGTGTGTTTATACTGAGGGGTTGGGTGTTTTTAATGATCATTGTGTGTTTATACTGAGGATTTGGGTGTTTATAATGATCATTGTGTGTTTCTACTGAGGGTTTGGGTATTTATAATGAACATTGTGTGTTTATACTGAGGGTTTGGGTGTTTATAATAATCATTGTGTGTTTATACTGAGGGGCTGGTGTTTATAATGATCACTGTGTTTCTACTGAGTGTTTGGGTGTTTATAATGATCACTGTGTTTATACTGAGGATCTGGGTGTTTATAATGATCACTGTGTTTATACTGAGTGTTTGGGTGTTTATAATGATCATTGTGTGTTTATACTGAGGGTTTGGGTGTTTATAATAATCATTGTGTTTATACTGAGGGTTTGGGCGTTTATAATGATCATTGTGTGATTATACTGAGGGTTTGGGTGTTTATAATAATCATTGTGTGTTTATACTGAGGGGTTGGGTGTTTATAATGATCATTGTGTGTTTATACTGAGGGGTTGGGTGTTTATAATAATCATTCTGTGTTAATACTGAGGGTTTGGGTGTTTATAATAATCATTGTGTGTTTATACTGAGGGGTTGGGTGTTTATAATGATCAATGTGTGTTTATACTGAGGGTTTGGGTGTTTATAATAATCATTGTGTTTATACTGAGGGTTTGGGTGTTTATAATGATCATTGTGTTTTTATACTGAGGGGTTGGGTGTTTATAATGATCATTGTGTATTTATACTGAGGGTTTGGGTGTTTATAATAATCATTGTGTGTTTATACTGAGGGGTTGGGTGTTTTTAATGATCATTGTGTGTTTATACTGAGGATTTGGGTGTTTATAATAATCATTGTGTGTTTATACTGAGGGTTTGGGTGTTTATAATGATCATTGTGTGTTTATACTGAGTGTTTGAGTGTTTATAATGATCATTGTGTGTTTATACTGAGGGGTTGGGTGTTTATAATGATCATTGTGTGTTTATACTGAGGGTTTAGGTGTTCATAATGATCATTGTGTTTATACTGAGGGTTTGGGTGTTTATAATGATCATTGTGTGTTTATACTGAGGGTTTGGGTGTTTATAATGATCATTGTGTTTATACTGAGTGTGTGGGTGTTTATAATGATCATTGTGTATTTATACTGAGGGTTTGGGTGTTTATAATAATCATTGTGTTTATACTGAGGGTCTGGGTGTTTATAATGATCATTGTGTGATTATACTGAGTGTGTGGGTGTTTATAATGATCATTGTGTGTTTATACTGAGGGTTTGGGTGTTTATAATGATCATTGTGTTAATACTGAGGGTTTGGGTGTTTATAATGATCATTGTGTGTTTATACTGAGGGTTTGGGTGTTTATAATGATCATTGTGTTTATACTGAGTGTGTGGGTGTTTATAATGATCATTGTGTGTTTATACTGAGGGTCTGGGTGTTTATAATGATCATTGTGTTTATACTGAGTGTGTGGGTGTTTATAATGATCATTGTGTTTATACTGAGTGTTTGGGTGTTTATAATGATCATTGTGTTTATACTGAGTGTGTGGGTGTTTATAATGATCATTGTGTGTTTATATTGAGTGTTTGAGTGTTTATAATGATCATTGTGTGTTTATACTGAGGGTGTGGGTGTTTATAATGATCAATGTGTGTTTATACTGAGGGTTTGGGTGTTTATAATAATCATTGTGTTTATACAGAGGGTTTGGGTGTTTATAATGATCATTGTGTGTTTCTACTGAGGGTTTGGGTGTTTATAATGATCATTGTGTGTTTATACTGAGGGTGTGTGTGCTATAATGATCACTGTGTGTTTATACAGAGGGTTTGGGTGTTTATAATAATCATTGTGTTTATACTGAGGGTTTGGGTGTTTATAATGATCATTGTGTTTTTATACTGAGGGGTTGGGTGTTTATAATGATCATTGTGTATTTATACTGAGGGTTTGGGTGTTTATATTAATCATTGTGTTTATACTGAGGGTTTGGGTGTTTATAATGATCATTGTGTGTTTATACTGAGTGTGTGGGTGTTTATAATGATCATTGTGTGTTTATACTGAGGGTTTGGGTGTTTATAATGATCATTGTGTTTATACTGAGTGTTTGGGTGTTTATAATGATCATTGTGTGTTTATACTGAGTGTTTGAGTGTTTATAATGATCATTGTGTGTTTATACTGAGGGTTTGGGTGTTTATAATGATCATTGTGTTTATACTGAGTGTGTGGGTGTTTATAATGATCATTGTGTGTTTATACTGAGTGTTTGTGTGTTTATAATGATCATTGTGTGTTTATACTGAGTGTTTGATTGTTTATAATGATCATTGTGTGTTTATACTGAGGGTTTGGGTGTTTATAATGATCATTGTGTGTTTATACTGAGGGTTTGGGTGTTTATAATGATCATTGTGTTTATACTGTGTGTTTGGGTGTTTATAATGATCATTGTGTGTTGATAATGAGGGCTTGGGTGTTTATAATAATCATTGTGTTTATACAGAGGTTTTGGGTGTTTATAATGATCATTGTGTGTTTCTACTGAGGGTTTGGGTGTTTATAATGATCATTGTGTGTTTATACTGAGGGTTTGGGTGTTTATAATGATCATTGTGTTTATACTGAGTGTGTGGGTGTTTATAATGATCATTGTGTGTTTATATTGAGTGTTTGAGTGTTTATAATGATCATTGTGTGTTTATACTGAGGGTGTGGGTGTTTATAATGATCAATGTGTGTTTATACTGAGGGTTTGGGTGTTTATAATAATCATTGTGTTTATACAGAGGGTTTGGGTGTTTATAATGATCATTGTGTGTTTCTACTGAGGGTTTGGGTGTTTATAATGATCATTGTGTGTTTATACTGAGGGTGTGTGTGCTATAATGATCACTGTGTGTTTATACAGAGGGTTTGGGTGTTTATAATAATCATTGTGTTTATACTGAGGGTTTGGGTGTTTATAATGATCATTGTGTTTTTATACTGAGGGGTTGGGTGTTTATAATGATCATTGTGTATTTATACTGAGGGTTTGGGTGTTTATATTAATCAGTGTGTTTATACTGAGGGTTTGGGTGTTTATAATGATCATTGTGTGTTTATACTGAGTGTGTGGGTGTTTATAATGATCATTGTGTGTTTATACTGAGGGTTTGGGTGTTTATAATGATCATTGTGTTTATACTGAGTGTTTGGGTGTTTATAATGATCATTGTGTGTTTATACTGAGTGTTTGAGTGTTTATAATGATCATTGTGTGTTTATACTGAGGGTTTGGGTGTTTATAATGATCATTGTGTTTATACTGAGTGTGTGGGTGTTTATAATGATCATTGTGTGTTTATACTGATGGTTTGTGTGTTTATAATGATCATTGTGTGTTTATACTGAGTGTTTGATTGTTTATAATGATCATTGTGTGTTTATACTGAGGGTTTGGGTGTTTATAATGATCATTGTGTGTTTATACTGAGGGTTTGGGTGTTTATAATGATCATTGTGTTTATACTGTGTGTTTGGGTGTTTGTAATGATCATTGTGTGTTGATAATGAGGGCTTGGGTGTTTATAATAATCATTGTGTTTATACAGAGGTTTTGGGTGTTTATAATGATCATTGTGTGTTTCTACTGAGGGTTTGGGTGTTTATAATGATCATTGTGTGTTTATACTGAGGGTTTGTGTGTTATAATGATCACTGTGTGTTTATACAGAGGGTTTGGGTGTTTATAATGATCATTGTGTGTTTATACTGAGTGTTTGTGTGTTTATAGTAATCATTGTGTGTTTATACTGAGGGTTTGGGTGTTTATAATGATCATTGTGTTTATACTGAGGGTTTGAGTGTTTATAATGACCACTGTGTGTTCATACTGAGGGTTTGGGTGTTTACAATGATCATTGTGTGTTTATACTGAGGGTTTGGGTGTTTATAATAATCATTGTGTGTTTATACTGAGGGGTTGGGTGTTTATAATGATCATTGTGTGTTTATACTGAGGGTTTGGGTGTTTACAATAATCATTGTGCGTTTATATTGAGGGGTTGGGTGTTTATAATGATCATTGTGTGTTTATACTGAGGGTTTGGGTGTTTACAATAATCATTGTGCGTTTATATTGAGGGGTTGGGTGTTTATAATGATCACTGTGTTTATACTGAGTGTTTGTGTGTTTATAATGATCACTGTGTTTATACTGAGGCTCTGGCTGTTTATAATGATCACTGTGTTTATACTGAGTGTTTGGGTTTGGGTGTTTATAATGATCATTGTGTGTTTATACTGAGGGTTTGGGTGTTTATAATAATCACTGTGTTTATACTGAGGGGTTGGGTGTTTATAATGATCATTGTGTGTTTATACTGAGGGTTTAGGTGTTCATAATGATCATTGTGTGTTTATACTGAGGGTTTGGGTGTTTATAATGATAATCGTGTGTTTATACTGAGGGTTTGGATGTTTATAATAATCATTGTGTTTAAACTGAGGGTTTGGGTGTTTATAATGATCATTGTGTGTTTATACTGAGGGTTTGGGTGTTTATAATGATCATTGTGTGTTTATACTGAGGGTTTGGGTGTTTATAATAATCATTGTGTGTTTATACTGAGGGTTTGGGTGTTTATAATGATCATTGTGTGTTTATACTGAGGGTCTGGGTGTTTATAATGATCACTGTGTGTTTATACTGAGGGTTTGGGTGTTTATAATAATCATTGTGTGTTTATACTGAGGGTTTGTGTGTTTATAATGATCATTGTGTTTATACTGAGGGTTTGGGCGTTTATAATGATCACTGTGTGTTTATACTGAGGGTGTGGGTGTTTATAATGATCATTGTGTGTTTATACTGAGGGTTTGGGTGTTTATAATAATCATTGTGTCTTTATACTGAGGGTTTGGGTGTTTATAATGATCATTGTGTGTTTATACTGAGGGTTTGGGTGTTTATAATGATCATTGTGTGTTTATACTGCGTGTTTGAATGTTTTATAATGATCACTGTGTGTTTATACTGAGGGTTTGGGTGTTTATAATAATCATTGTGTTTATACTGAGGGTTTGGGTGTTTATAATGATCACTGTGTGTTTATACTGAGGGTTTGGGAGTTTATAATAATCATTGTGTGTTTATACTGAGGGTTTCGGTGTTTATAATGATCATTATGTTTATACTGAGGGTTTGGGTGTTTATAATGATCATTGTGTGTTTATACTGAGGGTTTGGGTGTTTATAATGATCATTGTGTTTATACTGAGGGTTTGGGTGTTTATAATGATCACTGTGTGTTTATACTGAGGGTTTGGGTGTTTATAATGATCATTGTGTTTATACTGAGGGTTTGGGTGTTTATAATGATCATTGTGTGTTTATACTGATGGTTTGGTGTTTATAATGATCATTGTGTTTATACTGAGGGTTTGGGTGTTTATAATGATCATTGTGTTTATACTGAGGGTTTGGGTGTTTATAATGATCATTGTGTTTATACTGAGGGTTTGGGTGTTTATAATGATCATTGTGTGTTTATACTGAGGGTTTGGGTGTTTATAATGATCATTGTGTTTATACTGAGGGTTTGGGTGTTTGTAATGATCACTGTGTGTTTATACTGAGGGTTTGGGTGTTTATAATAATCATTGTGATTATACTGAGGGTTTGGGTGTTTATAATGATCACTGTGTTTATACTGAGGGTTTGGGTGTTTATAATAATCATTGTGTTTATACTGAGGGTTTGGGTGTTTATAATAATCATTGTGTTTATACTGAGGGGTGGGGTGTTTATAATGATCATTGTGTGTTTATACTGAGGGTTTGGATGTTTATAATGATCATTGTGTGTTTAAACTGAGGGTTTGGGTGTTTATAATGATCATTGTGTGTTTATACTGAGGGTTTGGGTGTTTATAATGATCATTGTGTTTATACTGAGTGTGTGGGTGTTTATAATGATCATTGTGTGTTTATACTGAGGGTTTGGGTGTTTATAATAATCATTGTGTTTATACTGAGGGGTGGGGTGTTTATAATGATCATTGTGTGTTTATACTGAGGGTTTGGATGTTTATAATAATCATTGTGTTTATACTGAGGGTTTGGGTGTTTATAATGATCATTGTGTTTATACTGAGGGTTTGGGTGTTTATAATGATCATTGTGTGTTTATACTGAGGGTTTGGGTGTTTATAATGATCATTGTGTTTATACTGAGGGTTTGGGTGTTTATAATGATCATTGTGTTTATACTGAGGGTTTGGGTGTTTATAATGATCACTGTGTGTTTATACTGAGGGTTTGGGTGTTTATAATAATCATTGTGATTATACTGAGGGTTTGGGTGTTTATAATGATCACTGTGTTTATACTGAGGGTTTGGGTGTTTATAATAAACATTGTGTGTTTATACTGAGGGTTTGGGTGTTTATAATAATCATTGTGTTTATACTGAGGGGTGGGGTGTTTATAATGATCATTGTGTGTTTATACTGAGGGTTTGGATGTTTATAATGATCATTGTGTGTTTAAACTGAGGGTTTGGGTGTTTATAATGATCATTGTGTGTTTATACTGAGGGTTTGGGTGTTTATAATGATCATTTTGTGTTTATACTGAGGGTCTGGGTGTTTATAATAATCATTGTGTTTATACTGAGGGTTTGGGTGTTTATAATAATCATTGTGTGTTTATACTGAGGGTTTGGGTGTTTATAATGATCATTGTGTGTTTATACTGAGGGTGTGGGTGTTTATAATGATCATTGTGTGTTTATACTGAGGGGTTGGGTGTTTATAATAATCATTGCGTGTTTATACTGAGGGTTTGGGTGTTTATAATGATCATTGTGTGTTTATACTGAGGGTGTGGGTGTTTATAATGATCATTGTGTGTTTATACTGAGGGTTTGGGTGTTTATAATAATCATTGTGTTTATACTGAGGGGTTGGGTGTTTATAATGATCATTGTGTGTTTATACTGAGGGTTTGGGTGTTTATAATGATCACTGTGTGTTTATACTGAGAGTTTGGGTGTTTATAATGATCATTGTGTTTATATTAAGGATATGGGTGTTTATAATGATCATTGTGTGTTTATACTGAGGGTTTGGGTGTTTATAATAATCATTGTGTGTTTATACTGAGGGTTTGGTTGTTCATAATGATGACTGTGTGTTTATACTGAGGGTTTGGGTGTTTATAATGATCATTGTGTGTTTATACTGAGGGTTTGGGTGTTTATAATGATCATTGTGTTTATACTGAGTGTGTGGGTGTTTATAATGATCATTGTGTGTTTATACTGAGTGTTTGGGTGTTTATAATGATCATTGTGTGTTTATACCGAGGGTTTGGGTGTTTATAATAATCATTGTGTGTTTACACTGAGGGTTTGGGTGTTTATAATGATCACTGTGTGTTTATACTGAGGGTTTGGGTGTTTATAATAATCATTGTGTGTTTATACTGAGGATTTGGGTGTTTATAATGATCATTGTGTGTTTCTACTGAGGGTTGGGGTATTTATAATGAACATTGTGTGTTTATACTGAGGGTTTGGGTGTTTATAATGATCATTGTGTGTTTATACTGAGTGTGTGGGTGTTTATAATGATCATTGTGTGTTTATACTGAGGGTTTGGGTGTTTATAATGATCATTGTGTTTATACTGAGTGTTTGGGTGTTTATAATGATCATTGTGTGTTTATACTGAGTGTTTGAGTGTTTATAATGATCATTGTGTGTTTATACTGAGGGTTTGGGTGTTTATAATGATCATTGTGTTTATACTGAGTGTGTGGGTGTTTATAATGATCATTGTGTGTTTATACTGAGTGTTTGTGTGTTTATAATGATCATTGTGTGTTTATACTGAGTGTTTGATTGTTTATAATGATCATTGTGTGTTTATACTGAGGGTTTGGGTGTTTATAATGATCATTGTGTGTTTATACTGAGGGTTTGGGTGTTTATAATGATCATTGTGTTTATACTGTGTGTTTGGGTGTTTATAATGATCATTGTGTGTTTATAATGAGGGTTTGGGTGTTTATAATAATCATTGTGTTTATACAGAGGTTTTGGGTGTTTATAATGATCATTGTGTGTTTCTACTGAGGGTTTGGGTGTTTATAATGATCATTGTGTGTTTATACTGAGGGTTTGTGTGTTATAATGATCACTGTGTGTTTATACAGACGGTTTGGGTGTTTATAATGATCATTGTGTGTTTATACTGAGTGTTTGTGTGTTTATAGTAATCATTGTGTGTTTATACTGAGGGTTTGGGTGTTTATAATGATCATTGTGTTTATACTGAGGGTTTGAGTGTTTATAATGACCACTGTGTGTTCATACTGAGGGTTTGGGTGTTTACAATGATCATTGTGTGTTTATACTGAGGGTTTGGGTGTTTATAATAATCATTGTGTGTTTATACTGAGGGGTTGGGTGTTTATAATGATCATTGTGTGTTTATACTGAGGGTTTGGGTGTTTACAATAATCATTGTGCGTTTATATTGAGGGGTTGGGTGTTTATAATGATCACTGTGTTTATACTGAGTGTTTGGGTGTTTATAATGATCACTGTGTTTATACTGAGGCTCTGGCTGTTTATAATGATCACTGTGTTTATACTGAGTGTTTGGGTTTGGGTGTTTATAATGATCATTGTGTGTTTATACTGAGGGTTTGGGTGTTTATAATAATCACTGTGTTTATACTGAGGGGTTGGGTGTTTATAATGATCATTGTGTGTTTATACTGAGGGTTTAGGTGTTCATAATGATCATTGTGTGTTTATACTGAGGGTTTGGGTGTTTATAATGATAATTGTGTGTTTATACTGAGGGTTTGGATGTTTATAATAATCATTGTGTTTAAACTGAGGGTTTGGGTGTTTATAATGATCATTGTGTGTTTATACTGAGGGTTTGGGTGTTTATAATGATCATTGTGTGTTTATACTGAGGGTTTGGGTGTTTATAATAATCATTGTGTGTTTATACTGAGGGTTTGGGTGTTTATAATGATCATTGTGTGTTTATACTGAGGGTCTGGGTGTTTATAATGATCACTGTGTGTTTATACTGAGGGTTTGGGTGTTTATAATAATCATTGTGTGTTTATACTGAGGGTTTGTGTGTTTATAATGATCATTGTGTTTATACTGAGGGTTTGGGCGTTTATAATGATCACTGTGTGTTTATACTGAGGGTGTGGGTGTTTATAATGATCATTGTGTGTTTATACTGAGGGTTTGGGTGTTTATAATAATCATTGTGTGTTTATACTGAGGGTTTGGGTGTTTATAATGATCATTGTGTGTTTATACTGCGTGTTTGAATGTTTTATAATGATCACTGTGTGTTTATACTGAGGGTTTGGGTGTTTATAATAATCATTGTGTTTATACTGAGGGTTTGGGTGTTTATAATGATCACTGTGTGTTTATACTGAGGGTTTGGGAGTTTATAATAATCATTGTGTGTTTATACTGAGGGTTTCGGTGTTTATAATGATCATTATGTTTATACTGAGGGTTTGGTTGTTTATAATGATCATTGTGTGTTTATACTGAGGGTTTGGGTGTTTATAATGATCATTGTGTTTATACTGAGGGTTTGGGTGTTTATAATGATCACTGTGTGTTTATACTGAGGGTTTGGGTGTTTATAATGATCATTGTGTTTATACTGAGGGTTTGGGTGTTTATAATGATCATTGTGTGTTTATACTGATGGTTTGGTGTTTATAATGATAATTGTGTTTATACTGAGGGTTTGGGTGTTTATAATGATCATTGTGTGTTTATACTGAGGGTTTGGGTGTTTATAATGATCATTGTGTTTATACTGAGGGTTTGGGTGTTTATAATTATCATTATGTGTTTATACTGAGGGTGTGGGTGTTTATAATGATCATTGTGTGTTTATACTGAGGGTTTGGGTGTTTATAATAATCATTGTGTGTTTATACTGAGGGTTTGGGTGTTTATAATGATCATTGTGTGTTTATACTGCGTGTTTGAATGTTTTATAATGATCACTGTGTGTTTATACTGAGGGTTTGGGTGTTTATAATAATCATTGTGTGTTTATACTGAGGGTTTCGGTGTTTATAATGATCATTATGTTTATACTGAGGGTTTGGGTGTTTATAATGATCATTGTGTGTTTATACTGAGGGTGTGGGTGTTTATAATGATCATTGTGTGTTTATACTGAGGGTTTGGGTGTTTATAATAATCATTGTGTGTTTATACTGAGGGTTTGGGTGTTTATAATGATCATTGTGTGTTTATACTGCGTGTTTGAATGTTTTATAATGATCACTGTGTGTTTATACTGAGGGTTTGGGTGTTTATAATAATCATTGTGTTTATACTGAGGGTTTGGGTGTTTATAATGATCACTGTGTGTTTATACTGAGGGTTTGGGAGTTTATAATAATCATTGTGTGTTTATACTGAGGGTTTCGGTGTTTATAATGATCATTATGTTTATACTGAGGGTTTGGGTGTTTATAATGATCATTGTGTGTTTATACTGAGGGTTTGGGTGTTTATAATGATCATTGTGTTTATACTGAGGGTTTGGGTGTTTATAATGATCACTGTGTGTTTATACTGAGGGTTTGGGTGTTTATAATGATCATTGTGTTTATACTGAGGGTTTGGGTGTTTATAATGATCATTGTGTGTTTATACTGATGGTTTGGTGTTTATAATGATCATTGTGTTTATACTGAGGGTTTGGGTGTTTATAATGATCATTGTGTGTTTATACTGAGGGTTTGGGTGTTTATAATGATCATTGTGTTTATACTGAGGGTTTGGGTGTTTATAATGATCATTGTGTTTATACTGAGGGTTTGGGTGTTTATAATGATCATTGTGTGTTTATACTGAGGGTTTGGGTGTTTATAATGATCATTGTGTTTATACTGAGGGTTTGGGTGTTTATAATGATCACTGTGTGTTTATACTGAGGGTTTGGGTGTTTATAATAATCATTGTGATTATACTGAGGGTTTGGGTGTTTATAATGATCACTGTGTTTATACTGAGGGTTTGGGTGTTTATAATAATCATTGTGTTTATACTGAGGGTTTGGGTGTTTATAATAATCATTGTGTTTATACTGAGGGGTGGGGTGTTTATAATGATCATTGTGTGTTTATACTGAGGGTTTGGATGTTTATAATGATCATTGTGTGTTTAAACTGAGGGTTTGGGTGTTTATAATGATCATTGTGTGTTTATACTGAGGGTTTGGGTGTTTATAATGATCATTGTGTTTATACTGAGTGTGTGGGTGTTTATAATGATCATTGTGTGTTTATACTGAGGGTTTGGGTGTTTATAATAATCATTGTGTTTATACTGAGGGGTGGGGTGTTTATAATGATCATTGTGTGTTTATACTGAGGGTTTGGATGTTTATAATAATCATTGTGTTTATACTGAGGGTTTGGGTGTTTATAATGATCATTGTGTTTATACTGAGGGATTGGGTGTTTATAATGATCATTGTGTGTTTATACTGAGGGTTTGGGTGTTTATAATGATCATTGTGTTTATACTGAGGGTTTGGGTGTTTATAATGATCATTGTGTTTATACTGAGGGTTTGGGTGTTTATAATGATCACTGTGTGTTTATACTGAGGGTTTGGGTGTTTATAATAATCATTGTGATTATACTGAGGGTTTGGGTGTTTATAATGATCACTGTGTTTATACTGAGGGTTTGGGTGTTTATAATAATCATTGTGTGTTTATACTGAGGGTTTGGGTGTTTATAATAATCATTGTGTTTATACTGAGGGGTGGGGTGTTTATAATGATCATTGTGTGTTTATACTGAGGGTTTGGATGTTTATAATGATCATTGTGTGTTTAAACTGAGGGTTTGGGTGTTTATAATGATCATTGTGTGTTTATACTGAGGGTTTGGGTGTTTATAAGGATCATTGTGTGTTTATACTGAGGGTCTGGGTGTTTATAATAATCATTGTGTTTATACTGAGGGTTTGGGTGTTTATAATAATCATTGTGTGTTTATACTGAGGGTTTGGGTGTTTATAATGATCATTGTGTGTTTATACTGAGGGTGTGGGTGTTTATAATGATCATTGTGTGTTTATACTGAGGGTTTGGGTGTTTATAATAATCATTGCGTGTTTATACTGAGGGTTTGGGTGTTTATAATGATCATTGTGTGTTTATACTGAGGGTGTGGGTGTTTATAATGATCATTGTGTGTTTATACTGAGGGTTTGGGTGTTTATAATAATCATTGTGCTTATACTGAGGGGTTGGGTGTTTATAATGATCATTGTGTGTTTATACTGAGGGTTTGGGTGTTTATAATGATCACTGTGTGTTTATACTGAGAGTTTGGGTGTTTATAATGATCATTGTGTTTATATTAAGGATATGGGTGTTTATAATGATCATTGTGTGTTTGTACTGAGGGTTTGGGTGTTTATAATAATCATTGTGTGTTTATACTGAGGTTTTGGTTGTTCTTAATGATGACTGTGTGTTTATACTGAGGGTTTGGGTGTTTATAATGATCATTGTGTGTTTATACTGAGGGTTTGGGTGTTTATAATGATCATGGTGTTTATACTGAGTGTGTGGGTGTTTATAATGATCATTGTGTGTTTATACTGAGTGTTTGGGTGTTTATAATGATCATTGTGTGTTTATACAGAGGGTTTGGGTGTTTATAATAATCATTGTGTGTTTACACTGAGGGTTTGGGTGTTTATAATGATCACTGTGTGTTTATACTGAGGGTTTGGGTGTTTATAATAATCATTGTGTGTTTATACTGAGGATTTGGGTGTTTATAATGATCATTGTGTGTTTCTACTGAGGGTTGGGGTATTTATAATGAACATTGTGTGTTTATACTGAGGGTTTGGGTGTTTATAATAATCATTGTGTGTTTATACTGAGGGGCTGGTGTTTATAATGATCACTGTGTTTCTACTGAGGGTTTGGGTGTTTATAATGATCATTGTGTGTTTATACTGAGGGTTTGGGTGTTTATAATAATCATTGTGTTTATACTGAGGGTTTGGGTGTTTATAATGATCATTGTGTGATTATACTGAGGGTTTGGGTGTTTATAATAATCATTGTGTGTTTATACTGAGGGGTTGGGTGTTTATAATGATCATTGTGTTTATACTGAGTGTTTGGGTGTTTATAATGATCATTGTGTGTTTATACTGAGTTTTTGAGTGTTTATAATGATCATTGTGTGTTTATACTGAGGGTTTGGGTGTTTATAATGATCATTGTGTTTATACTGAGTGTGTGGGTGTTTATAATGATCATTGTGTGTTTATACTGAGTGTTTGAGTGTTTATAATGATCATTGTGTGTTTATACTGAGGGTTTGGGTGTTTATAATGATCATTGTGTGTTTATACTGAGGGTTTGGGTGTTTATAATGATCATTGTGTTTATACTGAGTGTGTGGGTGTTTATAATGATCATTGTGTGTTTATACTGAGGGTTTGGGTGTTTATAATAATCATTGTGTTTATACAGAGGGTTTGGGTGTTTATAATGATCATTGTGTGTTTCTACTGAGTGTGTGGGAGTTTATAATAATCATTGTGTGTTTATACTGAGGGTTTGGGTGTTTATAATGATCATTGTGTGTTTATACTGAGGGTTTGGGTGTTTATAATGATCATTGTGTGTTTATACTGAGTGTTTGTGTGTTTATAGTAATCATTGTGTGTTTATACTGAGGGTTTGGGTGTTTATAATGATCATTGTGTTTATACTGAGGGTTTGAGTGTTTATAATGATCACTGTGTGTTCATACTGAGGGTTTGGGTGTTTACAATGATCATTGTGTGTTTATACTGAGGGTTTGGGTGTTTATAATAATCATTGTGTGTTTATACTGAGGGGTTGGGTGTTTATAATGATCATTGTGTGTTTATACTGAGGGGTTGGGTGTTTATAATAATCATTCTGTGTTTATACTGAGGGTTTGTGTGTTTATAATAATCATTGTGTGTTTATACTGAGGGGTTGGGTGTTTATAATGATCATTGTGTGTTTATACTGAGGGTTTGGGTGTTTATAATAATCATTGTGTTTATACTGAGGGTTTGGGTGTTTATAATGATCATTGTGTTTTTATACTGAGGGGTTGGGTGTTTATAATGATCATTGTGTATTTATACTGAGGGTTTGAGTGTTTATAATAATCATTGTGTTTATACTGAGGGTTTGGGTGTTTATAATGATCATTGTGTGTTTATACTGAGTGTGTGGGTGTTTATAATGATCATTGTGTGTTTATACTGAGGGTTTGGGTGTTTATAATGATCATTGTGTTTATACTGAGTGTTTGGGTGTTTATAATGATCATTGTGTGTTTATACTGAGTGTTTGAGTGTTTATAATGATCATCGTGTGTTTAAACTGAGGGTTTGGGTGTTTATAATGATCATTATGTTTATACAGAGTGTGTGGGTGTTTATAATGATCATTGTGTGTTTATACTGAATGTTTGAGTGTTTATAATGATCATTGTGTGTTTATACTGAGGGTTTGGGTGTTTATAATGATCATTGTGTGTTTATACTGAGGGTTTGGGTGTTTATAATGATCATTGTGTTTATACTGTGTGTTTGGGTGTTTATAATGATCATTGTGTGTTTATACTGAGGGTTTGGGTGTTTATAATAATCATTGTGTTTATACAGAGGGTTTGGGTGTTTATAATGATCTTTGTGTGTTTCTACTGAGGGTTTGGGTGTTTATAATGATCATTGTGTGTTTATACTGAGGGTTTGTGTGTTATAATGATCACTGTGTGTTTATACAGAGGGTTTGTGTGTTTATAATGATCATTGTGTGTTTCTACTGAGGATTTGGGTATTTATAATGATCATTGTGTGTTTATACTGAGTGTGTGGGAGTTTATAATAACCATTGTGTGTTTATGCTGAGGGTTTGGGTGTTTATAATGATCATTGTGTGTTTATACTGAGGGTTTGGGTGTTTATAATGATCATTGTGTGTTTATACTGAGTGTTTGTGTGTTTATAGTAATCATTGTGTGTTTATACTGAGGGTTTGGGTGTTTATAATGATCATTGTGTTTATACTGAGGGTTTGAGTGTTTATAATGATCACTGTGTGTTCATACTGAGGGTTTGGGTGTTTACAATGATCATTGTGTGTTTATACTGAGGGTTTGGGTGTTTATAATAATCATTGTGTGTTTATACTGAGGGATTGGGTGTTTATAATGATCATTGTGTGTTTATACTGAGGGTGTGGGTGTTTATAATAATCATTGTGCGTTTATACTGAGGGGTTGGGTGTTTATAATGATCACTGTGTTTATACTGAGTGTTTGGGTGTTTATAATGATCACTGTGTTTATACTGAGGGTCTGGGTGTTTATAATGATCACTGTGTTTATACTGAGTGTTTGGGTTTGGGTGTTTATAATGATCATTGTGTGTTTATACTGAGGGTTCGGGTGTTTATAATGATCATTGTGTGTTTATACTGAGGGTTTGGGTGTTTATAATGATCATTGTGTGTTTATACTGAGGGTTTGGGTGTTTATAATGATCATTGTGTGTTTATACTGAGGGTTTGGATGTTTATAATGATCATTGTGTGTTTATACTGAGGGTTTGGGTGTTTATAATGATCATTGTGTGTTTATACTGAGGGTTTGGGTGTTTATAATGATCATTGTGTGTTTATACTGAGGGTTTGGATGTTTATAATAATCATTGTGTTTAAACTGAGGGTTTGGGTGTTTATAATGATCATTGTGTGTTTATAGTGAGGGTTTGGGTGTTTATAATGATCATTGTGTGTTTATACTGAGGGTTTGGGTGTTTATAATAATCATTGTGTGTTTATACTGAGGGTTTGGGTGTTTATAATGATCATTGTGTGTTTATACTGAGGGTCTGGGTGTTTATAATGATCACTGTGTGTTTATACTGAGGGTTTGGGTGTTTATAATAATCATTGTGTGTTTATACTGAGGGTTTGTGTGTTTATAATGATCATTGTGTTTATACTGAGGGTTTGGGTGTTTATAATGATCACTGTGTGTTTATACTGAGGGTGTGGGTGTTTATAATGATCATTGTGTGTTTATACTGAGGGTTTGGGTGTTTATAATAATCATTGTGTGTTTATACTGAGGGTTTGGGTGTTTATAATGATCATTGTGTTTATACTGAGGGTTTGGGTGTTTATAATGATCATTGTGTATTTATACTGCGTGTTTGAATGTTTTATAATGATCACTGTGTGTTTATACTGAGGGTTTGGGTGTTTATAATGATCATTGTGTTTATACTGAGGGTTTGGGTGTTTATAATGATCATTGTGTGTTTATACTGCGTGTTTGAATGTTTTATAATAATCATTGTGTGTTTATACTGAGGGTTTGTGTGTTTATAATGATCATTGTGTTTATACTGAGGGTTTGGGTGTTTATAATGATCACTGTGTGTTTATACTGAGGGTGTGGGTGTTTATAATGATCATTGTGTGTTTATACTGAGGGTTTGGGTGTTTATAATAATCATTGTGTTTATACTGAGGGTTTGGGTGTTTATAATGATCATTGTGTTTATACTGAGGGTTTGGGTGTTTATAATGATCATTGTGTGTTTATACTGAGTGTTTGAGTGTTTATAATGATCACTGTGTGTTTATACTGAGGATTTGGGAGTTTATAATAATCATTGTGTGTTTATACTGAGTGTTTGTGTGTTTATAATGATCACTGTGTGTTTATACTGAGGGTTTGGGAGTTTATAATAATCATTGTGTGTTTATACTGAGGGTTTGGGTGTTTATAATGATCATTGTGTTTATACTGAGGGTTTGGGTGTTTATAATGATCATTGTGTGTTTATACTGAGGGTTTGGTGTTTATAATGATCATTGTGTTTATACTGAGGGTTTGGTGTTTATAATGATCATTGTGTGTTTATACTGAGGGTTTGGGTGTTTATAATGATCACTGTGTGTTTATACTGAGGGTTTGGGTGTTTATAATGATCATTGTGTTTATACTGAGGGTTTGGGTGTTTATAATGATCATTGTGTTTATACTGAGGGTTTGGGTGTTTATAATGATCATTGTGTGTTTATACTGAGGGTTTGGGTGTTTATAATGATCATTGTGTTTATACTGAGGGTTTGGGTGTTTATCATGATCATTGTGTTTATACTGAGGGTTTGGGTGTTTATAATAATCATTGTGTTTATACTGAGGGTTTGGGTGTTTATAATGATCATTGTGTGTTTATACTGAGGGTTTGGGTGTTTATAATGATCATTGTGTTTATACTGAGGGTTTGGGTGTTTATAATGATCATTGTGTTTATACTGAGGGTTTGGGTGTTTATAATGATCATTGTGTGTTTATACTGAGGGTTTGGGTGTTTATAATAATCATTGTGTTTATGCTGATGGTTTGGGTGTTTATAATGATCATTGTGTGTTTATACTGAGTGTTTGAGTGTTTATAATGATCACTGTGTGTTTATACTGAGGGTTTGGGTGTTTATAATGATCACTGTGTGTTTATACTGAGGGTTTGGGTGTTTATAATAATCATTGTGTTTATGCTGATGGTTTGGGTGTTTATAATGATCACTGTGTGTTTATACTGAGGGTTTGGGTGTTTATAATAATCATTGTGTTTATGCTGATGGTTTGGGTGTTTATAATGATCATTGTGTGTTTATACTGAGTGTTTGAGTGTTTATAATGATCACTGTGTGTTTATACTGAGGGTTTGGGTGTTTATAATGATCACTGTGTGTTTATACTGAGGGTTTGGGTGTTTATAATAATCATTGTGTTTATGCTGATGGTTTGGGTGTTTATAATGATCACTGTGTGTTTATACTGAGGGTTTGGGTGTTTATAATGATCATTGTGTGTTTATACTGAGGGTTTGGGTGTTTATAATGATCATTGTGTTTATACTGAGGATTTGGGTGTTTATAATGATCATTGTGTGTTTCTACTGAGGGTTGGGGTATTTATAATGAACATTGTGTGTTTATACTGAGGGTTTGGGTGTTTATAATAATCATTGTGTGTTTATACTGAGGGGCTGGTGTTTATAATAATCATTGTGTTTATACTGAGGGTTTGGGTGTTTATAATGATCATTGTGTGATTATACTGAGGGTTTGGGTGTTTATAATAATCATTGTGTGTTTATACTGAGGGGTTGGGTGTTTATAATGATCATTGTGTTTATACTGAGTGTTTGGGTGTTTATAATGATCATTGTGTGTTTATACTGAGTTTTTGAGTGTTTATAATGATCATTGTGTGTTTATACTGAGGGTTTGGGTGTTTATAATGATCATTGTGTTTATACTGAGTGTGTGGGTGTTTATAATGATCATTGTGTGTTTAAACTGAGTGTTTGAGTGTTTATAATGATCATTGTGTGTTTATACTGAGGGTTTGGGTGTTTATAATGATCATTGTGTGTTTATACTGAGGGTTTGGGTGTTTATAATAATCATTGTGTTTATACTGAGGGTTTGGGTGTTTATAATGATCATTGTGTGATTATACTGAGGGTTTGGGTGTTTATAATAATCATTGTGTGTTTATACTGAGGGGTTGGGTGTTTATAATGATCATTGTGTTTATACTGAGTGTTTGGGTGTTTATAATGATCATTGTGTGTTTATACTGAGTTTTTGAGTGTTTATAATGATCATTGTGTGTTTATACTGAGGGTTTGGGTGTTTATAATGATCATTGTGTTTATACTGAGTGTGTGGGAGTTTATAATAATCATTGTGTGTTTATACTGAGGGTTTGGGTGTTTATAATGATCATTGTGTGTTTATACTGAGGGTTTGGGTGTGTATAATGATCATTGTGTGTTTATACTGAGTGTTTGTGTGTTTATAGTAATCATTGTGTGTTTATACTGAGGGTTTGGGTGTTTATAATGATCATTGTGTTTATACTGAGGGTTTGAGTGTTTATAATGATCACTGTGTGTTTATACTGAGGGTTTGGGTGTTTATAATGATCATTGTGTTTATACTGAGGGTTTGAGTGTTTATAATGATCACTGTGTGTTCATACTGAGGGTTTGGGTGTTTACAATGATCATTGTGTGTTTATACTGAGGGTTTGGGTGTTTATAATAATCATTGTGTGTTTATACTGAGGGGTTGGGTGTTTATAATGATCATTGTGTGTTTATACTGAGGTGTTTGGGTGTTTATAATAATCATTCTGTGTTTATACTGAGGGTTTGGGTGTTTATAATAATCATTGTGTGTTTATACTGAGGGGTTGGGTGTTTATAATGATCATTGTGTGTTTATACTGAGGGTTTGGGTGTTTATAATAATCATTGTGTTTATACTGAGGGTTTGGGTGTTTATAATGATCATTGTGTTTTTATACTGAGGGGTTGGGTGTTTATAATGATCATTGTGTATTTATACTGAGGGTTTGGGTGTTTATAATAATCATTGTGTTTATACTGAGGGTTTGTGTGTTTATAATGATCATTGTGTGTTTATACTGAGTGTGTGGGTGTTTATAATGATCATTGTGTGTTTATACTGAGGGTTTGGGTGTTTATAATGATCATTGTGTTTATACTGAGTGTTTGGGTGTTTATAATGATCATTGTGTGTTTATACTGAGTGTTTGAGTGTTTATAATGATCATCGTGTGTTTAAACTGAGGGTTTGGGTGTTTATAATGATCATTATGTTTATACAGAGTGTGTGGGTGTTTATAATGATCATTGTGTGTTTATACTGAGTGTTTGAGTGTTTATAATGATCATTGTGTGTTTATACTGAGGGTTTGGGTGTTTATAATGATCATTGTGTGTTTATACTGAGGGTTTGGGTGTTTATAATGATCATTGTGTTTATACTGTGTGTTTGGGTGTTTATAATGATCATTGTGTGTTTATACTGAGGGTTTGGGTGTTTATAATAATCATTGTGTTTATACAGAGGGTTTGGGTGTTTATAATGATCTTTGTGTGTTTCTACTGAGGGTTTGGGTGTTTATAATGATCATTGTGTGTTTATACTGAGGGTTTGTGTGTTATAATGATCACTGTGTGTTTATACAGAGGGTTTGTGTGTTTATAATGATCATTGTGTGTTTCTACTGAGGATTTGGGTATTTATAATGATCATTGTGTGTTTATACTGAGTGTGTGGGAGTTTATAATAACCATTGTGTGTTTATACTGAGGGTTTGGGTGTTTATAATGATCATTGTGTGTTTATACTGAGGGTTTGGGTGTTTATAATGATCATTGTGTGTTTATACTGAGTGTTTGTGTGTTTATAGTAATCATTGTGTGTTTATACTGAGGGTTTGGGTGTTTATAATGATCATTGTGTTTATACTGAGGGTTTGAGTGTTTATAATGATCACTGTGTGTTCATACTGAGGGTTTGGGTGTTTACAATGATCATTGTGTGTTTATACTGAGGGTTTGGGTGTTTATAATAATCATTGTGTGTTTATACTGAGGGGTTGGGTGTTTATAATGATCATTGTGTGTTTATACTGAGGGTTTGGGTGTTTATAATAATCATTGTGCGTTTATACTGAGGGGTTGGGTGTTTATAATGATCACTGTGTTTATACTGAGTGTTTGGGTGTTTATAATGATCACTGTGTTTATACTGAGGGTCTGGGTGTTTATAATGATCACTGTGTTTATACTGAGTGTTTGGGTTTGGGTGTTTATAATGATCATTGTGTGTTTATACTGAGGGTTCGGGTGTTTATAATGATCATTGTGTGTTTATACTGAGGGTTTGGGTGTTTATAATGATCATTGTGTGTTTATACTGAGGGTTTGGGTGTTTATAATGATCATTGTGTGTTTATACTGAGGGTTTGGATGTTTATAATGATCATTGTGTGTTTATACTGAGGGTTTGGGTGTTTACAATGATCATTGTGTGTTTATACTGAGGGTTTGGGTGTTTATAATGATCATTGTGTGTTTATACTGAGGGTTTGGATGTTTATAATAATCATTGTGTTTAAACTGAGGGTTTGGGTGTTTATAATGATCATTGTGTGTTTATAGTGAGGGTTTGGGTGTTTATAATGATCATTGTGTGTTTATACTGAGGGTTTGGGTGTTTATAATAATCATTGTGTGTTTATACTGAGGGTTTGGGTGTTTATAATGATCATTGTGTGTTTATACTGAGGGTCTGGGTGTTTATAATGATCACTGTGTGTTTATACTGAGGGTTTGGGTGTTTATAATAATCATTGTGTGTTTATACTGAGGGTTTGTGTGTTTATAATGATCATTGTGTTTATACTGAGGGTTTGGGTGTTTATAATGATCACTGTGTGTTTATACTGAGGGTGTGGGTGTTTATAATGATCATTGTGTGTTTATACTGAGGGTTTGGGTGTTTATAATGATCATTGTGTTTATACTGAGGGTTTGGGTGTTTATAATGATCATTGTGTGTTTATACTGCGTGTTTGAATGTTTTATAATGATCACTGTGTGTTTATACTGAGGGTTTGGGTGTTTATAATAATCATTGTGTTTATACTGAGGGTTTGGGTGTTTATAATGATCATTGTGTTTATACTGAGGGTTTGGGTGTTTATAATGATCATTGTGTGTTTATACTGAGTGTTTGAGTGTTTATAATGATCACTGTGTGTTTATACTGAGGGTTTGGGAGTTTATAATAATCATTGTGTGTTTATACTGAGTGTTTGAGTGTTTATAATGATCACTGTGTGTTTATACTGAGGGTTTGGGAGTTTATAATAATCATTGTGTGTTTATACTGAGGGTTTGGGTGTTTATAATGATCATTGTGTTTATACTGAGGGTTTGGGTGTTTATAATGATCATTGTGTGTTTATACTGAGGGTTTGGTGTTTATAATGATCATTGTGTTTATACTGAGGGTTTGGGTGTTTATAATGATCATTGTGTGTTTATACTGAGGGTTTGGGTGTTTATGATGATCATTGTGTTTATACTGAGGGTTTGGGTGTTTATAATGATCATTGTGTTTATACTGAGGGTTTGGGTGTTTATAATGATCATTGTGTGTTTATACTGAGGGTTTGGGTGTTTATAATGATCATTGTGTTTATACTGAGGGTTTGGGTGTTTATAATGATCATTGTGTTTATACTGAGGGTTTGGGTGTTTATAATGATTACTGTGTGTTTATACTGAGGGTTTGGGTGTTTATAATAATCATTGTGTTTATACTGAGGGTTTGGGTGTTTATAATGATCATTGTGTGTTTATACTGAGGGTTTGGGTGTTTATAATGATCATTGTGTTTATACTGAGGGTTTGGGTGTTTATAATGATCATTGTGTTTAGACTGAGGGTTTGGGTGTTTATAATGATCATTGTGTTCATACTGAGTGTTTGGGTGTTTATAATGATCACTGTGTGTTTATACTGAGGGTTTGGGTGTTTATAATAATCATTGTGTTTATGCTGATGGTTTGGGTGTTTATAATGATCATTGTGTGTTTATACTGAGTGTTTGAGTGTTTATAATGATCACTGTGTGTTTATACTGAGGGTTTGGGTGTTTATAATAATCATTGTGTGTTTATACTGACGGTTTGGGTGTTTATAATGATCATTGTGTTTATACTGAGGGTTTGGGTGTTTATAATATTCATTGTGTGTTTATACTGCGTGTTTGAGTGTTTATAATGATCACTGTGTTTATACTGAGGGTTTGGGTGTTTATAATAATCATTGTGTGTTTATACTGACGGTTTGGGTGTTTATAATGATCATTGTGTTTATACTGAGGGTTTGGGTGTTTATAATGATCATTGTGTTTTTATTCTGAGTGTTTGAGTGTTTATAATGATCACTGTGTGTTCATACTGAGTGTGGAGATGCCGGCGTTGGACTGGGGTGAGCACAGTACGAAGTCTTACAACACCAGGTTAAAGTCCAACAGGTTTGTTTTGATGTCACTAGCTTTCGGAGCGCTGCTCCTTCCTCCGGTGAATGAAGAGGTCTCTTCCAGAAACACATACATAGACAAATTCAAAGATGCCAAACAATGCTAGGAATGCGAGCATTAGCAGGTGATTAAATCTTTACAGATCCAGAGATGGGGTAACCCCAGGTTAAAGAGGTGTGAATTGTCTCAAGCCAGGACAGTTGGTAGGATTTCGCAGGCCAGATGGTGGGGGATGAATGTAGTGTGACATGAATCCCAGGTCCCGGTTGAGGCCGCACTCATGTGTGCGGAACTTGGCTATAAGTTTCTGCTCGGCGATTCTGCGTTGTCGCGGATCCCGAAGGCCGCCTTGGAGAACGCTTACCCGGAGATCAGAGGCTGAATGCCCTTGACTGCTGAAGTGTTCCCCGACTGGAAGGGAACATTCCTGCCTGGTGATTGTTGCGTGATGTCCGTTCATTCGTTGTCGCAGCGTCTGCATGGTCTCGCCAATGTACCACGCTTCGGGACATCCTTTCCTGTTGGCCGAGTCGCACGAGTATGTACCACGTACATACTGATCTCCGGGTAAGCGTTCTCCAAGGCGGCCTTCAGGACCCGCGACAACGCAGAATCGCCGAGCAGAAACTTATAGCCAAGTTCCGCACACATGAGTGCGGCTTCAACCGGGACCTGGGATTCATGTCACATTACATTCATCCCCCACCATCTGGCCTGCGAAATCCTACCAACTGTCCTGGCTTGAGACAATTCACACCTCTTTAACCTGGGGTTACCCCATCTCTGGATCTGTAAAGATTTAATCACCTGCTAATGCTCGCATTCCTAGCATTGTTTGGCATCTTTGAATTTGTCTATATATGTGTTTCTGGAACAGACCTCTTCATTCACCTGAGGAAGGAGCAGCGCTCCGAAAGCTAGTGACATCGAAACAAACCTGTTGGACTTTAACCTGGTGTTGTAAGACTTCGTACTGTTCATACTGAGTGTTTGGGAGATTGTAATGATCATTGTGTGTTTACACTGAGGGTTTGGGTGTATATAATAATCATTGTGTTTTTATACTGAGGGTTTGGGTGTTTATAATGATCACTGTGTGTTTATACTGAGTGTGTGGGAGTTCATAATGATCACTGTGTGTTTATACTGAGGGTTTGGGAGTTCATAATGATCACTGTGTGTTTATACTGAGGGTTTGGGAGTTCATAATGATCACTGTGTGTTTATACTGAGGGTTTGGGTGTTTATAATGATCATTGTGTGTTTATACTGAGGGTTTGGGTGTTTATAATGATCATTGTGTTTATACTGAGGGTTTGGGTTTTTTCATGATCATTGTTTATACTGAGGATTTGGGTGTTTATAATGATCATTGTGTGTTTATACTGAGGGTTTGGGTGTTTATAATTATCATTGTGTTTATTCTGAGGGTTTGGGTGTTTATAATGATCACTGTGTGTTTATACTGAGTGTTTGGGTGTTTAATAATGATCACTGTGTTTACACTGAGGGTCTGGGTGTTTATAATGATCATTGTGTGTTTATACTGAGGGTTTGGGTGTTTATAATGATCACTGTGTGTTTATACTGAGGGTCTGGGTGTTTATAATGATCACTGTGTGTTTCTACTGAGGGTTTGGGTGTTTATAAAGAGCACTGTGTGTTTATACTGAGGGTTTGGGTGTTTATCATAATCATTGTGTGTTTATACTGAGGGTCTGGGTGTTTATAATGATGACTGTGTGTTTATACTGAGGGTTTGGGTGTTTATAATGATCATTGTGTGTTTTTTACTGAGGGTTTGGGCGTTTTTAATGATCATTGTGTGTTGATACTGAGGGTTTGTGTGTTTATAATGATCATTGTGTGTTTATACTGAGGGTTTGGGCGTTTATAATGATCATTGTGTGTTTATACTGAGTGTGTGGGTGTTTATAATGATCACTGTGTGTATATACTGAGGGGGTGTTTATAATGATCATTGTGTGTTTAAACTGAGGGTTGCGGTGTTTATAATGATCTCTGTGTGTTTATACTGAGGGTTTGGGTGTTTATAATAATCATTGTGTGTTTATACTGAGAGTTTGGGCGTTTATAATAATCATTGCATGTTTATACTGAGGTATGAAGCGGTTGAATAAACCCGGTTTGTTCTCACTGGAACGACGGCGGTTGAGGGGCGACCTGATAGAGGTCTACAAAATTATGAGGGGCATAGACAGAGTGGATCGTCAGAGACTTTTTCCCAGGGTAGAGGGCTCAATGACGGGGGGGAATAGGTTTAAGGTTGCGAGGGGCAAGGTTTAGAGGAGACTTACGAGGCAATTTTTTTACACAGAGGGTAGTGGGTGCCAGGAACTCGCTGCCGGAGGAGGTGGTGGAAGCAGGGACGATAGTGACGTTTAAGGGCATCTTGACAAATACATGAATAGGATGGGAATGGAGGGATACGGACCCCGGAAGTGTACAAGATTTTAGTTTAGACGGGCAGCATGGAGGCTTGGAGGGCCGAAGAGCCTGTTCCTGTGAAATGAAAATTGCTTATTGTCACAAGTAAGCTTCAAATGAAGTTACTGTGAAAAGCCCCTAGTCGCCACATTCCGGCGCCTGTTCGGGGAGGCTGGTATGGGAATTGAACCGTGCTGCTGGCCTGCCTTAAAAGCCAGCTATTTAGCCCTGTGCTAAACCTGCCCCTGGTTTTTAAAGCACTGGAGAGTGATTTGACCTCACCCTGTGGGGAGCTGAGTTTATGGGGAGTAGGGTGGACATTGAGGGAATCCCTGTTTTCCATCGCCTGCCTTCTGTGTAATCGGCCCTAAGTCTTGTGGAGGCTGCCGAGATGCAGGTTATTATCTCACTCCTGTAGCCCGCTTACCTGAACAAATTAGTGTCATTACCAGTGTGTTTACATTCAGTTAATTAAAGAGAAAATGTAACACTGCTGTGCTGGGGGAAGTTAGTACTGGGCACAGGATGTAAAAGATTAGCAATTGCTAATGAACGGCTGTGATTGAAAGAATGTTCCAAGGATCATTATCAAATGGACAATACCTCACATGCTAGTTGCTAGGTGGGTGGTGATGTTGTGAATTATCTTAGACCTTCTGGGTTTTTTTTTACTCAACTTTCCTTTTCTTTTTCAAACTATTTCTCGGGATGTAGACACTGCTAATTGTGGGCACTACTCATCCTTTATTGCCACCTGAGAAGTTGTTGGTGAGCCGCCTTCTTGCACCGCTGCAGTCCATGTGGTGTCAGTACATCCACGGTACTGTTAGCGAGGAAGTTCCACGATTTGGACCCAGCCACAGAGAAGTAAGTGCGCTCAACACATTTTTAGAGTCAAAGGGTGAATATTGGTCAGGACACTGAGATGAACGTCACTGCTCTTTGAACAGTTCTGTGGGGTCTTTCATATTCACATGAATGTATAGTGTTATGCGCCAGGGTTTCGAGAACCCCAAAGTGTAGTATGGAGTTCACCTGACCCACAACTTTTACTAGATTGTGGTACGGGGAGCACACGGCCCACTCTACAGGTGTGGGACAGCAGAAATGGAAAAGTATTTTTTAAAACAAAACAATGTTTATTCTATGAATTCAAGTTAACCTTTTTAAAACATAGAGTGAACATCTTAGCAACCATTAATTCAAATACAACCCCCAAAGAATACAACACTAAGTAATCCTTAATAACTTCCCAAACAACATCCAGAAGACAGAAGAAACACCTTTTAACAGAAGCACATTAGGTTTACATTCACGACTGAAAACATTTATAATTCTGAATTCACCAAATGATCAAGAGATAGTCTTTTCATGGCAGAGAGATCAACAGTACACCTGCTCTGTCTGGCTTCAGCTCCAACACGGAAAACAAAACTAAAACACACCCTGCAGCAAACAGCCTAAAACAAAAGTAAAAAGCTGACAGACAGCCCAGCTCCACCCACACTCTGACATCACTGATAAACACCCATTTCTTAAAGGTACAATTCTTAAACACTCATTTCTTAAAGGTACCCTCACATGACAATAGACAGTACCTTATTCGAGAGATGGTACCTCCGGCAGTGTAGCACTCCCTCGCTGCTCAAGTGCCTGGCATTGAACTTGTGTCCACAACCCTTTCACTCAGAGTATGGTGGGAATCTGGAACTCGCTGCCTGAAAGGGTGGTAGAGGCAGGAACACTCACAACATTTAAGAAGTATTTAGATGAGTGCTTGAAATGCTTCAGCAAACAAGGCTACGGACTGAGTGCTGGAACATGGAGTGGGATTCTCTCAGCCCACGCTGGTTCGGAGAATCGGTGGGCCGGGCACGATTCGTGTGACGTCGCCCTGACGCCGGTCCATTGGCGCCAGAGCGGTCGGCGCAGCGCGAGTCGGGGGCCCCTCTATGCGGCCCCCCCCACGTCGATTCTCCGCCCGGGATGGTCGAGTGGTCACCAGAAAAGTCCGAGTCCCACCGGCACCGTTCACATCTGGTCTTACCCGGCGGGACCTCAGCATCCATCCTGTCGGGGGCGGCCTGGTGGGGGGAGAGGGGGTTCCGATCCCGGGGGGGCCTCCATCGTGGCCTGGCCCGCGATCGGGGCCAACCGAGAGGCCTGCCTCTCGGGCTGGGGGCCTCTTTTACTCCGTATCGGCTCCTGTAGCCCTACGCCATGTTGCGTCGGGTCCGGCGCGGAGAAGGAAGCTACCGCGCATGCGCGCATTAACACCAGTTGCAGTGCGCATGCACGCATTAACGCCAGTTGCGGTGCGCATGCGCGCATTAACGCCAGTTGCAGTGCGCATGCGCGTATTAACGCCAGTTGCAGTGCGCATGCGCACATTAATGCCAGTTGCAGTGTGCATACGCGCATTAACGCCTGTTGCAGTGCGCATGCGCGCATTAACACCAGTTGCAGTGCGCATGCGCGCATTAACACCAGTTGCAGTGCGCATGTGCGCATTAACACCAGTTGCAGTGCGCATGCGCGCATTAACACCAGTTGCAGTGCGCATGCACGCATTAACGCCAGTTGCAGTGCACATGTGCGCATTAACGCCAGTTGCAGTGCGCATGCGCGCATTAATGCCAGTTGCATTGCGCATGCGCGCATTAACACCAGTTGCAGTGCGCATGCACGCATTAACGCCAGTTGCATTGCGCATGCGCGCATTAACGCCAGTTGCAGTGCGCATGCGCGCATTAACGCCAGTTGCATTGCGCATGCGCGCATTAACACCAGTTGCGGTGCGCATGCGCGCATTAACGCCAGTTGCGGTGCGCATGCGCGCATTAACACCAGTTGCGGTGCGCATGCGCGCATTAACGCCAGTTGCAGTGCGCATGCGCGCATTAACGCCAGTTGCAGTGTGCATGCACGCATTAATGCCAGTTGCAGTGCGCATGCACGCATTAGCGCCAGTTGCGGTGCGCATGCGCGCATTCACGCTAGTTGCGGTGCGCATGCGCGCATTCACGCCAGCTGCGGTGCGCATGCGCGCATTAACGCCAGTTGCGGTGCGCATGCGCGCATTAACGCCAGTTGCAGTGCGCATGCGCGCATTAACGCCAGTTGCAGTGTGCATGCGCGCATTAATGCCAGTTGCAGTGCGCATGCGCGCATTAGCGCCAGTTGCGGTGTGCATGCGCGCATTCACGCCAGTTGCGGTGCGCATGCGCGCATTAACGCCAGTTGCGGTGCGCATGCGCGCATTAACGCCAGTTGCGGTGCGCATGCGTGCATTAACGCCAGTTGCAGTGCGCATGCGCGCATTAACGCTAGTTGCGGTGCGCATGCACGCATTAACGCCAGTTGCAGTGTGCATGCGCGCATTAATGCCAGTTGCAGTGTGCATGCGCGCATTAATGCCAGTTGCGGTGCGCATGCGCGCATTAATGCCAGTTGCGGTGCGCATGCGCGCATTAACGCCAGTTGCAGTGCGCATGCGCGCATTAATGCCAGTTGCGGTGTGCATGCACGCATTAACGCCAGTTGCGGTGCGCATGCGCGCATTAATGCCAGTTGCGGTGCGCATGTGCGCATTAACGCCAGTTGCGGTGCGCATGCGCGCATTAATGCCAGTTGCAGTGTGCATGCGCGCATTAATGCCAGTTGCGGTGCGCATGCGCGCATTAATGCCAGTTGCGGTGCGCATGCGCGCATTAACGCCAGTTGCAGTGCGCATGCGCGCATTAATGCCAGTTGCGGTGTGCATGCACGCATTAACGCCAGTTGCGGTGCGCATGCGCGCATTAATGCCAGTTGCGGTGCGCATGCGCGCATTAACGCCAGTTGCAGTGCGCATGTGCGCATTAACGCCAGTTGCAGTGCGCATGCGCGCATTCACGCCAGTTGCGGCGCGCATGCGCAGACCTGCGGCGCCCATTTGACGCCGGCATCGGCAGCTGGTGCGGCGTGGGTCGCTCTAGTGCCGTGCTGGCCTCCTGTCGGGCAGAAGATCGCTACACATAGCGGTCCGATGACGACGTCGTTAAACTCTCCAGTTTTTCCGACGGGGTCAACACTCTGCCTTCAGAAGGGAGAATCCCGCCCCATGGTGCTTGATGGCTGGCACAGACAATGTGGGCTGAAGGGCCGCTTTCCATGCTGTAAAACTCTATGACTCTATGACCTCTGACCCAGAGGTGAGATTGTTGCTGACTGGGTCAAGGTTGGCAACTTATGACAATCTGATCAGCTATTTTGGCAGTGTTGAGTATATGTTGGTGATTGCAGTATGAATTGTAGACATACATATATAGAGAGAGACGATAATACTTCGAAGGGACGGGAAGTTGAAAAGGATAGGGATAATGTGAGGTGAGAAGGTGCCTCTGCACTACTTGGTTCCCAGTCAGATTAAGGAGTCTGCAGACTGCTGTATCTAATGCTCAGCTCGAACACAGTCAAGCAGATGAGCTCTGCCTGCAGGCGAACTGACCCCAGCAACATCTCAAAATGATGGGCTTTGGAAATGAAGGAAAGATGTCGACACACAAGGCTGATCCTATCAGATTCGGTCACGGTGTGGCGGGGATTACCACATCACCCTGCCCACGTCTCGCACACCGACAACTTCAGTGGGATCAGGACGAATTAGCCAAACAGCAGCTCCAAAATAATCTGTCGTTCCCCCACTCCCCGTAACCAACTCTGCCCCACCCCCAGAAACCACAGTGAGGACCATTCCCACATTAATGCAAACCCGAGAGTCAATACATTAACAGCACTGTTTCATTCCTCACTCTGTGCGTCTTCAGACTAAACACATTGAAAAGGCAGCTGAGAATCACAGAAAAATTGTACACAAGAAACTCATCCAGACACTGTCACAACTTTAATCCGACTGTGGGACATGTTATAGCTGTCTAATTATCTCTCTCTGTTCTGCTTGTGCATTTCTCACTGTACTTCTCTCTTTCTCTGACTCTCCATCAGTCTCTTCATGTCTCCCTGGTCTGTACGAATGCTTGTTACTGATGTATCTCCCAGTTTCCCTGCATCCCTCTCTCTCTCTCTCATGACACCTGATACTCTGTCTGAAGCCCCCCACCCCCGTGGCAGATGGATTCAGATCAATGTCCAGACAGTTCAAGCTCATCACGTGGGTTTGTGTTAAAGGAGAGATTACTTTAATAAAGCCTTTCTTCCTTTTTCTCGACAAGAAGAAGACTGAAAACAACAGATAATTAAAGTTATGGGACCCGAAGGATTGGACATGGTGGGGGGGGGGGGGGGGAGCTGATAGACTTTGGATTTCAGAAACTGGCACTGGGATGGTTGGAAGGGTCAAAGCGATTTTAGCCCTGAGAACTATATAATCATGTTAACCCCCAAAACATTGTTTCGTTTCACAGTATACATGTTGCTTCATTAATTGACTTTCCATGGAATCCATTGAATCCCCTGCAGTGCTGAAGGAGGCCATTCGGCCCATCGAGTCTGCGCCGGCCCTCCGAAAGAGCACCCCATCCAGACCCACTCCCCCGGCCTATCCTCGTAGCCCCGTGCATTGATCGCGGCCAAGCCACATAACTTCCTGCACATCTTTGGACTCTAGCAGGAAACCGGAGCACCCGGAGGAAACCCTCGCAGGGACAGGTGAACGCTGAGAGATTGTTTCCACTGATCGGGGAATCTAAAACACCGGGCACAGTTTCACGGTGAGGGCCCGATCATTTAGGGCTGGGATGGGGAGAAATTACTTCACTCAAAGGGTTGGAATTCTCTATCCCAGGGGACTGTGGATGCTCCAGCATTGATTATATTTAAGGGCAGGAGAGCGTGCCCGGAGCAACACCAGGCAGACCGAACAATGAGGTGTTAACCTGGTGAAGCTACAACACAGGACTACTTGTGTTCCAAACAGGATAAGCAGCAAGTAACAGACAGAGCTAAGTGATTCCACAACAAACGCATCAGATCTAAGCTCTGCCGTCCTGCCACATCCAGGTGTGAATGGTGGTGGACAATTAAACAACTCACTGGAGGAGGAGGCTCCACAAATATCCCCATCCTCAATGACGGAGGAGCCCAGCACATATGGGCTGAGGCATTCGCAACAATCTTCAGCCAGAAGTGCCGAGTGGATGATCCATCTCGGTCTCCTCCGGAGGTCCCAGCATCACCGATGTCCGTCTTCAGCCAATACGATTCACCCCACGTGATATCAGGAAATGGTTGAAAGTACTGGGTAATGCAAAGGCTCTGGGCCCTGACAATATCCCGGCAATAGTACTGAAGATTTGTGCTCCAGAACTTGCTGCACCCCCAGCCAAGCTGTTCCAGTATAGCTACAACACTGGCACCTACCCGGCAATGTGGAAATTTGCCCAGGTGTGTCCTGTACACATGAAATAGGACAAATCCAACCCAGCCAATTACCGTCCTATCAGTCTGCTCTCCACCATCAGCAAAGTGATGGAAGGAGTCATCAACACTGCTATCAAGCGGCACTTACTCAGCAATAACCTGCTCATGGACGCTCAGTTTGGGTTCCGCCAGGGTCACTCAGCTCCTGACCTAATCACAGCCTTGGTTCAAACATGGACAAAAGAGCTGAATGCCGGAGGTGAGGGGAGAGTGACTGCCCTCGACATCAAGGCAGCATTTGACCGAGTGCGGCATCGAGGAGCCCTCGCTAAACTGGAGTCAATGGGAATCAGGGGGGAACCTCTCCGCTGGTTGGAGTCATACCCGGCACAAAGGAAGATGGTTGTGGTGGTTGGAGGTCAATTATCTCAGCTCCAGGACATCACTGCAGGAGTTCCTCAGGATAGTGTCCTCGGCCCAACCATCTTCAGCTGCTTCATCAATGACCTCCTTTCCAACGTAAGGTCAGATGTGGGGATATTTGCGAATGACTGCACAATATTCAGCAATATTCATGAGTCCTCAGATAGAACATAGAAAAATACAGCACAGAACAGGCCCTTCGGCCCATGATGTTGTGACGAACCTTTGTCCTAGATTAATCATAGATTATCATAGAATTTACAGTGCAGAAGGAGGCCATTCGGCCCATTGAGTCTGCACCAGCTCTTGGAAAGAGCACCCAACCCAAGGTCAACACCTCCACCCAACACTAAGGGCAATTTTGGACACTAAGGGCAATTTATCACGGCCAATCCACCTAACCTGCACAACTTTGGACTGTGGGAGGAAACCGGAGCACCCGGAGGAAACCCACGCACACACGGGGAGAACGTGCAGACTCCGCACAGACAGTGACCCAAGCCGGGAATCGAACCTGGGACCTTGGTGCTGTGAAGCAACAGTGCTAACCACTGGGCTACCGTGCTGCCCAAGCAATCCATGTTTTTTCAAATTCGTTCATGGGATGTGGCTGTCGCTGACTGGGCCATGCATTTATTGCGCGTCCCTGAGAGCATTTAAAAGCCAACCACACCTGCTGTGTGTCTGGAGTCACATGTAGGCCAGACCGGGTGAGGATGGCAGATTTCCTTCCCTAAAGGACATCAATGGATTTTACGACAATCGACAATGGTTTCATGGTCATCTTTTGAATTTTAATTCTATTTTTTTTCAACTTGAATTCAAATTTTACCATCCGCCATAGCGGGATTCGAATCAAGGTCCCCAGAAAATGACTCTGGGTTTCTGGATGATAAGCCCAGCGACAATACCACTACACCACTGTCCAAATCAGCAAGACCTGGACAATATCCAGGCTTGGGCTGACAAGGGGCAAGTTACATTCGCCAGATAATGACCATCTCCGACGAGAGAGGATCTAACCATCGCCCCTTGACAATCAATGGCATTACCATCCCTTAATCCCCCACAAACTGAACTGGACTAGCCACATTAATACCATGGCTACCAGGGCAGGTCAAAGGCTAGGAATCCTATGGTGAGTAACTCACTTCCTGACCCCCCCCCAAAGCCTGCCCACCATCTACAAGGCACAAGTCAGGAGTGTAACGGAATACTCTCCACTTGCCTGGGTGAGTGCAGCTCCAGCAACGCTCAAGAAGCTCGACACCAAACAGGACAAAGCAGCCGCTTGATTGCTCCCCCTTCCACAGACATTCAAACCCTCCACCACCGACGCACAGTGGCAGCCGTGTGCACCATCTACAAGATGCACAGCAGTAACTCGCCAAGGTTCCTTAGGCAGCACCTTCCAAACCCACGCCCACTACCGTCTAGCAGGACAAGAGCAGCAGATACCTGGGAACCCCACCACCTGGAGGTTCCCCTCCAAGTCACTCACCAGCCTGACTTGGAAATATATCGCCGTTCCTTCACTGTCGCTGGGGCAACATCCTGTAATTCCCTCCCTAACAGCACAGTAGATGTACCTACATCGCAGGGACGGCAGCAGTTCAAGTAACTCATCACCACCTTCTGAAGGGCAACTAGGGATGGGCAATAAATGCTGGTCTAACCAGCGACCCCCACATCCCGTAAATGAATTTTTAAAAACCCAACATTGCGCTGTCCGCCACTAGAATAAACTTTCTTAACTCACTGCCAATGACACTTTCCAATTCCTTATATTAGTAATGTTTCTGATTTAATGCGGGAAGGTGGTGTCACAGTGACATTGTGACTGGGCTAGAAAACCAGGGTCATGCTCTGGGACCCAAAGAGGAAATGCTGCAAGATCGCAACAAGTCTGGCAGCATCTGGAAGGAAAGAAAAGAGCCGACGCCTCGAGTCCAGATCACCCTTTGTCAAAGACTTAATGCTCTGGGGACCCCGGTTCAAATCCCGCCTCAGCAGGTGGTAAAATTTGAATTCAATAAAAATCTGGAATTAAAAGTTTACTGATGATCATGAAACCATTGTCGATTGTCGTAAACGCCCATCTGAGTTCACTAATGTCCTTTAGGGAAGGAAATCTGCCCCCCTGACCTGGTCTGGCCTACATGTGACTCCAGACCCACAGCAATGTGGCTGTCTCTGAACTGCCCCCCTCAAGGGCAATTAGGGATGGGCAATAAATGCAGGCACAGCCGGCGCCGCCCACATCCCATGAACAAATACAAACAAATTCCCCGAGAGAGCAATCTGTCTATTCCCCAGCCTTAAATGTATTCACCACTGGAGCCTCCGCAATCCCACGGGGTAGAGAATTCAAACTCTTTGAGTGAAGCAATTTCTCCTCATCTCAGGCCTAAATGATCGGACCTTTATTCTGAAACTGTGCCCCGTGTTTTAGACTCCCCGATCAGTGGAAACAGTCTCTCCATGTTCACCCGATCAAACCCCTTCGGAATGTTCTATGCTTCACTGAGAATATCTTTCATTCTTCTGAATTCCAAAGATTATAAACCCAATTTACTCAGTCTCTCATTATAGGACAACCCCTCTCTTCCCAGCGACCAATCCAATGAACCTTCGCTGTGACGTCTCCAATGCTAATAATCCTTCATTAAATGTGGCGATTAAAGCTGTCATAGTATTCCAGATGTGGCCTCACCAAAACCCTGTACAACGGTAAAGAGAGTTATTTATTCCTGTCCTCCGATCTCCTTGCAATGGAGGCCAGCATGCTGTTTGCCTTCGTAATTGCTTGCTGCACCCTAATGTTACATTTCTGAGCTCCTCGCACAAGTCTCATTGAAATCAATACTTCAAAGTTTCATCCCTTTATTTAAATTGGGTTTTTTTCTTACGACCAAAGTGAGTAATTTCACACTTGGCCACATTATACTCCCTCTGCCGTCTTGTTGCCCACTCACCTTACCTGTCTGTATGTCTACGCAGACTCTCTGTGTCCAGCCCACAGCTTACCTTCCCACTCAGCTTTGTAGCATCAGCAAACGTAGATATATTAATCTTTTTCTGTCTCCTCATCTACGTCATTAATATACATTTTAAATATCCGAGCACCCAGCACTAATCCTGGTGACATTCCTCCATTTAATATGACAAAGCCCTGTTTATGGCCACTTACTGATTTCTATCCGTTATTCAATTCTGTATCCATGCTAATATATTGCCTCCGACTTCATGAGCCTTTATCTTGCACATTAACCTTCCACACAGCATCTTATTGAATGCCTTTAGGAAGTTCAGATATGGGGCGGCACAGTGGTTAGCTCTGCTGCCTCATGGCGATGAGGACCAACAATGAAGAGCTTGTCGTATGAGGAACGTTTGAGGACTCTGGGTCTGTACTCGTTGGAGTTTAGAAGGATGAGGGGGCACCTCATTGAAACTTACAGGATACTGCGAGACCTGGATAGAGTGGACGTGGAGAGGATGTTTCCACTTGTAGGAAACACTAGAACCAGAGGACACAATCTCAGACTAAAGGGACGACCCTTTAAAACAGAGATAAAATGAAATGAAATGAAATGAAAATCGCTTATTGTCACAAGTAGGCTTCAAATGAAGTTACTGTGAAAAGCCCCTAGTCGCCACATTCCGGCGCCTGTTCGGGGAGGCTGTGGAGGAATTTCTTCAGCCAGAGGGTGGTGAATCTGTGGAACTCTTTGCCGCAGAAGGCTGTGGAGGCCAATTCACTGAGTGTCTTTAAGACAGAGATAGATAGGTTCTTCATTAATAAGGGGATCAGGGGTTATGGGGAGAAGGCAGGAGAATGGGGGTGAGAAAATATCAGCCATGATTGAATGGCGGAGCAGACTCGATGGGCCGAGTGGCCTAATTCTGCTCCTATTTCTTGCGGTTTTATGGTCATATGGACCCGGGTTCGATCCCGGCCCCGGGTCACTGTCCGTGTGGAGTTTGCACATTCTCCCCATGTCTGCGTGGGTTTCACCCCCACAACCCAAAGATGTGCAGGGTAGGTGGATTGGTCATGCTAAATTGCCCCTTAATTGGAAAAAATAAGAATAATTGGGTACTCTAAATTTTTTATTTTAAATAAGTCAAATATACTAGATCTAATAGTTCCCCTTTATCTACCCGATTAATTACATCCTCAAAAAATTTTGATTTCCCAGCCCCAATACGCTCCTCACAAATCCTGCTCTGAAACTCATGTGAGAGTGGCATAATGGGATTTGCAATGGGGAGATCTTAGACTGAGATCTTCCCTGCGCACCCCACCACTGACATAATCAGGTTCACGCCCAGCAAGGGTATGACCCCGATTACCATACATGGGACACCATGGTAGCACAGTGGTTAGCACAGTTGAGTCACCGCTCTAGGGTCCCAGGTTCGATTCCCGGCTTGGGTCACTGTCTGTGCGGAGTCTGCACGTTCTCCCCGTGTGTGCGTGAGTTTCCTCCGGGTGCTCCGGTTTCCTCCCACAGTCCAAAGATATGCAGGTTAGGTGGATTGGCCATGGTAAATTGCCCCTTAGTGTCCAAGAAAGGTTAGGTGGGGTTACTGGGGCACGGGGATAGGGTGGAGGTGTGGGCTTAAGTGGGGTGTTCTTTCTAAGGGCCTGTGCAGTCTCGATGGGCCGAATGGCCTCCTTCTGCACTGTAAATTCTATGATTTTAATATATTTAAATATTCAATATTAGCTTAACGCTGAATCTTCAAGGAATGTCAGATGTTCCCACGTCGGCAGGAATCACTGCTGGTCTCCAAAAACAGAGACCAGACGTGATGGCCACGCTGGGGACTTGGAGGCCATTGTACCCCCGGGTGGTCAGGGACCTGACAGGGCAATGTCCTGGCACTGCCCCCTGGCACCCTGGCCGTGCCAACCAGGCTGTGTCAACCTGCTTGAACCGAGACCCATTGGGAAGGCCCCTATATCCTGATGCCAGCCATCCTTGGGGAGAGGTGGGCTTGATGGCAGCAATCCTTGATGAGGTGGGGGTGGGTGGGGGGGTGGGGGGGAGGGGGTCCCCATGTCCGTGGTGGGGAAAGAGTGGTCTTTAACTTCATTTTGAGATCGGGGCTCCCTTTAAAAAGGGCACCCTAATCTCTGTGGAACCGAATTGCTGCCGTCTTCCAACCCGTTCATCACAATGGCAGCGCAAAACCTGTCCCCCCCCCCTCTTTCTGTAAAAGGGCAGAGTTCAGGAAGATCCCGTCAGCAAATCTGCCTTTGTGTCTGGGGAGAGATACGTTAGTTTCCAGTCAGAAGCATTGCACCATTTTTTGGGGGGGAAACTCCACACAGGGTTTCGCATTGGCAAAACAATGTTAACTCGTCCCAAACATACTTCCCCAAGTGCTTTGTTGATCCTTCCTTCGCAATAGATTCCTGCATTTTCCCAATACCTGGTGTGAAGATGACTGGCCTGTGATTCACTGCTTTCTCTCTCCCTCCTTCCCTGAGATTTGGTGGCAACTCTCGCCAACTTCCAATCTGACTGTTTTGAAATTCGGAACCAGCCCCTCTTCTGGGCGGGATTTTATGGCTGTTCGCTCTGGCCAGATCTTACGGTCCTGCTGACGGGCAGCCCCGCACTGGGGTTCAGGGTGGCGGGGGGGCAGGTTGACCACGGCGGTATCAGTGGATCCCACCGGCAGCCAATGACAAGCCGCCCTCCACCGCTGCAGAACACGCTGTCCTCTATCTCTGCAACTATCTCTTTTAGAACCCTTGGTGTCGGCCAACAGGCCCCAGGGATTAGTCCCTTAAGTTTCTCCAATACATTTTCTCGGCTGATATTAATTTCCTCATTATTGCAGCCCTCGAGGTTACCATCTATTTCTGGCACGAAACTTGAGTCTGCCAATGTGAAGACAGATACAAACTATTTGTTCAATGTCTCTACCGCTTCCTTGTTCCCCATAGTCATTTCTCTTGCCTCTGCTTCTAAGGGACCAATGTTCGCTTTAGCTACCCTCTTCCTTTCTAGCTACTCTTGACCTAATTAAATTGTGGAACTGGTTTGAAGGGCTGAATGACCAATATCTGTTATTTTTTTTGATTCATTTTTGCGGGATGTGGACGTTGCTGCCCATCCCTAAGTGCCCTGGAGAAGGTGGCGGTGAGCTGCCTTCTTGAACCGCAGCAGTCCATGAGTTGTAGGTACACCCACAGTGCTGTTAGGGAGGGAGTTCCAGGATTTTGACCCAGCGACAGTGAAGGAACATCGATATATTTCTAAATCTGGATGGCGAGTGACTTGGAGGGGAACCTCCAGGTGGTGGTATCTGCGGTAAATCATGTTGAATACTCTCACAACTGAAATCCCAATGGAACTAACGGAGCCAGTTCCAGGTGGATACATTCTCAACCCAACGTTAGAGTAACGGTGGGTCAACCGTGCCCAATCATTCCCGCCGTACAGAATCCCAATGGATCACATCCCTTCCTATTCGCCCTCACTGTTCCCAGGATCAAACCTCTTCCCGTTTACTCCCACTGTACACAATCCCAATGGATCAAGCCCTTTCCCATCCACTCTCATTGAACACAATCCCAATCGCCGGATACACTACAGTTATCCGTATTGACAAATTCAGTCCTATTAAAGGGAATTCTTGAGTCCAGTGTCACGCAGATTCCCAATTAGCTGGAGATGTTAATCCTCTGTGAACTGCATCTAATCCTCTCTGTAATGAGTGTGAGGGTGCAGTCAGTTTGTGGTCAGTATTGGCTGATAGTGAGACTGTGACAGAATGAATGAAGCGTTTGATGAACTGCTGTGCTGGAGTTTGGAAACTGCATTATTTATTCTGTGGTTTGAATGACATTGTCCTGATGCAGATGATGGGAGAATGGTGTTGGGTGAGTGATCATTCCACAAATACCCCTTACACATTGAGAAACTAGGCTTTGTGGCGAAGATCTGTGTTTGAGTACACAATGTTTCTTATACTGCTCCATGCTAGTCTAACCAGAGAATCATACAGGCAAATGGAGACCATTCGGCCCATCATTCCTGTGCTGGTTCCGTGGTAGACCTATCCAATTAATCCCACACCCCTGCTCCTTCCCTATAGCCCTGTCCCCCTGTTCAATAATTTATCCAATTGCTTTCGAAAGTTCCTATTGAACCAGTTTCCACTGCCCTTTCACGCAGCGCATTTCAGTTACAACTCACTGCGTTAAAAACATCTCATCCTGTCCCCTCTGACTCTTTCACCAGCCATATTAAACCCGTGTCCTCCTGGTTACTAACCATCCAGCCACTGGGACTAGTTTCTCGTTATTCAAAACCAGGACGTGACTCCTAATTTGCAACAACCTTACAAACCGCCTCCCGGCTTGGAGGAGTTCCAGTGGGAAATACAGCCTTAACTGTGCAGCTGAGTGAAATACAGCTCTTCGTTGTCTGATTAACATCTTGTGGCATCAGTTACTTCCCAACTCAATGCCAATCTATGCCTGCCAAGCGAGCAATAGTTCATTGACTGAAATGTCACTGCAGAAAGGGAAGGTGGAACTCCCCAGATATTCATCATAGAATCATAGGATTTACAGTGCAGAAGGAGGCCATTCGGCCCATCGAGTCTGCACCGGCCCCTGGGTAGAGCACTCTACTTAAGCCCACACCTCTACCCACCTAACCTTTTGGGGCACGAAGGGCAATTTATCATGGCCAATCCACCTAACCAGCACATCTTTGGACTGTGGGAGGAAACCGGAGCACCCGGAGGAAACCCACGCACACACGGGGAGAACGTGCAGACTCCGCACAGACAGTGACCGGGAATCGAACCTGGGACCCTGGCGCTGTTGAAGGAACAGTGCTAACCACTGGGCTACCCTGCCACCCATCAGCATTCTACCATCAGCTTTGGAAGCAAATGCAGTCTTTTTAAAAACTCTTCCATGGCAACGTGAACATCACTGGCAACCTTGAGTAATCCCACAAGGCCATCAGGTGCAGGAGCAGACTTGGGCCATTCGGCCCATCGAGTCTGCTCCACCATTCAATGAGCTCATGGCGGCTCTGATATAATCCTCAACTCCACTTTCCTGTCTTATCCCCATCACCCTCGATTCTCTCACTGATTAAAAATCTGTCCATCTCAGCCTGGAACATACTTAACGGCCCAGCCTCTAAGCTCTCTGCGGTAAAGATAAGTATGTACCGGTCAGACAGGGAGGAAGGCGTCGAGCGAGGGAACCGTGGTTTACCAAGGAAGTGGAATCTCTTGTTAAGAGGAAGAAGGAGGCCTATGTGAAGATGAAGGGTGAAGTTTCGGTTGGGGCGATGGATAGTTACAAGGTAGCGAGGAAGGATCTAAAGAGAGAGCTAAGACGAGCAAGGAGGGGACATGAGAAGTATTTGGCAGGAAGGATCAAGGAAAACCCAAAAGCTTTCTATAGGTATGTCAGGAATAAGCGAATGACTAGGGAAAGAGTAGGCCCAGTCAAGGACAGGGATGGGAAATTGTGTGTGGAGTCTGAAGAGATAGGCGAGATACTAAATGAATATTTTTCGTCAGTATTCACTCAGGAAAAAGATAACGTTGTGGAGGAGAATGCTGAGCCCCAGGCTAATAGAATAGATGGCATTGAGGTACGTAGGGAAGAGGTGTTGGCAATTCTGGACAGGCTGAAAATAGATAAGTCCCCGGGACCTGATGGGATTTATCCTAGGATTCTATGGGAGGCCAGGGAAGAGATTGCTGGACCTTTGGCTTTGATTTTTATGTCATCATTGGCTACAGGAATAGTGCCAGAGGACTGGAGGACAGCAAATGTGGTCCCTTTGTTCAAAAAGGGGAGCAGAGACAACCCCGGCAACTATAGACCGGTGAGCCTCACGTCTGTAGTGGGTAAAGTCTTGGAGGGGATTATAAGGGACAAGATTTATAATCATCTAGATAGGAATGATATGATCAGGGATAGTCAGCATGGCTTTGTGAAGGGTAGGTCATGCCTCACAAACCTTATTGAGTTCTTTGAGAAGGTGACTGAACAGGTAGACGAGGGTAGAGCAGTTGATGTGGTGTATATGGATTTCAGCAAAGCGTTTGATAAGGTTCCCCACGGTAGGCTATTGCAAAAAATACGGAGGCTGGGGATTAAGGGTGATTTAGAGATGTGGATCAGAAATTGGCTAGCTGAAAGAAGACAGAGGGTGGTGGTTGATGGGAAATGTTCAGAATGGAGTACAGTCACAAGTGGAGTACCACAAGGATCTGTTCTGGGGCCGTTGCTGTTTGTCATTTTTATCAATGACCTAGAGGAAGGCACAGAAGGGTGGGTGAGTAAATTTGCAGATGATACTAAAGTCGGTGGTGTTGTCGATAGTGTGGAAGGATGTAGCAGGTTACAGAGGGATATAGATAAGCTGCAGAGCTGGGCTGAGAGGTGGCAAATGGAGTTTAATGTAGAGAAGTGTGAGGTGATTCACTTTGGAAGGAATAACAGGAATGCGGAATATATGGCTAATGGTAAAGTTCTTGAAAGTGTGGCTGAGCAGAGGGATCTAGGTGTCCATGTACATAGATCCCTGAAAGTTGCCACCCAGGTTGATAGGGTTGTGAAGAAGGCCTATGGAGTGTTGGCCTTTATTGGTAGAGGGATTGAGTTCCGGAGTCGGGAGGTCATGTTGCAGCTGTACAGAACTCTGGTCCGGCCGCATTTGGAGTATTGCGTACAGTTCTGGTCACCGCATTATAGGAAGGACGTGGAGGCTTTGGAGCGGGTGCAGAGGAGATTTACCAGGATGTTGCCTGGTATGGGGGGAAAATCTTATGAGGAAAGGCTGACGGACTTGAGGTTGTTTTCGTTGGAGAGAAGAAGGTTAAGAGGAGACTTAATAGAGGCATACAAAATGATCAGGGGGTTGGATAGGGTGGACAGTGAGAGCCTTCTCCCGCGGATGGATATGGCTGGCACGAGGGGACATAACTTTAAACTGAGGGGTAATAGATATAGGACAGAGGTCAGAGGTAGGTTCTTTACGCAAAGAGTAGTGAGGCCGTGGAATGCCCTACCTGCTACAGTAGTGAACTCGCCAACATTGAGGGCATTTAAAAGTTTATTGGATAAACATATGGATGATAATGGCATAGTGTAGGTTAGATGGCTTTTGTTTCGGTGCAACATCGTGGGCCGAAGGGCCTGTACTGCGCTGTATTGTTCTATGTTCTATGTTCTATGTTCTATGTTCTAAAGAATTCCACAGATTCACTAGCCTCTGAGTGAGGAAATTCCTCATCATCTCTGTCTTCAATGAGCGACCCCCTTACTCTGAGATTGTGCCCTCTGGTGCTAGACTCTCCCACAATCTCAGCGTCGACCCTGTCAAGCCCCCTGAGAATCCTATATGTCTCAATAAGTTCGCCTCTCAGTCTTCTAAACTCCAATGATTACAGGCTCAACCTCTCCCCATAAGAAAATCCCTCCATACCCAGGATCAACCTCGTGAACCTTCTCTGGACTGCCTCAAATTCCAGTCTATCTTTCCTGAGATCAAGGGACCGAATCTGTTCACAGTGTTCCAGGTGTGATCTAATTACTGCCTGGTATATTTTTAGCAAGACTTCTCCATTTTAGCGGGGAGGGTACAGACCGTGAAAATGACGGTCCTCCCCAGAACAAGACCCCGCGAGTGAAGAGAGAGCTGCTGGAACGCAGTCGGGGGGACGGTGGGTTGGTGCTGCTGAACTTTTGCAACTACTACTGGGCAACTACTACTGATCAGGAAGTGGGTATTGGGGGAGGGGTCGGCATGGGAGCGGATGGAGGCGGCGCCATGCAAAGGCACCAGTTTGGGAGCGCCGGTAACGGCACCTCTGCCGTTGTCGCCGGCCCGCTACTCCACAAGCCCGGTGGTGGTGGCGGCACTGAGGATCTGGGGGCAGTGGAGGAGACACAAGAGGGTGGAAGGCCCGTCGGTCTGGACCCCGTTATGTAATAACCACAGGTTCCTGCCGGGTAGGGCGGATGGCGGGTTCCAGAGCTGGCAGAGGGCGGGTATCAGAAGGATGGGTGACCTGTTTATCGATGAGAGCTTCCCCAGCCTGCAGGCGCTGGAGGACAAATTTAACCTGCCGCCAGGGAATGGCTTTAGGTGTCTGCAAGTGCGGGCCTTCCTGAGGAAGCAGGTGGTGGCTTTCCCGCTGCTGCCGCCACGGGGGATACAGGATAGAGTAGTGTCCGGTACCTGGGTGGGGGAGGGGAAGGTTTCGGATATCTACCAGGAACTGCGGGAAGTGGAGGAAACCCCAGTGGAGGAGCTTAAAGGCAAGTGGGAGGTGGCGTTAGGAGGAGGAGTTAGAGCCCTAAGCAGGGTCAATTGAAATGAAAATCGCTTATTGTCACAAGTAGGCTTCAAATGAAGTTACTGTGAAAAGCCCCTAGTCGCCACATTCCGGCGCCTGTTCGGGGAGGCTGTTACGGGAATAGAACCGTGCTGCTGCCCTGCCTTGGTCTGCTTTCAAAGCCAGCGAATTAGCCCTGTGCTAAATCCTCCTCATCATGTGCCAGGCTCAGTCTGATACAGTTTAAGGTGGTACACCGGGGACACATGGCGGCGGCGAGGATGAGCAAGTTTTTCGGGGTAGAGGATAGATGTGTGAGGTGTGTGGGAAGCCCAGCATGTCCATATGTTTTGGGCATGCCCGAAGCTTGTGGCAGGGGTTTGCCAAGGCAATGTCCAAGGTGCTCGGTACGCGGGTGGTGCCGAGTCCAGAGATAGCGATCTTTGGAGTGTCAGAATACCCGGGAGTTCAGGGAGTGAAAGAGGCCGACGTTCTGGCCTTTGCCTCCCGGTAGCCCGGAGACGGATCCTGTTAATGTGGAGGGAGTCGAGCCCCCGAGTGTGGAGACCTGGGTTAGTGACGTGGCTGGGTTTCTCAAGCTGGAGAAAATAAAGTTTGCCTTGAGGGGGTCAACGCTGGGTTTCTCTCGGAGGCGGCAGCCGTTCGTCGACTTTCTCGGGGAAATTAATTTAAAATGTCGGCAGCAGCAGCTTTCCGAAGGGGGGCAGGGTGGGGGGGGGGGCTGCGGTAAGTGTTGCGTTTGTTTGTTTTTAGTTATTTCCGATGGTCTGTGAAGACAGAGCCGATCAGGGAAATATCTATTCTTGCACTGTGTTAATGTTTAACGTTTATTGTTCGTTTTCTGTTTTTGTTTTAAAATTTTGCAAATAATTCAATAAAAATATATTTTTTAAAGACTTCCCTATTTTGTACCACATTTCCTTTGGAATGAACATTCCTGCTGAACTTGTGATTTGTAACAATTTGTGATTTATGCCTCAGTGCCCCCAACCCTCTGTGCTGCAGCTTTCTGCAACCTCTCTCCATTTAAATAATATTCAGCTCCTTTATTCTTCCTACCATAGTGCATAACTTCACATTTTCCTCCGGTATATTCCATCTGCCAAGTTTTTGCCCATTCACCTAACCTGCCAATATCTGTGTCATCCTCACCACTTGCCTTCCCGCCTATTTTTGTGCCATCCGCATACTTGGCAATAATGCATTCACCTCTCCCTCGTCCAAGGCATGAGTAGCTTGCTTACTGAGCCATGTCAGAGTCAAACACATCACTGTGGGCCTGGAGTCACGTGTAAGCTAGCCCAGACCGGATAAGGATGGCAGCTTTCCATCCCTAATCAATGATAGTTGTCATGGCCACCATTACGGAAAGGAGCTCTCGGCTGCCTTCATGGGATTTGAACCCATGTTCCCAGAGATTGCCTGGGCCTCTGGCTTACGAGTCTGGCGACATTGCCTCTACACCGGCAATCTGCCCAAGCTCGGGCTCGCTCGAAGGAAAACGGACTCTCGAATAAGGTGACAGAGGCCCAACACCAGAAAGGAGAATAGTGACTCGCATTTGTAAAGTGCTTCCCACGCCCACTGTCATCTCAAAGGACTTTCCAGACTATCATGTACTCTTGATGTGTGGCCACAGTTGTACATAGGAGATGAGGAAAGACAGATCCCTCAATCAGTTCTCCTGTTTGTTCAGAAAACCTTCACGTCCTGACATTTCACTGTGAAATAAGGCACTGCTTATGACTGGGACCTGGGACTGATAGTGTGCTAATTGTGGCCTTAATGTGGATACGGTGTAAGATGTCAGAATTGCAGTCAAAGCAATTTTTTCTTCTCTGGGATTGGAGTCCCTTCACTGGGAGGACGTGTTGATGGGGTTTGATGAAATAGGATGGGGATGAGCCGGAGACTGGCGCGGAGCAGGGGGGCTGAATGGCCTGGTGGTCCAGCTGTAAAATGCAGCTCAATCCCTCGTGACCGTGGGCACAGCCACGTTCCTTTTAGAAACCCTGAGCATTTGGGCAAATCCTTTCTGAGCCTTTTGTACGGTTTGAGAAGGAAATTTGCGCCTGGTCTCAGGGGGCTGGCCTTCGGGAGAGGGGAACTTCAGAATTCCCAGGCTGCTCGCATTCCTGCTGAAATAATCCACTTGACACGGGGAAATCCTGATTCATTACCATGGAGCGGACATTCAGATGTGAGGTCACAGCCGGGGAAAGGTTAGCACGTCCAGTGGAAGTGTCCTGTTTGTGGGACGGGTGGGGAGGAGGGGGAGGGGGTGGGGGTGGACGGGGGAAGAGATCGCTTTTTAACCCCAATCTGACCACATAGAGCCCCGATCCCGGATTGGCGCTGCCCAGTACTGGGGGCGAGGGAGTGCTGCGCTGCCCAGTACTGGGGGCGAGGGAGCGCTGCGCTGCCCAGTACTGGGGGCGAGGGAGTGCTGCGCTGCCCAGTACTGGGGGCGAGGGAGTGCTGCGCTGCCCAGTACTGGGGGCGAGGGAGTGCTGCGCTGCCCAGTACTGGGAGCGAGGGTGTGCTGCGCTGCCCAGTACTGGGGGCGAGGGAGTGCTGCGCTGCCCAATACTGGGGGCGAGGGAGTGCTGCGCTGCCCAATACTGGGGGCGAGGGAGTGCTGCGCTGCCCAGTACTGGGGGCGAGGGAGTGCTGCGCTGCCCAGTACTGGGGGCGAGGGAGTGCTGCGCTGCCCAGTACTGGGGGCGAGGGAGTGCTGCGCTGCCCAATACTGGGAGCGAGGGAGTGCTGCGCTGCCCAGTACTGGGGGCGAGGGAGTGCTGCGCTGCCCAATACTGGGGGCGAGGGAGTGCTGCGCTGCCCAATACTGGGGGCGAGGGAGTGCTGCGCTGCCCAGTACTGGGGGCGAGGGAGTGCTGCGCTGCCCAGTACTGGGGGCGAGGGAGTGCTGCGCTGCCCAGTACTGGGGGCGAGGGAGTGCTGCGCTGCCCAGTACTGGGGGCGAGGGAGTGCTGCGCTGCCCAGTACTGGGGGCGAGGGAGTGCTGCGCTGCCCAGTACTGGGGGCGAGGGAGTGCTGCGCTGCCCAGTACTGGGGGCGAGGGAGTGCTGCGCTGCCCAGTACTGGGGGCGAGGGAGTGCTGCGCTGCCCAGTACTGGGGGCGAGGGAGTGCTGCGCTGCCCAATACTGGGGGCGAGGGAGCGCTGCGCTGCCCAGTACTGGGGGCGAGGGAGTGCTGCGCTGCCCAGTACTGGGGGCGAGGGAGTGCTGCGCTGCCCAGTACTGGGGGCGAGGGAGTGCTGCGCTGCCCAGTACTGGGGGCGAGGGAGTGCTGCGCTGCCCAATACTGGGGGCGAGGGAGTGCTGCGCTGCCCAGTACTGGGGGCGAGGGAGTGCTGCGCTGCCCAGTACTGGGGGCGAGGGAGTGCTGCGCTGCCCAATACTGGTAGCGAGGGAGTGCTGCGCTGCCCAATACTGGGGGCGAGGGAGTGCTGCGCTGCCCAATACTGGGGGCGAGGGAGTGCTGCGCTGCCCAATACTGGGGGCGAGGGAGTGCTGTGCTGCCCAGTACTGGTAGCGAGGGAGTGCTGCGCTGCCTAGTACTGGTAGCGAGGGAGTGCTGCGCTGCCCAGTACTGGTGGCGAGGGAGTGCTGCGCTGCCCAGTACTGGGGGCGAGGGAGTGCTGCACAGCCCAGTACTGGTAGCGAGGGAGTGCTGCGCTGCCTAGTACTGGTAGCGAGGGAGTGCTGCGCTGCCCAGTACTGGTGGCGAGGGAGTGCTGCGCTGCCCAGTACTGGGGGCGAGGGAGTGCTGCGCTGCCCAGTACTGGGGGCGAGGGAGTGCTGCGCTGCCCAGTACTGGGGGCGAGGGAGTGCTGCGCTGCCCAGTACTGGGGGCGAGGGAGCCCTGCGCTGCCTAGTACTGGGGGCGAGGGAGTGCTGCGCTGCCCAGTACTGGGGGCGAGGGAGTGCTGCGCTGCCCAGTACTGGGGGCGAGGGAGTGCTGCGCTGCCCAGTCCTGGTGGCGAGGGAGTGCTGCGCTGCCCAGTACTGGTAGCGAGGGAGTGCTGCGCTGCCCAGTCCTGGTGGCGAGGGAGTGCTGCGCTGCCCAGTCCTGGTGGCGATAAGACGGACATGACTGTATTTGACGAAGCGTTTTGCCAGGTGTCTGAGGTCATCCCTTCAAACAACATGTGGAATTCCTTTTGTTACAGTGTGTGGAGTTTTGCGGCAGACAATTACAGAAATAACTCCATTTCAAACACATGCTTCATTAACCGTGACATATCCGCGAGGTTAGAAAAGGCGCTATAGAAATGCAATCCCTTTCCTTTTAAAATGAATCTCTTCTGATGTTGTCGCCAAAGCCACACCTGGGGCGGAATTCTCCGGCCTCCCAGCCGGTTGTTCCTCGGTGGCGCGCCGTGCGCTGACGGTGGGATTCACTGCTCCCGCGCTGTCCGTGGGAATTCCAGCCACCCCCACGCCGCGGGAAAACCTGCAGGCCGGGCTCCACGTCCAGCGGGAGCAAAGAACGCCGCGGGAAAACCTGCAGGCCGGGCTCCACGTCCAGCGGGAGCAAAGAATCCCGCCACCAGCAAACAGCCGGAGACTCCGCCCGTGGCCTGTTGGTAAAGTGGGCCCACAGATTGGGGTAAATGAACTCGGTAAATCCATCCTATGTTGTTAGTTTTCTATTCTAAATTCCGATCTAAACCTGCCATACCGGGCTGCCTGGGATCTCACACTGGTCCTCGGGTGCTGCGCGGAAGGCAGAGGTGAACGGGGTATCCAGGAACCTGGCGATATGGGTTAAAATCCCCCAAAGGCAGTAGAATTTGAATTCTGTTCATAAATCGATGGGCCGAATGGCCTCCTTCTGCACTGTAAAATTCCATGATTCTATATAAATCTTGTCTCAGTGATGGTGATCATGAAACTATCATGGATTTCTGTTAAAAACCCATCCGGTTTCCTGATGTCCTTCAGGGAGGGAAATCTGCCAACCCTACCCCGTCTGGCCGACATGTGACTTCATCACAAGTCCCGAAAGACGTGCTTGTTGGGTGAATTGGGCATTCTGAATTCTCCCTCTGTGTACCCGAACAGGCGCCGGAGTGTGGTGACTAGGGGCTTTTCACAGTAACCTCACTGCAGTGTTAATGTACGCCTGTTTGTGACACGAATAAAAATGATTATGAAAGATCCACAGCAATGTGGTTGACTCTTAACTTCCCGCTGAAATGGCCGAGCAAACCGTCCAGTTCAAGGGCAATTAGTGATGAACAACAAGTGCCGGCCCAGCCAGTGACACACATATCCCGTTAAAGAATCACCAAACAAAAAAATCTCACCATTGTTTTAAACACCATGGGCGAAATTCTCCGCAGTCGGCGCGATGTCCGCCGACCGGTTCCAGAAACGGCGCAAATCAGTCGGGCATCGCGCCGCCCCAAAGGTGCGGAATCCTCCACATCTTGAACGGCCGAGCTCTAACCTTCAGGGCTAGGCCCGCGCCAGACTGATTTCCGCCCCGCCAGCTGGCGGGAAAGGCCTTTGGTGCCCCGCCAGCTGGCGCGGAAATGACATTGCCGGGCGGCGCATGCGGGGGAGCGTCAGCGGCCACTCATGGCATCCCCGCGCATGCGCAGTGGAGGGGGTCTCTTCCGCCTCTGCCGTGGTGGAGACCGTGGCGAAGGCGGAAGGGAAAGAGTGCCCCCACGGCACAGGCCCGCCCCCGGATCTGTGGGCCCCGATCGCGGGCCAGGCCACCGTGGGGCCCCCCCCGGGGCCAGATCGCCCCACCCCCCCCACCCCCCAGGACCCCGGAGCCTGCCCACGCCGCCTTGTCCCGCCGGTAAAAGAGGTGGTTTAATCCACGCCGGCGGGACAGGCATTCCAGCAGCGGGACTTTGGCCCATCCGGGCTGGAGAATCGCCGGGGGGGGGGGCCCGCCAACCGGCGCACCGCGATTCCCGCCCCCGCCGAATCTCCAGTGCCGGAGAATTCGGCAACCGGCGGGGGCGGGTTTCACGCCAGCCCCCGGCGATTCTCCGACCCGGCGGGGGCTCGGAGAATCTCGCCCCTTGTTCAGATCACCCATCATTATTCAAACCATGAAGGGGGATACAAGCCAGGTTTATACAACATGTCCTCAGATTTTAACAGCTTTAACTCCAATATCATTCTGTTGAATCCAGCACTGAGTCCGTCCCTGTGGCTCAGACGGGAAGGAGGGAGAGCAGGAGTTATTGGGGCAATAGTTATTGGGGACTCGATAGTTAGAGGGACAGATGGACGGTTCTATGACAGCGAGAGACTCACGGATGGTATGTTGCCTCCCAGGTACCAGGGTCCGTGACGTCTCCGACCGTGTTTTCAGAATCCTTAAAGAGGAGGGGGAGCAGTCACAAGTTGTGGTACACATCGGTACCAACGACATAGATAAGAGAAGGGACGGGGATTTAAAACAGGAATTTAGGGAGCTAGGGTGGAAGCTGAGAGCCAGGACAAACCATGTTGTCATCTCTGGTTTGTTGCCGGTGCCACGTGCAAGCGAGGTGAGGAACAGGGAGAGAGTACAGATAAACACGTGGCTGCAGGGATGGTGTAGGAGGGAGGGTTTCAGGTACGTGGATAATTGGAGCACATTCTGGGGAAGGTGGGCCCTGTACAGACAGGACGGTTTGCACCTGAATCAGAGGGGCACCAATATCCTGGGAGGGAAATTTGCTCGGCTCTTCGGGGGGTGTTTAATCTAATTTGTCAGGGGGCTGGGAAAACGAGCTGTGTTCCAGAAGCCCGTGTTGAGAGTAGTGAGGTACTGAGGAGGGTATCAAGGTCGCTGGAGTGTACCGGCAGGCAGGAAGGTGGGTTGAAGTGTGTCTACTTCAATGCAAGGAGCATCCGGAATAAGGTAGGTGAACATGGAGCGTGGATTGGTCCTTGGGACTACGATGTTGTGGCCATCATGGAGACATGGTTAGAACAGGGACAGGAATGGTTGTTGGAAGTTCCGGGATATAGATGTTTCAGTAAGAGTAGGGAAGGTGGTAAAAGAGGTGGAGGAGTAGCATTGTTAATCAAGGATAGTTTAACGGCTGCAGAAAGGCACTTTGAAAGGGATAGAACATAGAACAATACAGCGCAGTACAGGCCCTTCGGCCCACGATGTTGCACCGAAACAAAAGCCATCTAACTTACATTATGCCATTATCATCCATATGTTTATCCAATAAACTTTTAAATGCCCTCAATGTTGGCGAGTTCACTACTGTAGCAGGTAGGGCATTCCACGGCCTCACTACTCTTTGCGTAAAGAACCTACCTCTGACCTCTGCTCTATATCTATTACCCCTCAGTTTAAAGTTATGTCCCCTCGTGCCAGCCATATCCATCCGCGGGAGAAGGCTCTCACTGTCCACCCTATCCAACCACCTGATCATTTTGTATGCCTCTATTAAGTCTCCTCTTAACCTTCTTCTCTCCAACGAAAACAACCTCAAGTCCATCAGCCTTTCCTCATAAGATTTTCCCCCCATACCAGGCAACATCCTGGTAAATCTCCTCTGCACCCGCTCCAAAGCCTCCACGTCCTTCCTATAATGCGGTGACCAGAACTGTACGCAATACTCCAAATGCGGCCGTACCAGAGTTCTGTACTGCAACATGACCTCCTGACTCCGGAACTCAATCCCTCTACCAATAAAGGCCAACGCTCCATAGGCCTTCTTCACAACCCTATCAACCTGGGTGGCAACTTTCAGGGATCTATGTACATGGACACCTAGATCCCTCTGCTCATCCACACTTTAGCCAAATATTCTGCATTCCTGTTATTCCTTCCAAAGTGAATCACCTCACACTTCTCTACATTAAACTCCATTTGCCACCTCTCAGCCCAGCTCTGCAGCTTATCTATATCCCTCTGTAACCTGCTACATCCTTCCACACTATCGACAATACCACCGACTTTAGTATCGTCTGCAAATTTACTCACCCACCCTTCTGCGCCTTCCTCTAGGTCATTGATAAAAATGACAAACAGCAACGGCCCCAGAACAGATCCTTGTGGTACTCCACTTGTGACTGTACTCCATTCTGAACATTTCCCATCAACCACCACCCTCTGTCTTCTTTCAGCTAGCCAATTTCTGATCCACATCTCTAAATCACCCTCAATCCCCAACCTCCGTATTTTCTGCAATAGCCTACCGTGGGGAACCTTATCAAACGCTTTGCTGAAATCCATATACACCACATCAACTGCTCTACCCTCATCTACCTGTTCAGTCACCTTCTCAAAGAACTCAATAAGGTTTGTGAGGCATGACCTACCCTTCACAAAGCCATGCTGACTATCCCTGATCATATTATTCCTATCTAGATGATTATAAATCTTGTCTCTTATAATCCCCTCCAAGACTTTACCCACTACAGACGTGAGGCTCACCGGTCTATAGTTGCCGGGGTTGTCTCTGCTCCCCTTTTTGAACAAAGGGACCACATTTGCTGTCCTCCAGTCCTCTGGCATTATTCCTGTAGCCAATGATGACATAAAAATCAAAGCCAAAGGTCCAGCAATCTCTTCCCTGGCCTCCCAGAGAATCCTAGGATAAATCCCATCAGGTCCCGGGGACTTATCTATTTTCAGCCTGTCCAGAATTGCCAACACCTCTTCCCTACATACCTCAATGCCATCTATTCTATTAGCCTGGGGCTCAGCATTCTCATCCACAACATTATCTTTTTCCCGAGTGAATACTGACGAAAAATATTCATTTAGTATCTCGCCTATCTCTTCAGACTCCACACACAATTTCCCATCCCTGTCCTTGACTGGTCCTACTCTTTCCCTAGTCATTCGCTTATTCCTGACATACCTATAGAAAGCTTGTGGGTTTTCCTTGATCCTTCCTGCCAAATACTTCTCATGTCCCCTCCTTGCTCTTCTTAGCTCTCTCTTTAGATCCTTCCTCGCTACCTTGTAATTATCCATCGCCCCAACTGAAACTTCACACCTCATCTTCACATAGGCCTCCTTCTTCCTCTTAACAAGAGATTCCACTTCCTTGGTAAACCACGGTTCCCTCGCTCGACGCCTTCCTCCCTGTCTGACCGGTACATACTTATCAAGAACACGCAGTAGCTGATCCTTGAACAAGCCCCACTTATCCAGTGTGCCCAACACTTGCAGCCTACTTCTCCACCTTATCCCCCCCAAGTCACGTCTAATGGCATCATAATTGCCCTTCCCCCAGCTATAACTCTTGCCCTGCGGTGTATACTTATCCCTTTCCATCATGAACATAAACGTCACCGAATTGTGGTCACTGTCCCCAAAGTGCTCTCCTACCTCCAAATCCAACACCTGGCCTGGTTCATTACCCAAAACCAAATCCAACGTGGCTTCGCCTCTTGTTGGCCTGTCAACATATTGTTTCAGGAAACCCTCCTGCACACACTGTACAAAAAACGACCCATCTATTGTACTCGAACTATATCTTTTCCAGTCAATATTTGGAAAGTTAAAGTCTCCCATAATAACTACCCTGTTACTTTCGCTCTTATCCAGAATCATCTTCGCCATCCTTTCCTCTACATCCCTAGAACTATTAGGAGGCCTATAAAAAACTCCCAACAGGGTGACCTCTCCTTTCCTGTTTCTAACTTCAGCCCATACTACCTCGGAAGAAGAGTCCCCATCTAGCATCCTCTCCGCCACCGTAATACTGCTCTTGACTAGCAGCGCCACACCTCCCCCTCTTTTGCCTCCTTCTCTGAGCTTACTAAAGGTAATCTGCCTACTGAGGTAATATGGGCCGAAGTTAGAAATAGGAAAGGAGCGGTCACGGTGTTAGGAGTTTTCTATAGGCCCCCAAATAGTAATAGAGATGTGGAGGAAGAAATTGCAAAACAGATTATGGATAGGTGTGGAGGTCTCAGGGTAGTTGTCATCGGTGACTTTAACTTTCCAAATATTGATTGGAACCTCTATAGGTTGAACAGTTCGGATGGGGCAGTTTTTGTACAGTGTGTGCAGGAGGGTTTCCTGTCACAATATGTGGATAGGCCGACAAGAGGGGGGGCCACATTGGATTTGGTACTGGGTAATGAACCGGGCCAAGTGTTAAATTTGTTTGTGGGAGAGCACTTTGGAGATAGTGACCACAATTCGGTGTCTTTCACTATTGCAATGGAGAGGGATAGGACCATACGGCAGGGCAAGGTTTATAATTGGGGGAGGGGTAATTATGATGCGATTAGGCAAGAATTCGGGAGCATAAGATGGGAACAGAAACTGTCAGGGAAAGGCACAAATGAAAAGTGGAGCTTGTTCAAGGAACAAATACTGCGTGTCCTTGATAGGCATGTCCCTGTCAGGCAGGGAGGAAATGGCTGTGTGAGGGAACCATGGTTCACAAAAGAGGTTGAATGTCTTGTCAAGAGGAAAAAGGAAGCGTATGAAAGGATGAGAAAACAAGGTTCAGTTGGGTCGCTTGAGGGTTACAAGGTAGCAAGGAATGAGCTGAAAAAAGGGCTTAGGAGAGCTAGGAGGGGGCATGAGAAGTCCTTGGTGGGTCGGGTCAAGGAAAACCCCAAGGCTTTTTACTCTTATGTGAGAAATAAAAGAATGACCAGGGTGAGGGTAGGGCCGGTCAAGGACAGTAGTGGGAACTTGTGCATGGAGTCAGAAGAAATAGGAGAGGTGTTCAATGAATACTTTTCTTCAGTGTTCACAAAGGAGAGGGGCCATGTTTTTGAGGATGAGAGTGTGATACAGGCGGGTAGGCTGGAGGAAGTAGATGTTCTGAGGGAAGATGTATTAGCAATTTTGAAAAACCTGAGGGTCGACAAGTCCCCTGGGCCAGATGGGATATACCCAAGGATTCTTTGGGAGGCAAGGGATGAGATTGCAGAGCCTTTGGCTTTGATCTTTGGGTCCTCGCTGTCCCCGGGGATAGTGCCAGAGGACTGGAGAGTGGCGAATGTTGTTCCTCTGTTCAAGAAAGGGAATGGGAATGACCCTGGTAATTATAGGCCGGTTAGTCTTACTTCGGTGGTCGGGAAGATAATGGAAAAGGTCCTGAAGGATCGGATTTATGACCATTTGGAAAGATGCAGCTTAATCCGGGATAGTCAACACGGATTCGTGAAGGGTAAGTCTTGCCTCATAAATTTGATTGAATTCTTTGAGGAGGTGACTAAGTGTGTAGATGAAGGTGGAGCAGTTGATGTTGTATACATGGATTTTGTTAAGGCGTTTGATAAGGTTCCCCATGGTCGGCTCATGAAGAAAGTAAGGAGGTTTGGGATAGAGGGAAATTTGGCCAATTGGATAAGTAACTGGCTATCACATAGAAGACAGAGGGTGGTGGTGGATGGAAAGTTTTCAGACTGGAGACCAGTTACCAGCGGTGTACCACGGGGATCAGTGCTGGGTCCTCTGCTATTTGTGATTTTTATCAATGACTTGGAGGAGGGGGCTGAAGGGTGGGTCAGTAAATTTGCTGATGACACCAAGATTGGTGGAGTAGTGGATGAGGTGGAGGGCTGTTGCAGGCTGCAAAGAGACATTGATAGGATGCAGAGCTGGGCCGAAAAATGGCAGATGGAGTTTAACCCTGATAAGTGCGAGGTGATTCATTTTGGTAGAAAAAATTTGAATGCGGATTACAGGGTCAACGGCAGGGTTCTGAGGAATGTGGAGGAACAGAGAGATCTTGGGGTTCATGTCCACAGATCTCTGAAGGTTGCCACTCAAGTGGATAGAGCCATGAAGAAGGCCTATAGTGTGTTAGCGTTTATTAACAGGGGGCTTGAGTTTAAGAGCCGCGAGGTTATGCTGCAACTATACATGACCCTGGTCAGACCACATTTGGAGTATTGTGTGCAGTTCTGGTCACCTCACTATAGGAAGGATGTGGAAGCATTGGAAAGGGTGCAAAGGAGATTTACCAGGATGCTGCCTGGTTTGCAGGATAGGTCAAGAACAAGAACAAAGGAAATTACAGCACAGGAACAGGCCCTTCGGCCCTCCCAGCCTGTGCCGATCCAGATCCTTTATCTAAACCTGTCGCCTATTTTCCAAGGAACTACTTCCCTCTGTTCCCCACCCGTTCATATATCTGTCTAGATGAATCTTAAATGATGCTATCGTGCCCGCCTCTACCACCTCCGCTGGCAATGTGTTCCAGGCACCCACCACCCTCTGCGTAAAGAACTTTCCACGCACATCTCCCTTAAACTTTCCCCCCTCATCTTGAAATCGTGACCCCTTGTAATTGACACCCCCACTCTTGGAAAAAGCTTGTTGCTATCCACCCTGTCCATACCTCTCATAATTTTGTAGACCTCAATCAGGTCCCCCCTCAACCTCCGTCTTTCCAACGAAAACAATCCTAATATAGCTAGGTCTTATGAGGAAAGGTTGAGGGAGCTAGGGCTTTTCTCTTTGGAACGGAGGAGGATGAGAGGCGACTTAATAGAGGTTTATAAGATAATGAGGGGGATAGATAGAGTGGACGTTCAGAGACTATTTCCTCGGGTGGATGTAGCTGTTACAAGGGGACATAACTATAAGGTTCAGGGTGGGAGATATAGGAGGGATGTCCGAGGTAGGTTCTTTACTCAGAGAGTGGTTAGGGTGTGGAATGGACTGCCTGCTGTGATAGTGGAGTCGGACACTTTAGGAACTTTCAAGCGGTTATTGGATAGGCACATGGAGCACACCAGAATGACAGGGAGTGGGATAGCTTGATCTTGGTTTCGGACAAAGCTCGGCACAACATCGAGGGCCGAAGGGCCTGTTCTGTGCTGTCATGTTCTATGTTCTATGAATCTGTCCAGCTCCGCCCCCAAGGACAACACGTCCGGCCGGTGTTGCGTGCCCACTGAACAAGTGCTCCAGATTGCGTCTGATCAATGTTCAGCACCATTCGCGACTCCTCAGATAATGCAGCAGTCCGTGTCCAAATGTAGCAAGACCTGGACAGTATCCAGGCTCGGGCTGACAAGGGGCAAGTTACATTCACACCACACAAGTGCCGGGCAATGACCATCTCCTACAAGAGAGGATCTAACCATCGCCCCTTGACATTCAATGGCATTACCATCGCTGAATCCCCCACAATCAACATCCTGGGGGGTTACCATTGATCAGTAATTGAATTGGACTAGGCATATTAATACTGTGGCTACCAAGGGCAGGTCAAAGGCTGGGAATCCTACAGCGCGTAACTCACCTCCTGACCCCCAAAGCCTGTCCACCATCTACAAGGCACAAGTCAGGAGTGTGATGGAATATTCTCCACTTGCCTGGGTGAGCGCAGCTCCAACAACACTCAAGAAGCTCAACACCATCCAGGACAAAGCAGCCCTCTTAATTGCTTAATGGAAATATATCGCCGTTCCTTCACTGTCGCTGGGTCAAAATCCTGGAACTTCCTCCCTAACAGCACAGTGGGTGTACTTACACCTCAAGGACTGCAGCGGTTCAAGAAGGCAGCTCACTACTGCCTTCTGAAGGGCAATTAGGGATGGGCAATAAATGCTGGCCTGACCAGCGATGCCCACCTCCCGTAAATGAATTTTTCAAAAGTCTCTCACGGCAGGTATTTCCTGTGGGCTTCAGAACCAAAAGGGATTCCCCATACACCTCCAGTCCAATCAGGGGAGGGGGCAGCTTGACCGCCTTGACAGACCCCCCAGGTACAGTGGGCGATGCTGAGGCAGGCCAAGCAAGGCTGTCTCAACCTGAGAGGTACCCTCCGAGTGAGGGAAGGAGGCCCCCTCCATGGTTTGCAAGGGAATCCACAGAGAGCGTCTCCTTGGGGTGTGCAGCCACTGAATCCATGGCGTCTGCCCCATCCCGGGCTGCAGGGGGCGGTGCACTTTCATTCAGTCGGATAGCTTTTCCACACGGTGAGGTGGGGGGGGGTAAAGGGAACTCCACCAACGGCAAGGTGCTGGCAAACCTTCCAAACCCTCTCCTCATCGGGGATTTAAATATGCAAATTTCCTGCTGAACAGAGGCAATTATTTACACTGTCACCCACGACTGGCTGACGCTGTTTTATAGCATGTTGGAACGGCACCGGCGACACATCCGGTCGTGCCGACGGGACTTCGGCCCATCCGGCCCGGAGAATCCCTGCGCGAGCGCCCGTTTTGCCACGCATCAGAGAATGGCGTCCCGGCGTTGGAGCGGCATCGCGCGATTCGGCGGGAGGTCGGAGAATTCCGCCCCTGATTCCCATCATTCCACCATTGACAGCCTTGCCTTGAGCTGCGGAGGCTGGAAGCTCTGGAATTCTGCCCCCCCCCCCTCTCCATCTCCATCCCTCTTACTCCTGTGTAAAGATTTGGTTTAAAAACGACCTCTTTCACCAAACCGTGGGCGGGATTGTCTGAGCCGGGCGCGATTCACGCGACGCTGCCCCGCCGATTCTCCGGTGACTGGAGAAATGGCACCATTGCCGCCGGTGTGGTTGGCGTGGTGCGGTCGGGTGGGGGGGGGGGGGGGCGCTCTATGCGGCCCCCCCCGGCGATTCTCTACGCAGGATGGGCTGTGTGGCCGCCGAGATAGCCCGAGTCCCACCGGCGCCGTTCACAAGTGGTCTCCGGCGGGACCCCGCCGTCCACCCTGCGGGGGGGGGCCTGGTGGGTGGGAGGCGGGGGGGCGGGGGGGGATTCGACCCCGGGGGGGGTCCTCCACCGTGGCCTGGCCCGCGATCGGGGCCGACCGATCAGCGGGCCAGCTTCTGGTGGGGACATCTTTTACTCCGCGCCGGGCCCTGTAGCTCTCCGCCATGTTGCGTCGGGCCGGCGCGGAGAAGGATGCTACCACGCATGCGTGAGTTCGCGCCGGCCGCAGCGCGCATGCGCAGATCCGCGGCGCCCGTTTGACGCTGGTATCGGCAGCTGGAGCTGGGTGAGTCGCTCCAGTGCCGTGCTGGCCCCCTGTAGGGCTCAGGATCGCTGGATCGCCTGTTGACCCGTTTTACGACGGCGTCAACACCGAGCCTCAGGATCAGAGAATCCCGCCCAGGTTTCCTTCTTAGCTCGGTGTCAGATTCGGCTCAATAATTCTCCTCCAAAGTGCAGTGGGACATTTTATTTAAAATCACCGAGGGGTGGGTTCAATGAGGAGAAACTGTTGTCAGTGGCCGGAGAACGTTGTCTTTGTAAATTGGGTCACAGAGAAACGGAGGGGCCGTGAGGAAATTTGTGTTTGACAGAGAATTGTGATCTGGAATCGACAGAAACTTCCAAAACGTCAATTTAATAAATACTGGAAATAATTTACAGGGGTCTTGGGGAAAGTTCAGGAGAGTGGGTCTTTAAAAAGAAACTGACACAGGCTTGAGGGGCCGAATGGCCTCCTTCTGCGCATTATCATTCTCTAATTCTGTAATCCAACACACATGCAAACAGTTATATATTAGGTATATCTATGCTAATATTACAATACAGAATAATCATATTAACAATGTTAACACGTCGCTAAGTCAAACACCCGGAGACGTCCCAGCTCCATGGATACTCGGTCGATATCGGCTGCTGAGGCAGGACGTGGCTCCCCCAGGCTCCACCAGTGGCATCGTGCAGACGTGGGGGGTTTGAGAGGGATGTGTGGAAGTGGACGCGGGGGGGGGCTACGTGCCGAGAGTCTGTGAGGTATCTCCTGTCGGACGTCACGGTTGGCCCTGGTGCTGGGTCCCAGGGCAGGCGCCCTCCTCGGTGCTCTGAGAGTCTGGGCTCGGCTGTGTGCCCACAATGCCCAGTCTGGCCAGCTTGGCCTGCTGCTGCTCGAGGCTCTGTTTCCTCCATTTGATTCTTCGGTTCTGGAACCAGACTTTGACCTGTTGAGCGGAAGGGAGGGAAAGGAACCAATGGTGAAGAAAATGGCAAGTTTCCCCAAGTTCCAGTTTTTAAAACAACTTCACTGTCAAGGGCCACAATTTTGAAATGAGTCAAATCCTCGCGCTTAGAAGGTCGAGAGGTGACCAAATTGTGCTTAAAATAATAAAGGGTGTTGATAGGGTGATGGCAACTTTCTGTCTGGCAAGGTTTTCACTGTGATGTTAACTGTGTGTTGGGCTGGGCCTGGTGCAGCCCAGAAGCCTCACTCTGGCCTGGCAGCCTCTGCTGCACTTACTGCAGGGGCAGTGGGCTGGGAAGGTGCACGATTCACTGGCCTGTTCTCCCTGGGCCCCCTTCTCCACCCTCTGAGCCTTTTCAAACCTGCTCACCTCTTCCAATGCCCCATCAAACAGTCTGCCCCCAGAGGCCATGAGCGTCAGCGACTACCTCCCTGTTGTCAGTGTGCGCTAGATACTGAGAGACTATTGATGTGGGAGTCCTGAATGAAGGGGCATAACCTTAAAATTAGAGCTCGGTGTGAAATCAGAAGGTACCTCATTACACAAAGGCGATATCTGTAGATTTTTCTTGGGATTCAGGGATTTGGAGTAAAGGCAGGTAATTGGAGTTGAGTGGCCCCATTGAATGCCAGAAAGGATTCAAGGGGCTGAATGGCCTCCTCCTGTTCCTGTATAGCAGGTTCGAGGGGTCGAATGTCCTCCTCCCGTTCCTGTGTGACAGGCCAGAGGAGCTGAATGGCCTCCTCCTGTTCCTGTGTGACAGGCTCGAGGGGCTGAATGGCCTCCTTTGGCACTGTAAGTTCTATGATAATCTATAATAACGTAATTTAAATGGATATCTCCAGCATTGAGACGCAGCACTGATCTGAGGTTGTCGTCACTCTCATACTTTTGTTTTATTCTATTCTCTCCCTTCCTTCACTGAAGGGGTTACAGCTCTCATAGAACATAAGAACTAGGAGCAGGAGTCGGCCATCTGACCCCTCGTGCCTGCTCCACCATTCAATGAGATCATGGCTGATCATTTGTGGACTCAGCTCCACTTTCCGGCCCGAACACCATAACCCTTAATCCCTTTATTCTTCAAAAAACTATCTATCTTTATCTTAAAAACATTTAATGAAGGAGCCTCTACTGCTTTACTGGGCAAGGAATTCCATAGATTCACAACCCTTTGGGTGAAGAAGTTCCTCCTAAACTCAGTCCTAAATCTACTTCCCCTTATTTTGAGGCTATGCCCCCTAGTTCTGCTTTCACCCGCCAGTGGAAACAACCTGCCCGCATCTATCCTATCTATTCCCTTCATAATCTTATATGTTTCTATAAGATCCCCCCTCATCCTTCTAAATTCCAACGAGTACAGTCCCAGTCTACTCAACCTCTCCTCGTAATCCAAACCCTTCAGCTCTGGGATTAACCGAGTGAATCTCCTCTGCACACCCTCCAGTGCCAGTACGTCCTTTCTCAGGTAAGGAGACCAAAACTGAACACAATACTCCAGGTGTGGCCTCACTAACACCTTATACAGTTGCAGCAGAACCTCCCTAGTCTTAAACTCCATCCCTCTAGCAATGAAGGACAAAATTCCATTTGCCTTCTTAATCACCTGTTGCACCTGAAAACCAACTTTTTGCGACTCATGCACTAGCACACCCAGGTCTCTCTGCACAGCAGCATGTTTTAATATTTTATCATTTAAATAATAATCCCTTTTGCTGTTATTCTCGGTCCAGAAACCCGAAAAAAACCAGCAACTTCCCATCTAACTGCACCGGTGTAACTCTTAGTCGCGCTGCTCTTAAAGTGGTACCGCACGCAGTTAAGCTGCTCTTAAAGTGGTACCGCACGCAGTTCAGCTGCTCTTCACTATCGCATGCGAGTGTTAGTCTGGACAATAACTGTCAGAAGGCTGTTTGATCACAAATTGCACCTTCCATACCCACAACCACTACCATCTAGAAGGACAAGAGCAGCAGAGAAGACCATAAGACATAGGAGCAGAATGAGTCCACTCGGCCCATCGAGTCTGCTCCGCCATTCAATCATGGCTGATATTTTCTCATCCCCATTCTCCTGCCTTCTCCCCATAACCCCTGATCCCCTTATTAATCATAGAATTTACAGTGCAGAAGGAGGCCATTCGGCCCATCGAGTCTGCACCCGCTCTTGGAAAGAGCACCCGACCCAAGGTCACACCTCCACCCTAACCCAGTAACCCCACCCAACACTAAGGGCAATTTTGGACACTACGGGGCAATTTAGCATGGCCAATCCACTTAACCCGCACATCTTTGGACTGTGGGAGGAAACCGGAGCACCCGGAGGAAACCCACGCACACACGGGGAGAACGTGCAGACTCCGCACAGACAGTGACCCAAGCCGGGAATCGAACCTGGGACCCTGGAGCTGTGAAGTACTAACCACTAGGCTACCGTGCTGCCCAATCAAGATACCTGGAAACCCCACCATCAGGAGGTTCCCCTCCAAGTCACTCACCACCCTGACTTGGAAATATATCGCCGTTCCTTCACTGTCACTGGGGCAACATCCTGGAACTCCCTCCCGAACAGCACAGTGGGTGTACCTACACCACAGGGACTGCAGCCCTTCCAGAAGGCAGCTCACCACCACCTTCTGAAGGACAATTGGGGATGGGCAATAAATGCTGCCCTAGCCAGCGACTCCCACATCCTGTGAACTAATGGAATAAACCAACGAGTGTTCCTCCCTGAAAAGTCACATGCCCATTCCCCAGCAACTGGGCAGATACGGGGAGGGTGACTTGTACTTACCATAGCCCAGTTGCTGCTAAAATCATGTTTTAGTGTTCCCTTACCACTGCCTCACGGACCACCCCCCCCCACCCCCCCCCGCCCCACAACATCCCTCACCCCCCCCCCCTTCCCACACATCGCTGTCCTCCTTGGCTCAGATGGGAAATGGTAAAGCTAAGCACCATTCCTCTCACAGTCAACATCGCTAACCCTTCATCAAAGGTCAATATCGCTAACCCTTCATCAAAGGTCAATATCGCTAACCCTTCATCAAAGGTCAATATCGCTAACCCTTCAACAAAGGTCAATATCGCTAACCCTTCATCAAAGGTCAATATCGCTAACCCTTCAACAAAGATCAATATCGCTAACCCTTCATCAAAGGTCAATATCGCTGACCCTTCATCAAAGGTCAATATCGCTGACCCTTCATCAAAGGTCAATATCGCTGACCCTTCATCAAAGATCAATATCGCTAACCCTTCATCAAAGGTCAATATCGCTAACCCTTCATCAAAGGTCAATATCGCTGACCCTTCATCAAAGGTCAATATCGCTGACCCTTCATCAAAGGTCAATCTCGCTAACCCTTCAACAAAGGTCAATATCGCTAACCCTTCATCAAAGGTCAATATCGCTGACCCTTCATCAAAGGTCAATATCGCTGACCCTTCATCAAAGGTCAATATCGCTAACCCTTCATCAAAGGTCAATATCGCTGACCCTTCATCAAAGGTCAATATCGCTAACCCTTCATCAAAGGTCAATATCGCTGACCCTTCATCAAAGGTCAATATCGCTGACCCTTCATCAAAGATCAATATCGCTAACCCTTCATCAAAGGTCAATATCGCTGACCCTTCAACAAAGGTCAATATCGCTAACCCTTCATCAAAGGTCAATATCGCTGACCCTTCATCAAAGGTCAATATCGCTGACCCTTCATCAAAGATCAATATCGCTAACCCTTCATCAAAGGTCAATATCGCTGACCCTTCATCAAAGGTCAATATCGCTAACCCTTCATCAAAGGTCAATATCGCTGACCCTTCATCAAAGGTCAATATCGCTGACCCTTCATCAAAGGTCAATATCGCTAACCCTTCATCAAAGGTCAATATCGCTAACCCTTCATCAAAGGTCAATATCGCTGACCCTTCATCAAAGGTCAATATCGCTGACCCTTCATCAAAGGTCAATATCGCTAACCCTTCATCAAAGGTCAATATCGCTAACCCTTCAACAAAGATCAATATCGCTAACCCTTCATCAAAGGTCAATATCGCTGACCCTTCATCAAAGGTCAATATCGCTGACCCTTCATCAAAGGTCAATATCGCTGACCCTTCATCAAAGATCAATATCGCTAACCCTTCATCAAAGGTCAATATCGCTGACCCTTCAACAAAGGTCAATATCGCTAACCCTTCATCAAAGGTCAATATCGCTAACCCTTCATCAAAGGTCAATATCGCTGACCCTTCATCAAAGATCAATATCGCTAACCCTTCATCAAAGGTCAATATCGCTAACCCTTCATCAAAGGTCAATATCGCTGACCCTTCAACAAAGGTCAATATCGCTGACCCTTCATCAAAGGTCAATATCGCTGACCCTTCATCAAAGGTCAATATCGCTAACCCTTCATCAAAGGTCAATATCGCTAACCCTTCATCAAAGGTCAATATCGCTGACCCTTCAACAAAGATCAATATCGCTGACCCTTCATCAAAGGTCAATATCGCTGACCCTTCATCAAAGGTCAATATCGCTGACCCTTCATCAAAGGTCAATATCGCTAACCCTTCATCAAAGATCAATATCGCTGACCCTTCATCAAAGATCAATATCGCTAACCCTTCATCAAAGGTCAATATCGCTGACCCTTCATCAAAGATCAATATCGCTGACCCTTCATCAAAGATCAATATCGCTGACCCTTCATCAAAGGTCAATATCGCTGACCCTTCATCAAAGGTCAATATCGCTGACCCTTCATCAAAGATCAATATCGCTGACCCTTCAACAAAGATCAATATCGCTGACCCTTCAACAAAGGTCAATATCGCTAACCCTTCAACAAAGGTCAATATCGCTGACCCTTCATCAAAGATCAATATCGCTGACCCTTCATCAAAGATCACTAAAACAGATGAAAATGAAATAAAAATTGCTTATTGTCACAAGTAGGCTTCAATGAAGTTACTGTGAAAAGCCCCTAGTTGCCACATTCCGGCAGATGTTCGGGGAGGCTATTATGGGAATTGAACCGTGCTGCTGGCCTGCCTTGGTCTGCCTTCAAAGCCAGCGATTTAGCCCTGTGCTAAACAGCCCCTATTATCTGGTCATTATCACAGTGCTGTTAGTGGGATCTTTCTGTGCACCAATTGTCTGCCATATTTTTTTGACATTGCGAGGGTCAACAGGCCAGAGGTACACATTGGCTGCAAGACCCTGGGGCCACAAATAGTCAGAGATAGAAGCTGAACAGATGCAAGGAGGGCGCATTTTGGGTAGTTGGGGCCTTTGTTTTGGGCAGGTTGGGGCCTTTGTTTTGGGCAGGTTGAGGCCTCTGTTTTGGGCAGGTTGGGGCCTCTGTTTTGGGCAGGTTGAGGCCTCGGTTTTGGGTAGTTGGGGCCTCTGTTTTGGGCAGGTTGGGGCCTCTGTTTTGGGCAGGTTGGGGCCTCGGTTTTGGGCAGGTTGGGGCCTCGGTTTTGGGAAGATGGAGACGGGCCTGATTTTGGGCAGGTTGTGGCCTCTGTTTTGGGCAGGTTGGGGCCTCGGTTTTGGGCAGGTTGGGGCCTCGGTTTTGGGCAGGTTGAGGCCTCGGTTTTGGGCAGGTTGGGGCCTCGGTTTTGGGCAGGTTGGGGCCTCGGTTTTGGGCAGGTTGGGGCCTCGGTTTTGGGCAGGTTGGGGCCTCGGTTTTGGGCAGGTTGGGGCCTCTGTTTTGGGCAGGTTGGGGCCTCGGTTTTGGGCAGGTTGGGGCCTCGGTTTTGGGCAGGTTGGGGCCTCGGTTTTGGGCAGGTTGGGGCCTCGGTTTTGGGCAGGTTGGGGCCTCGGTTTTGGGCAGGTTGGGGCCTCGGTTTTGGGCAGGTTGGGGCCTCTGTTTTGGGCAGGTTGGGGCCTCTGTTTTGGGCAGGTTGGGGCCTCGGTTTTGGGCGGGTTGGGGCCTCTGTTTTGGGCAGGTTGGGGCCTCGGTTTTGGGCAGGTTGGGGCCTCGGTTTTGGGCAGGTTGGGGCCTCTGTTTTGGGCAGGTTGGGGCCTCGGTTTTGGGCAGGTTGGGGCCTCGGTTTTGGGCAGGTTGGGGCTTTGGTTTTGGGCGGGTTGGGGCCTCTGTTTTGGGCAGGTTGGGGCCTCTGTTTTGGGCAGGTTGGGGCCTCTGTTTTGGGCAGGTTGGGGCCTCTGTTTTGGGCAGGTTGGGGCCTCGGTTTTGGGCGGGTTGGGGCCTCGGTTTTGGGCAGGTTGGGGCCTCGGTTTTGGGCAGGTTGGGGCCTCGGTTTTGGGCAGGTTGGGGCCTCGGTTTTGGGCAGGTTAGGGCCTCTGTTTTGGGCAGGTTGGGCCTCTGTTTTGGGCAGGTTGGGGCCTCGGTTTTGGGCAGGTTGGGGCCTCAGTTTTGGGCAGGTTGGGGCCTCTGTTTTGGGCAGGTTGGGGCCTCAGTTTTGGGCAGGTTGGGGCCTTGGTTTTGGGCAGGTTGGGGCCTCGGTTTTGGGAAGATGGAGTCGGGCCCGATTTTGGGCAGGCTGGGGCGCCCTCCCATTTTGGGTAGGTTCAGACCCCCCGATTTGGGATCCGCATTTTTTGGCAGCCTGGGTTTCCCTGTGTTGGGCAGGTTGGGACCCCCAGCTGTGAGCAGGCTGAGGACCCCCCCCCCCCCCCCCCCCCATTTTGGGCAGCTGAGACTCCCAGGTTGGAGCAGGTTGGGACCACCCCCCCTAGTCTTGGCAGGCTGGGACCCCCCCGCCCCCTGCTGTTTTGGGCAGGGTGGGCTCCCCATCGTCCTTACCTGTGACTCATTGAGTTGCAGAGCAGTGGCCAGCACGAACCTCTCGGATCCCACCATGTACTGCTGGCGGGAGAACTCCTTCTCCAGGCGGCCCAGCTGCTCCTGGGTGAAGATGGTCCTCACTCGCTTCGACTTGCTGACCTTTGACCTGAGGGGGGTGAAGCCGGACTTGGCTGAGGGGTATTCTGGGGGCAGAGGAGAGTAAAAGGAGGGTTTACATCGGGGAGGGAAAAAGCCAGCCGAATGGGCTAGACCCAACAATACCCCACCCCCCCACACACCCCCGCACACCCTCACACACCCCCACCCCTCCCCACACACACACACACCCACCCCCCCCCCCCACACACACACACACACTCTCACACAAACCCTCACCCCCCCCACACACACACATCACCTCCCCCACATACACATCACCCCCCCCACACGCCCCCCACACACACACACACACACCCACCCTCACCACCCCCCCACACCCCCGCACACACACCCACACACACACACCCATACACACACCCACAAACCCACCCCGACATACACCCTCTCACACACACCCACACACACACCCTCACACCCCCCCACACCCCAACAAACACACCCACAACACCCACACCCACACACCCACACGCACACCCTCACACCCCCCCACACACCCACACGCACACCCTCACACATCCCCACACAGCCCAACAAATACACCCCAACACACACCCTCTCACACACCCCCACACACACATACCTCACCCCACCGCACACACACCCCCATACCCATTCACCCCCACCCCCACACCTCACCCCCCCCCGCACACACCCCCACCCCCACTCACCCCCACACACACACACCTCACCGCACACCTCCACACACACACCTCACCCCCGACACCCACTCATCCCCCACACATCTCACCCCCTCACACACCTCAACGCACCCACACACACCTCACCCCCACACACACACCTCACACCCCACACACACACGCCTCACCCCCCCACACACACACCTCACCCCCCACACCCACTCACCTCCCACACATCTCACCCCCTCACACACCTCAATGCACCCACACACACCTCACCCCCACACACACACCTCACACCCCACACACACACGCCTCACCCCCCCACACACACACCTCACCCCCCACACCCACTCACCTCCCACACATCTCACCCACACACATCTCACCGCACCCACACACACACACACCTCTCCCTCCACACACACACCTCACCCCCCCACACACCTCACCCCCACACACACACCTCACACCCCACACACACACGCCTCACCCCCACACACACACACCTCACCCCCCACACCCACTCACCTCCCACACACCTCATCCCCCCACACACAACTCACCCCCCCACACACCTCACCCCCCCACACACACCTCACCCCCCCACACACACCTCACCCCCCCCACACACAACTCACCCCCCACACACACACCTCACCCCCCACACACACCTCACCCCCACACACCTCACCGCACCCCCCCACACACACCTCACCCCCCCCCACACACACCTCACCCCCACACACACGCCTCACCCCCCCACACACACACCTCACCCCCCACACCCACTCACCTCCCACACATCTCACCCACACACACCTCACCGCACCCCCCCACACACACCTCACCCCCCCCCACACACACCTCACCCCCCCACACACAACTCACCCCCCCCACACACCTCACCCCCCCCACACACACCTCACCCCCCGCCCACACACACCTCACCCCCCCACACACACCTCACAGCACCCCCCACACACACCTCACCCCCCCACACACACACCTCACCCCCCTCCCCCATTCACCCCCACACACCTCACCGCACCCCCCCCACACACCTCACCCCCCCCCCACACACCTCACCCCCCCACACACACCTTACCGCACCACCCCACCCACACACAAAAATCAGCTGTTCATACATTAGAAACTACTTTCCTCCAAAATGATCCAAGAATAAACATGGTCAGACAATGCGCAGAGAATTATTCCCAGGATCGCAGGAGGAGGCCATTCGGCCCGTCTAACTCTTTGAAAGATCTCCCGCACCCCCCCCCCCCCCCCCTCCCCTCTCCCCTCTCCTGCCCTTTTACCCAGAGCTGGGCAACACAAAATGTTCCTTTCTGAATCATTGGTCCAATTGCATTTGGAGAGTCCCTCTCAGAACACAACAGTGTGACAGACAGGAAAGTACCCCCTTCCTTCCCACCCCCTCCTCTGCTGGTGTAATCACTAACCTGGAATGGGGGCTCCCCGGGGAACACACTGCCCTCTGCCAGGGAAACCGCTTCCTGCCCATTTCATCTCGATTTGTAATACCTGGGTTAAATCCTCCCTCTGCCCAGGGTGGGACTCGAACCCAGCTCCCCCAGAATAACACTGCTCCCATGACAGTAACACGCTGCCACCGCAACTCTGACAAGCCCCCACCGCCCCCCCCCCCCCCCCCCCCAGAACTCAACAGTTAACAGCAAGAGACTGAAAGAAACAGGCAGGGAGGGCAGAGAGAGTTTACCTGGTGTGCACTGAGCGGCTCTGCAAGTGACGGGCCGGTAGAGCAGGGGCGCTCCATAGTACAGAGGGTACCCGGGCTGGGGGTGCAGCAAGCCCGGGTAGAGAGGCGGCGGCAGCCGGGGGCTCAGAGGCAGCCCTGGGGTCGGCGGGCTCAGAGGGCAGCCCCCACGGGGGCAGCAGCCAGCAGCAGCCACCCTGGCCGAGGGGCTGGCGTTCCAGCTGCTCTCTGAGCTGGAGAGCAGAGCATCGATGCTGAAGGACTTGCGGGGGGTGGGTCTGGGGGTACACTCCCAGCAGAGCGGGCTGCAGGAGAAAGGTGATGGATAAGCAAAGCCTCCCAGGCTGAGGGCCGGCGCTTGCATTGTTGGGCTGGGTTGGGTTGGAGTTTGGGGTGGGGAGAGGGGGGGGGGGGGGGGACAAGTAACTTGCAACCTGACTCAGACCAAAGTTAGTTCAACTCAACTGTGCACTCCGTGGAAAGTTGAGCCAACAAAGTTAGACTCGAGTGAGCAGGATGTGTCCCTTATAATGGAACTGCAAGCTGTGATGTGTCAATGACCCCCTAGGGAGCCCTTGTCCTGCTAAGTAGCAGATGAGAGAGATGGAGCGGTTCTACAAGAGCTCCAGTTAATTGATTGAGCGATGACAGGCTGGTGTTGCCAGAATAATGAGCGTGCCCATGTCAAGCCAGCTGGGGATTCTCAGAGTGCTCACCATGTCCCGGGCTACAGTTTACCCAGACTACAACCAGGCCACAGAGACTCAACCTTGAAGTCAGTCCAATCATCTCATTACCATTTAAATCTCAGGAGGGAAGCTGCCCCCTGGACAATAGATCTGGTCCCGGGGGGGTGGGGGCTTCACGGTAGCACAGTGGTTAGCACTGTGGCTTCACAGCGCCAGGGTCCCAGGTTCGATTCCCCGCTGGGTCACTGTCTGTGCGGAGTCTGCGCGTTCTCCCCGTGTCTGCGTGGGTTTCCTCCGGGTGCTCCGGTTTCCTCCCACAGTCCAAAGACGTGCAGGTGAGGTGGATTTGCCACGCTAAATTTCCCTTAGTGTCCCAAAAGGTTAGGAGGGGTTATTGGGTTACGGGGAGAGGGTGGAATTGAGGGCTTAAGTGGGTTGGTGCAGACTCGATGGGCCGAATGGCCTCCTTTTGCACTGTATGTTCTATGTTCAATATTTTGAAGGGGGGGGGGGGGATATGAAGCTTGTCTTGCATCAGAATCCATAAAATCCCTACAGTGCCGAAGGAGGCCATTCAGCCCCATTGAGTCTCCACCGACCCTCTGAAAGAGTACACTAACTAGGCCCACTCCCCCACCTTATCCCCCTAACCTGCACATCTTTGGACTGTGAGAGGAAACCCGGAGGAAACCCACGCACACACGGGGAGAACGTGCAGACTCCGCACAGACAGTGACCCAAGCCGGAATTGATCCCAAGTCCCCGGCGCTGTGAGGCAGCAGTGCTAACCACCGTGCCACTGCGTCACTTTAGGATGAGGCGAAGAGTTTCTAGGACTCCAAAGATGTGCAATATCCTCCCCGTGTCTGCGTGGGTTTCCTCCTGGTGCTCCGGTTTCCTCCCACAGTCCAAATATCTGCAGGTTAGGTGGATTGGCCGTGATAAATTGCCCTTCGTGTGCAAAAAAAGGTTAGGTGGGGTCACTGGGTTACGGGGATAGGGTGGAGGTGTGGGCTTAAGTAGGGTGCTCTTTCCAAGAGCCGGTGCAGACTCGATGGGCTGAATGGCCTCCTTCTGCACTGTAAATTCGATGATTCCATATTGAATTATTATTATTCCTTATTAAATTTAATGCTGATTATATTTCGCTGGATTCTCCGTCCCGGAGACCGAGTGCTGTCGCCTGTGTAGAATCGCAGGAACTGTGCGCTCCCGCTAGGAGCGTTGGCCAGGAGAGATTCTGGTGAAGCAAATGGGCCAGCCCACAGCCCACGTGCAGCCTGCCCGATTCCCGGCTCCGCGGGGGTCTGAGTTGCTGGGGTCCGGAATCGCGCTCAGAGCGCGGCCAGCTGGCTCCACTCAGCACAGACTGTCAGTCCAGCCACGGAGGTTGATGGAGTCACAGAGCCATTGAGGAGACGACGGGTCCCCACTTCTTCCCCGGGGGGGGGGGGGGGGGGGCGGGGGGAGGCTCAAGCCCGCCCTTTTGAACGGGGCCTGGGATGAGGTGGCAGAGGCTGAGATCCAGCCAGCCTCACCAAGAGGACCGACACGCAAACCGCCAGAAGGTGAGCAACCTCCTGACAGCAGCTCGGGTGAGTCACCACCTCTGTGCCCCTGGCACCTCTGCCCGTCTCTCGCTCCTCACATCTGCCCCCAATCCCGGAGAGGCCCAAAACAGTCCACCTGCTGCATCTCCCTTAACCCCCCCCCCCCCACCAAACCCCAACACATATATCACCCTCTTTGTTCAGGACATACATGTCGCCAGCTAGCAACAGCCATGAAGCTCGGGTCCCAGCACCTCACTGTGTCCTTTCTGTGTCTCCAAGGATAGATCGGCATCTAGTCGCCAGGAGTGCCGGGGGGACGGGAGGGGGAATCCAGAAACCCGGATCCGGAGTTCCCCGGAGGAATGGGCCCTGCAACTCACGGGGGAGGCCGATGCGAGGACAATGCCTGCAATGGCTTTCAACATGGACCAACCAATCGAGTCCAATGCAGCGCAGAGGGTCCAATGTCCCTTCTCCCACAGGGCAGTCCTCCCCAGCATCTGTGGAGTCGGACACTTTAGGAACATTCAAGCGGTTATTGGATAGGCAAATGGAGTGCACTAGAATGATTGGGAGTAGGTTGATTTGATCTTAGTTTCAGACTAGTTCCGGCACAACATCGTGGGCCGAAGGGCCTGTACTGTGCTGTCCAGTTCTATGTTCTATCTCACCCCATGTCTTTTGTCTTGGAGTACTGCCATCAGACAAGGCCGGTCCGTCCGGGGTCGCTGCCCCCCCATCCAGATCCTCAGAACCCCACACTCCGGGGAAGACACCAAAATGTTACCACTGCTTTCCCCCTGCACCATCCATCGTTGCAGAGACTATCAGCTCGGTGGATAATGTTCGTGATCAGGCTCCTGGACCACCATCTGGTGAGCTCCACACACGTGATACAGCACATCAGATGGAGGCAGGGACTCCTGAGGGAGCAGATGGTCGGAGGGCTGCCTGATTCCAAGGGACAGCTACCCTCACCAATCGTCCCTCTCAACAGGGTGGCTGCCAAAACCGGTGTTAGCGATAGGTCACATCAAATGCAGCTAAGAGCTTTTTGCTGTGAAAAACAAGAGGAAGTGAAAGCACTTAGCTGCTTTTGATGTGGTGAGGATCTACCAATCATATCAAGAGTGTTTATAAACATTGAGATTATTATCAACGCAGGGTAATGGAGATATCTTCAAACATGAAGGGAAAGATTAATAAACAATTCACCAAGCAGCTGTCTGATAAAATTGTCAATATCTGGCTGTGTTAAATTGAATGGAAGAACTGCATCAAAAGCATTCAAGGGATTTCAAGCCCTTTGAAGTATACTGGCATTTCCAGGAAGCCTCTGACACTTGTAACAACTGCTGCTTTAAACACTTTTGTCTGAGGCAGCAGATGCTGAGAAAGGATAAGTGAAAATGCCATGATAGGCATTTCAGGCAGGGGTCTCTGATTGGGGAGGGGGGGGCAGAGTCTGATAGGGGTCTCTGATTGGGAGAGGGGGGCAGGGTATGATAGGGGTCTCTGATTGGGGGACGAGGGGCAGGGTCTGATAGGAGTCCCAGATGAGGGGAGTCTGATGGGGGATCTGATGGGGGTCTCTGTTGGGGGTTCTGATGGGGGGGTCTGATGGGGGGTCTGATTGGGGGTCTCATGGGGGGGTCTGATTGGGGGACTGATGGGGGTGCTGGGAGGTCTCAGTTGGGGGGGTTCTGATTGAGGGTCTCATGGGGATATCTGATGGGGGAATCAGCTGGGGGTCTCATTGGGGATTCTGACGGTGGGGTCTGATGGGGGGTCTGATGGTGGGGTCTGAGGGGGGTCTGATGGTGGGGTCTGATGGTGGGGTCTGATTGGGGTGTTTCTGATGTGGGGTCTGATGGGGCGGGTCTGATGGTGGGGTCTGATTGTGGTGTTTCTGATGTGGGGTCTGATGGTGGGGTCTGGTTGGGGTGTTTCTGATGGTGGGGTCTGATGGTGGGGTCTGATGGGGGGTCTGATGGGGGGTCTGATGGGGGGTCTGGTTGGGGTGTTTCTGATGGTGGGTCTGATGGGGGGTCTGATGGGGGGTCTGATGGGGTGTCTGATGGGGGGTCTGATGGGGGGTCTGATGGGGGTCTGATGGGGGGTCTGATGGGGGGTCTGGTTGGGGGGTCTGATGGGGGTCTGATGGGGGGTCTGATGGGGGTCTGATGGGGGGTCTGATGGGGGTCTGATTGGGGGTCTGATGGGGGTCTGATGGGGGGTCTGATGGGGGGTCTGATGGGGGGGTCTGATGGGGGTCTGATGGGGGTCTGATTGGGGGTCTGATGGGGGGTCTGATGGGGGGTCTGATGGGGGTCTGATGGGGGGTCTGATGGGGGGTCTGATGGGGGTCTGATGGGGGGTCTGATGGGGGGTCTGATGGGGGGGTCTGATGGGGGTCTGATGGGGGTCTGATTGGGGGACTGATGGGGGGTCTGATGGTGGGGTCTGATGGGGGGTCTGATGGGGGGTCTGATGGGGGGTCTGATGGTGGGGTCTGATGGGGGGTCTGATGGGGGTCTGATGGGGGTCTGATTGGGGGACTGATGGGGGGTCTGATGGGGGGTCTGATGGGGGGTCTGATGGGGGGGTCTGATGGTGGGGTCTGATGGGGGGTCTGATGGGGGTCTGATGGGGGTCTGATTGGGGGACTGATGGGGGGTCTGATGGGGGGTCTGATGGGGGGTCTGATGGGGGGTCTGATGGGGGGTCTGGTTGGGGTGTTTCTGATGGTGGGTCTGATGGGGGGTCTGATGGAGGGTCTGATGGGGGTCTGATGGGGGGTCTGATGGGGGGTCTGATGGGGGGCTGATGGGGGGTCTGGTTGGGGTGTTTCTGATGGGGGGTCTGATGGGGGGTCTGATGGGGGTCTGATGGGGGGTCTGATGGGGGGTCTGATGGGGGTCTGATGGGGGGCTGATGGGGGGTCTGGTTGGGGTGTTTCTGATGGGGGGTCTGATGGGGGGTCTGATGGGGGGCTGATGGGAGGGTCTGATGGGGGTCTGATGGGGGGTCTGGTTGGGGTGTTTCTGATGGGGGGTCTGGTTGGGGTGTTTCTGATGGGGGGTCTGATGGGGGGTCTGATGGGGGGTCTGATGGGGGGTCTGGTTGGGGTCTGATGGGGGGTCTGATGGGGGGTCTGATGGGGGTCTGATGGGGGGTCTGATGGGGGGTCTGATGGGGGTCTGATGGGGGGTCTGATGGGGGTCTGATGGGGGGTCTGATGGGGGGTCTGATGGGGGGTCTGATGGGGGTCTGATGGGGGGTCTGATGGGGGGTCTGATGGGGGGTCTGATGGGGGTCTGATGGGGGGCTGATGGGGGGTCTGGTTGGGGTGTTTCTGATGGGGGGTCTGATGGGGGGTCTGATGGGGGGCTGATGGGAGGGTCTGATGGGGGTCTGATGGGGGGTCTGGTTGGGGTGTTTCTGATGGGGGGTCTGGTTGGGGTGTTTCTGATGGGGGGTCTGATGGGGGGTCTGATGGGGGGTCTGATGGGGGGTCTGGTTGGGGTCTGATGGGGGGTCTGATGGGGGGTCTGATGGGGGTCTGATGGGGGGTCTGATGGGGGGTCTGATGGGGGTCTGATGGGGGGTCTGATGGGGGTCTGATGGGGGGTCTGATGGGGGGTCTGATGGGGGGTCTGATGGGGGTCTGATGGGGGGTCTGATGGGGGGTCTGATGGGGGTCTGATGGGGGGTCTGATGGGGGGTCTGATGGGGGGTCTGATGGGGGTCTGATGGGGGGTCTGATGGGGGGTCTGATGGGGGTCTGATGGGGGGTCTGATGGGGGGTCTGATGGGGGTCTGATGGGGGGTCTGATGGGGGTCTGATGGGGGGTCTGATGGGGGGTCTGATGGGGGTCTGATGGGGGGTCTGATGGGGGGTCTGATGGTGGGGGCTGATGGGGGGTCTGATGGGGGTCGGATGGGGGGTCTGCTGGGGGGTCTGATGGGGGTCTGATGGGGGTCTGATGGGGGGTCTGATGGGGGGTCTGATGGGGGGTCTGATGGGGGTCAGATGGGGGGTCTGATGGGGGTGTTTCTGATGGGGGGTCTGATGGGGGGTCTGATGGGGGGTCTAATGGGGGGTCTGATGGGGGGTCGGATGGGGGTTTGATGGAGGGTCTGATGGGGGGGTCTGTTGGTGGATCTAATGGGGGGGGGCTGGGAGGTCTCAGTTGTGGGAGGGTTCTGATCGTGGGTTTTGTGAGGGGCACAAAGAGTGCAGCATGAGTTTATTGAGTCAAAGAGAAAGTAACTTTTATTCCAACAATATTTACGCAGCCACAGTAACTCACCACTGGTTCTCCCTGGCCGGAACCACACTGGCCGGCTCTAGTTATACAGCTGAAAGGTGAATGATTACCCCACCCCACCTCAATGGGTGAGCTCATATTCCTCAAGAACAACAGAGTGACCAATTATCCCTACCCAATAGGATCCGGGAAGTCACATCAGGGAGGCTGGGGGGGTCTCCGTTGGGGGGTTTGTTGGTGAGCAGGGGTGTCTCTGTTGGGGGGTCAGATGGGGGGCAGGGTGTCTCTATTGGGGGGTCAGATTGGGGACCGGGGGGTCTCTGTTGGGGGGGTTTTGGGGACTGGGAGGTCTCTGTTGGGGGTTTGATAGGGGCTGGGAGGTCTCCATTGGGGGGTCTGATGAAGGATGGGGGGTCTCTGTTGGGGTCTGATGGGGGGACTCTGTTGGGATCTGATGAGGGGACTGGGGGGGTCTCTGTTGGGGGTCTGATGGGGGGATGGCGGTCTCTGTTGGGATCTGATGGGGGGCTGGGAGATCTCTGTTGGGGTGTCTGTTGGGGGGATGGGGGTCTCTGTTGGGATCTGATGGGGGGCTGGGGGGTCTCTGTTGGGATCTGATGGGGGGCTGGGGGGTCTCTGTTGGGATCTGATGGGGGGCTGGGGGGGGTCTCTGTTGGGGGTCTCATGGGGGCTGGGAAGTCTCTGTTGGGGGTCTGATGGGAGGGCTTGGGGTGTGGATGAGTGGGGGGGGGGCAGTATTTGCTTTGTTGGGGAGAGGGGGCACTCTGATGGACTTTGGGGGCATCTACGCTACCCACTTACCCCCTTGTCCCACCGCACGGTCCACATTGTTGCAAATACTTGCACCAATCCACGCCGGCATGAATCCCGGCCCAGGGGACAGGAGCATCCCGGGGACACGGAGATTCGGGATGACAACTATTTTGGTTTCTCTGCCAGAGACTAAGTCCCATTTGTTAACCGTGTGAGGGAGCCAGGACCTGCCCTCTCCACCAGCGGCAACGTCCTGCTGGTTCGCACGGGGGAAAGGTTAACCCATCGAGCACCTCGCCCCACATTTCTGACCAACAACAGAGTTTGGAAAGCCCGCCAAGAGTGGCATTAAGTGCCCTTGTCGACTTCCGAGAGCTCTTCAGAAGGAAATCGAGACCCTTTTCCAAAGTTGCACTGTTCCGGGCAGTTTCCAAAATGCCAGAAACTGTTTTTAAAAAACGTGTTGCCCGTGAATCGAGCTGCCAGTCCATTAGTCGGATGCAAATGAGTTCAAATGACCCAGTTGCATCTTCCCGTTGGCCTGGGGAGTGTAACTCACGGCCGTCAGTGGACCGGAACATTGGAACGGGCGGGGGGGGGGGACCTTCTCCACATTTAACCGAGCAAACTGCTTCAGAATTAAAAAAAACATTATTAGCTCAACCCAGAACCCCCTCTTTTAGGGGCTGGTTTAGCACACTGGGCTAAGTAGCTGGCTTGTAACGCAGAACAAGGCCAGCAGCGTGGGTTCAATTGCCGTACCGGCCTCCCCGAACAGGCGCCGGAATGTGGCCACTAGGGGCTTCTCACAGTAACTTCATTGAAGCCTACGTGGGACAATAAGCGATTTTTATTATTTTCAACATTATTTTTGTCCACAAATGTCTTGCTGTGATCCACACGGGTTACTTTCAGAGTCCAGTGACCGCTACTAAATAGGCAAACAGAGTGGAGGAAAATTGTTGCGACACAGAAAGATCCCATCTTCGTTCTAACGATCACTGCTCTATGATTCGCTAGTTCTGTGCCATCCACAGCAGGGGCTAGTTTAGCACAGGGCTAAATCGCTGGCTTTGAAAGCAGACCAAGGCAGGCCAGCAGCACGGGTTCAATTCCCGTACCAGCCTCCCCGAACAGGTGCCGGAATGTGGCGACTAGGGGCTTTTCACAGTAACTTCATTTGAAGCCTACTTGTGACCTGGCTGGTATGCTCTTCCAGTAATACAGCCTCCCGCTCCTCCACGCCTTTTGGTAACTCTGGATTCAGCCATTGCAATGCTCACTCGGTGATTCACCCACCTTTCACCCTCCGGAAACATACCCATAATTCTGCCGCCTGTACTGCAGCTCACCCCACGGCCCATTCACCCACCTTCTTCATTCCGGGGATGTGGTACGTTGCTGGCTGGGCCAGAATTTGTTGCCTTTCCCTAATTGCCCTTGAGGGGGCAGTTAAGTGCCCTTGTCGACTTCCGAGAGCTCTTCAGAAGGAAATCGAGACCCTTTTCCAAAGTTGCACTGTTCCGGGCAACCACTGTGGGTCTGGAGTCACATGTCGGCCAGACCGGGTAAGGTCGGCAGATTTCCTTCCCTGAAGGACATTCGTGAACCAGATGGTTTGATGGTCATCGTTAGACTTTTAATTCCAGATTTTTTTCAATTCAAATTTCACCATCTGCGGTGGTGAGATTTGAACCCAGGACACCAGAGCAGTACTCTAAATCTCTGGATTACTAGGCCAGTGACACACCTGTCCTATCATACACGCACATGCATACTTAGTTTGTCAATGACTCGATCTTTGCTTTCAATTCTCTCCATGGCCTTGCTCCTTCCTATCGCTGCAACCTCCTTGAGCCCGGCACTCGATTCTATCACTTTATTAAAGTGCGTGGACTATTTGTGTGGCCCCTTTAAATTTCACGCAAAGTTACACTTGTGTGCAGCCTGTGTGGGGGTCTTTGGTGACAGCGTGCCTGCAGCTCACAGGGAATGTTATGCAGACCTCTGAGATCTCTTGCACTCCTTTCAATTCTCTCCTCCTGGGCCTTTACTTTTCATTAGACAGCTGCCTGATGCTCTCTGGTATTCTCTTTCCAAATTTACTCGCATTTACCTCTTTGCATTCTCTGAGGACTACATACCTCCTTACCTGCCTTTGTTTGTGGGTGCTCCCCCCTCTTGGAGTGTGTTGATGTGTTAAAGGAGCTGTTCAACTGCAGGTTGTAGTACGGGAGAAAGTTACAGAGATGGGGAGAGACGGGGTCGGGGAGGGATTTGACGACAAGGAGGAGTATTTTAATATCAAGAAAAGCCACACGGACTCAAAACCTTAACTCTGACCCTCTCTCCACAGGTGCTGACGGACCTGCTGAGTTTATCCAGCATTTTCAGATTTAATTTCAGATTTTCAGCATCCACGGTAGTTTGCTTTCGTTATAAAATCAAGGTATTGCTGGACCCAACGCCAACAAGCAGAGGGCCGAGAGGGGAACAGGACTTTGCTGCGAGTTAGGATGCTAGTCACTGAGTTTTGTTGCAGTTTACAGAGGGTTTCAGCAGTAGCTGTGTCAGGACAGAGATGGGGGATGTTATGGAGCCACAGTCAGGTGGTCTCAGTGATGGGGAAGATAGTAATTCTTCCTGATTAAAAGAGTGTCGGAAAGGCCAGCTGAATTGGCTCTCTCCTCCCCTTACAAACACACACCGCACACACACTGGAGATTAAGGGACCCTCCTTTCAAAATGCAGCCTTGATGGTTTTCAAATGGTCATTACCCTGAAGTGTTAGAATGTGATGCTAGTCTCTAATGAGCTGGGAAAAATCACACCTTGAAAAAGAGCCTGCAGGGAGTGTAAAATATTCACACGTCACAGAGATCTCAATCAAACCTCGACCTACTTTTTTATTAATTCAGATCGAGCATGAAGTTAAAATATAATAACCTCGGAAATGCACAGATCAAGACATTAGACTCTGCTCCTCGCTCACACAGGTGCATGTATGCATTCACACACGCACACAGATGTAGATGTAAGTTCACGTGTACTCAAACGCACCCATGTGCAGACACACATTGACAAAAGCTTGAACATGGCAGCACACCCGCTGACACACTCACAAACATGCAAGCACACTGTGCTCATGATCGCTCACACACACAGACACACACATGCAGGCTTACTTGTGACAATAAAGATTATTATTATTAGGAGCTTGCACTCATGGACATGCATACACACAAATGTGCACACACACACGAACACACAAGTGCATGCACACACACAAGCGTGTGCACACACACACTCACACACACAGACACTCAAATACACACACGTTCACACACACACACTCACATATACACACACACTCACATATACACACACATACACACATTTACGCACACACACAAGTGCGTGCACATGCACACACTCACACACATACCCACACACACTCAATGCTCTCACACGCACAAGCTCTCGCATACACTCTAACACACACACACTCTAACACAAACTCACCCACACTCACTCACACTCTCATACATACACACTCACACAAATACACTCACTCACTCACTCTCACACCCACTCACACACACATGCAGCTGGAGCTATGGGGGAACAATCTCACAGTGAGTAGTTAGTGTTGACACTGCTCTCCTTGTCCAACTTTGTGTGTGATCTTGGGTGGTGGTTGGAACTCCCAATAAAAATGCACAGTGAGTCCCTGTGAGCTAACAAAGTGATCAGCAGCTCATTGGATAAGGAACTGCCTTTCCTTTGATTGCTGGAGCCCTGACACCTAGGTGGAAGTGTCCCAGTCAGCATCTGGGAGGCACACAATGAAGCTTCAAATTGCAGGCTGTGAGATGGAGGGATGTGTTGGAGGGGGCAGGGGTGTGAAGGGGGGGGTGAGGCGGGGGTTGGGGGGGGGGGGGGGAGGATGTGCGTGGTGGTGGGTGGTGGTGAAGGCATCGTGGTTTTATTGACTGCCCAAACAGTCGTCAACTAACCCCTGGGCCTGACTACTAATTACAGGATTTCAATTGCGCACCTTTTTTTTTTCATTAAAAGGAGTAAAACACAAGAGCAGAAAACTGTGGTTTTGTCAACACCCACCCCCTCGGGCGGGGGGGGGGGGGGGGGGGGTGGGGGGGGGGGGGGGACCGGGTGGGGGGAAATCGGGGGGGGGAGGGGGGGGGGAATGGAATCGGGGGAAGAAATCGGGGGGGGGGACGGGACACCAAGGTGGGGGGGGGGCATTAGCAGACTGGCTACATCCCCCCCCAACAGAGCAGGTTCCCTGGGGGTAGGGTGGACAAGCAATGCGAAACGCCGTAGGCATCAGCAGGACTGGAGGGTGCTGCAGCCAATGGGGAACCACCTCTGCCACTGGAATGCAGACTGCGGGTGGGGGCGGGGATGGGGGGGGGGATGGTGTGGGTTGGTGCCGGGTAAGGGTCTTCAGACATGAGTTCAAATCCCGCGAAGGTAACTGGGATTTAAATCCAATTACTTAATGGAACACGAAGCTCAACTCGGCAATGGTGACAATTGTGAAGCTGTCATCAATTGTTGTTTAAACCCCCACCTGGTTCACTAATGTGCTTTAGGTCATCTGCACGGAACGGGTGCAGGAAGGTGGGATTAGAAAGTGCACCTGGGTGTCCTCGGGCTGGCGTGGACAAGTTGGGTCGAATGGCCTCCTCCTGTGCTGTAACGGGCTGCATGATAGCACAGTGGTTAGCACTGATGCTTCACAGCTCCAGGGTCCCAGGTTCGATTCCCGGCTTGGGTCACTGCCTGTGCGGAGTCTGCACGTTCTCCCCGTGTCTGCGTGGGTTTCCTCCGGGTGCTCCGGCTTCCTCCCACAGTCCAAAGATGTGCAGGTTAGGTGGATTGGCCGTGCTAAATTGTCCTTAGTGTCCAAAAAGCTGAGGTGGGGTTACTGGTTTGGGGGATAGGGTGGAGGCACGGGGCTTCAGTAGGGTGCTGTTTCCAAGGGCCGTGCAGACTCGATGGGCTGAATGGCCTCCTTCTGCACTGTAAATTCCATGGTCTGTGGTCATGTCCAGAGTTTCTGTGGTTCTACGGGAGGAAATCTGCCGTCTTTACCTGGTCTGGCCTACATGTGACTGGAGACCTTCTGTAATGCAATTGACTCTCAAGTGGCCGAGCAAGATGCTCAGAGAATGCGGCTCCCCACCCCTTCTCAAGACAAGGGAGGGGACGGCAATAAATGGTGGCCTTGCAGTGTTGGGTGAGTTGGATTTGAGATAAGACACCCAATTGAGTCCCTGTCTGACAGGAAGGGCAGGGGGTTATATAATAACAGGAGGACATCAGTCAGCTTCTGGAGCCTATTCTACCCTTCAGTGACATCAGGGCTGACCTTAATTCCTGATTTTGCTCAATTTCCCTGAGATCTGTCGCTTTAAGTTTTGAACACCCAGCCAGGACAGGTCTTTGGGGGACAGAGTTCCAGATAGTCTCTACCCCGGTGTGAAGAAGTGCTTGTTGAGGGAGCTCCGAAACCGTTGAGCTCTCATAGCGCCTCCTTCTCCTGAATTCACCCACCAAGGTGCGCAGAGTCGGCGCCATTTGCGCCGGCGTGTTTTGCGCGGCACTGGGCGCGGGCCGCTGGAATCGGCGGGGCCCGGATGGGCCGAGCGGCCGCGCCGGTACGACAGATTCCCGTCGGCGCCGTTCACCCCAGGCCGCTGCTGGCGGGAACTCTGCGGGAACGGCCAAGGGACGGCCTGTGGGGGGGGGGAGGGGCTCCTTCACCGGGGGGGGGGGGCTCCTTCACCGGGGGGGGGGCTCCTTCACCGGGGGGGGGCTCCTTCACCGGGGGGGGGCTCCTTCACCGCCCCCCCCCCCCCCCCCCGGGCCTATTTTCTGGCGCGGCTGGACCCTGAACACCGACTCCATGTTGAGTCGGGGCCGGCGCGCTGAAGGTTGGCGCGGCCCAACTGCGCATGCGCGGGTTGGCACGGCCCATTTGGTGCCGCGAAAGGAGGCTGGGGCGGCGTGAACCGCTCCAGCGCCTGTGGGGGCCAGAATCGGTCGTACCCGGGCCCGGTTCGCGCCGTCGTGATACGCTCCAGCGTTCACGACGGCGCGAACACTAGGGCTCCATATTGGATAATCGCCCCCGTTATGTTTAGCTTGTATAGAACCTTGGGCGGGATTCTCCGCAATCGGCGCGATGTCCGCCAACCGGCGCCAAAAATGGCGTGAATCAGTCATGCATCGCGTCGCCCCAAAGGTGCGGAATTCTCTGCATCTTGAGCGGCCGAGCCCTCTAGGCCTGCGCCGGACTGATTTCCACCCCGCCAGCTGGCGGGAAATGACTTTGCCGGGCGGTGCATGCGCGGGAGCGTCAGCGGCCGCTCACTGGCACCCCCGCGCATGCCCAGTGGAGGGGGTCTCTTCCGCCTCCGCCATGGTGGAGACCGTGGTGAAGGCGGAAGGAAAAGAGTGCCCCACGGCACAGGCCCACCCACGGATCGGTGGGCCCCGATCGCGGGCCAGGCCACCGTGGAGGGCACACCCCCGGGGCCAGATCGCCCCGCGCCCCCCCCCAGGACTCCGGAGCCCGCCGCCTTGTCCCGCTGGTAAGAGAGGTGGTTTAATCCACGCCGGCGGGACAGGCATTCCAGCAGCGGGACTTCGGCCCATCCGGGTCGTGAGTAGTGAGGCCGTGGAATGCCCTACCTGCTACAGTAGTGAACTCGCCAACATTGAGGGCATTTAAAAGTTTATTGGATAAACATATGGATGATAATGGCATAGTGTAGGTTAGATGGCTTTTGTTTCGGTGCAACATCGTGGGCCGAAGGGCCTGTACTGCGCTGTATTGTTCTAATCGCCGGGGGGGGGGGGCCGCCAACCGGCGTGGCGCGATTCCCGCCCCCGCCGAATCTCCGGTGCCGGAGAATTCGGCAACCGGCAGGGGCGGGATTCACGCCAGCCCCCGGCGATTCTCCAACCCGGCGGGGGGTCGGAGAATCTTGTCCCTTGTGTAGACCGCGGGCTGTATTCCCCGGCCCCAGTCGCGTGTTTTCAGCAGCACGCCGTTCACTGGCGGCGGGACTCTTGGCTCCCGCCTGTCCATGGACTATTCCATTGAAGCTGCTACAAGCCGCTGGGAAAACCATGGGGGTGGGGGCATGCCGCCAGCGGGAAAAGAGAATTTCAATGGTCGGAGAATTCCGGCTCAGATTAGGAGTGAACAGTTCTGTGGCGGGATTCTCGCTACCCGGCGGGGCGGGGGCCCCAGCGGGATGGTGTGGCGTGGGAGCGTCAGCGGCTGCTGATGTCATCCCCTGCATGCGCGCGGGGGGGGGTCTCTTACGCGTCGGCCATGGTGAAGACTGTGGCCGAGGCGGAGGGAAAAGAGTGCCTCCACGGCACAGGCCCGCCCGCGGATCGGTGGGCCCCGATCGCGGGCCAGGCCACCGTGGGGGCACCCCCTCCGGGGCCAGATCGCCCCGCGCCCCCCCCAGGACCCCGGAGCCCGCCCGCGCTGCCTAGTCCCGCCGGTAAGAGAGGTGGTTTGATTCTCGCTCGCGGGACAGGCATTCCAGCAGCGGGACTTCGGCCCATCGCGGGCCGGAGAATCGCCGGGGGGGGGGGGGGGAGCCTGCCGACCGGCGCGATTCCCACCCCCGCCGGATATCCGGTGCCGGAGAATTCGACCAGGCGGGGGGGTCGGAGAATCCCGCCCTAGGTCTCCCCGTGAGAAACAAAGGCACCAGAACAGGCACCAAAAGATTAACCAGAATGATAGCCAAACTGAGAAATTACCTTAAAGATTGAACATTGAAGGTAGAAATGATGAGGCTGAGGGGTGATTCTGATATGGTAGATGTAGAGAAGATGCTTCCACTTGTAGTTGAGACCAGAATTGGGGGGGACCCATCAGTTTGAGATGTGTTTCTCAAACCTAATCGGAGGGTGTGGTGTCCCTGCCAGGTGGGTCCTTGGCTGCTGAAACGTCATTTAAAAAATATTTGTTCATGGGCGTCTCTGCTGTGCCAGCATTTGTTGCCCATCCCTAATGGCCTTTGAAGGTTGCAGTTCAGAGTCAACCACATTGCTGTGGGTCTGGAGTCATATGTGGGCCAGGCTGGGTAAGGACGGCAGATTTCCTTCCCTGGAGGACATGAGTGAACCAGGTGGATTTTTACGACAATCGGTGATAATTTCATGATAGTTTAAGTTCCACCAGCTGCCGTGGTGGCATTTGAACCCAGAGCATTTGGGTAGGCCTCTAAATTACTTGCCCACTTTCTCGCCATCTCCCCGTCTCATGCTTAACAGTATCTCTGGGCAGCACGGTAGCATAGTGGTTAGCACAATTGCTTCACAGCTCCAGGGTCCTAGGTTCGATTCCTGGCTTGGGTCACTGTCTGTGCGGAGTCTGCACGTTCTCCCCGTTTGTGCGTGGGTTTCCTCCGGGTGCTCCGGTTTCCTCCCACAGTCCAAAGATGTGCAGGTTAGGTGGATTGGCCGTGCTAAATTGCCCTTAGTGTCCAAAATTGCCCTTAATGTTGGGTGGGGTTACTGGGTTATGGGGATAGGGTGGAGGTGTGGTCTTGGGTAGGGTGCTCTTTCCAAGAGCCGGTGCAGACTCGATGGGCCGAATGGCCTCCTTCTGCACTGTAAATTCTATGTAAAATATGTAAAAAAATTTGTATCATTTGCAAATTTTGGAATTGTGCCCTGTTCACGTCAGGGGAAGTTGGATGAAGATACGAAGGAGAAAGGAACTGAGGGATGCGTAGATAGGGTGGGATGAGGCTCCTGGGGAAGCATAACCATCTCTTGGACCAAATGGCCTGTATTTGTGCAGTAAATACTTTGCAAGCTTCTCCCTATCCATATTGCAGTGTACAAATAACAGGGACAGGACCACAGGAACCAACCACTCTATAAACACAGAGAATCCACCCACATACACAGACCCTGACAAACACAGTTACCCAAAACCCCCACAAACAGATTTAGGGCAGCACGGTAGCATTGTGGATAGCACAATTGCTTCACAGCTCCAGGGTCCCAGGTTCGATTCCGGCTTGGGTCACTGTCTGTGCGGAGTCTGCACGTCCTCCCCGTGTGTGCGTGGGTTTCCTCCGGGTGCTCCGGTTTCCTCCCACAGTCCAAAGATGTGCAGGTTAGGTGGATTGGCCAGGATAAATTGCCCTTAGTGTCCAAAATTGCCCTTAGTGTTGGGTGGGGTTACTGGGTTATGGGGATAGGGTGGAGGTGTTGACCTTGGGTAGGGTGCTCTTTCCAGGAGCCGGTGCAGACTCGATGGGCCGAATGGCCTCCTTCTGCCCTGTAAATTCTATGACCCACGCACACTCAACATCCCCACACACAAATACTCAGATCACACACACACACTCCTGCACACATGCATCAATCCATACACATAAACCCACATTACACACACACAGGTATCAACCCACACATATGCACACATATTAACACACAGACACCACTGCACACACATACAGGCATACACTAATTGACACACCAACACCATACAGATATCCAAACATATACACACAAACACACTTACTAACACAACAACAGTGAGACACACTTACAGATACACAGTGAATTAGATGCACACACGTTGGCACACACCCACTAATCCACACACACACCCAGTGATTGACATGCACACACCTTGACACACACCCTGACGTATGCACACACACCCACAAGCACACACACACATACAGACTCACACTGACACACACATTGCCACACACACACTGACACGCACACACACTGAAACACACACATACATGCACAAACAGATGCACACAGAACACACAGAATGACACACACACTGACACAAATATACACACAGACACACTGACACACATACACACACAGACCCACATGCACCCAGAGACACACACACACAGACACACCGACACACACTGACACATATACACAGACACATACAGACACACAACCACACTAACACAAACAGACACACACACAGACACACACTGACATGCACACATATAGAAACACACGGACACCCACCCACACACTGACACACACAGGCACACGCACTGACACAAATACTGACACACACATTAACATACAGGCATGCACTCACACACACTGACACACACACACACTGACACACACACACACTGACACACACACACACACAAACACTGACACACACACACACACACTGACACACACACACACTGACACACACACACACACACACACACTGACACACACACACACACACACACTGACACACACACACACTGACACACACACACACTGACACACACACACACACACACTGACACACACACACACACTCACACTGACACACACACACACACTCACACTGACACACACACACACACTGACACACACACATTGCATACTAATTCCGACAAAGTCAACAACACCAAGTTGCTGGCTGGTTTCTGCCCTCTTGCTGAGTGAGAGATTTCTCACTGCCAGCACGTTGTGTTTACATGATGTTTTAATCTCCATTCTCCTCCCTGTTGCAATTTATTGACATCTCTGATGTTGCTTCACTCCTTGACCAGATGTAAAAAGAAACCTGCTTTCCTCTCAGCCACGTTGGGCACCCCCACGTTCTCCCTGCCCTGCCCAAGGACCCTGATTGCTCACCAGAGTAAAATTGGACAGGGTTTGGCTGAATACAGTGGACCTGGCAGCCTGTGGCGGCCGGACAGTGGGGGCAGAGAAACACTCACAATGGGAGGTGCAGTAAATCGGGAAAATCGGCACTTCCAGGCAATTCCGTCGGATCTCTTTCAAAGCCCTGCTTACTGACACAAGTCTTGGAAAAGAGACCTTGGATGCTGGAATCCTCCCTGTTTAAAAAATGACAATTCCCAGGATGCGACCGTCGCTGGTTAGGCCAGCTTGTAATACCCATCACTAATTACCCTTCAGAAGGTGGTGGTGGGCTCCCTTCTTGAGCCGCTGCAGCCCAGCGTAGAGAGCTGGTTAGCAGACAGGAAGCAAAAAGTTGGAATTAATGGGTCATTTTCTCATTAGCGGGCAGGCAGTGATGGAGTGGGGTACCGCAGGGATTTGTGCTGGGACCCCAACTGTTCACATTGTATATTAATGATTTGGACAAGGGAACTAAACATATTATCTCCAAATTTGCAGATGATACAAAGTTGGGCGGGAGGGTGAGCTGCGAGGAGGATGTAGAGATGCTCCTGTGGGATTTGGACAGGCTGAGTGAGTGGGCACATGCATGGCCAATGCAGTATAATGTGGATAAATGTGAGGTTATCAGCTTTAATAGCAAAAATAGGAAGGCAGATCATTGTGTGAATGGGTGTAAATTGAGAGAGGTGGATACTCAGCGAGACCTTAGTGTCCTCGTGCATCAGTCGCTGAAAGTAAGCGCGCAGGTACAGCGGCAGGAAAGAAGACAAATGGTATGTTGGCCTTCAGAGCGAGAGGAATGGAGTACAGGAATAAAGTTGTTTTACTGCAATTGTTTTATTTTAACAAAATAAGACAGTAATTGGCCAAGGTAATCTGGAAAGAGTTACAAAAGAACAGTGGGGGTGTTCAACGATATGGGGAGTGTAGAAGCCCAATATGTTCCCTCTCGGATAATAGGAAGGTGTAACAAACCCAGAGAACCATGGATGACCAGAGACTTTCAGGATACGATGAGAAGGAAAAGAGAGGCTTTGAACAAGTACAAGGGGAGCAAGTCTGCAGAGGCATAAGTGGAGTACAGAAAGCGCAGGATGGAGCTTAAGAAATTAATTAGGAGAGCAAAGAGGGGACATGCTGGTAAAAGTAGGGGAAATCCCAAGAGATTCTCTAAGTATATCAATGGGAAGAGGATAACCAGGGAAAGGGTAGGGCTGATTAAGGACCAAGGGGGAATTTTGTGGATGGAGCCAGAGGACATTGGTCGGGTGTTGAACGAATATTTCACATCTGTCTTCACCCAAGAGAATGAGGAGGCAGATGTGGAACTCGGGGACACAAATTGTGAGCTTCTTGAGCAAATTGTCATGGGGGTGACAAGGTATTGGCAGGCTTAAAAGTGGATACATCTCCAGGTCCAGATGAATTGTGTCCCAGGTTTCTGTGGGTGGGCGAGGGAGGAGATTGCAGAGGCTCTGACCCAAATGTTTAATTCCTCTCTGGCCACGGGGAAGGTGCCAGAGGACTGGAGAACAGCTAATGTGGTCCCACTATTTGAGAAAGGTTGTAGAGACAAGCCAGAGAACTACAAACCAGTGAGTCTCACATCAGTGGTTGGGAAACTACTGGAGAAGATTCTGAAGGAGAGGATTAGCCACTTGGAGAGCAAGGTTTGATCAGGGATAGTCAGCATGGCTTTGTCAGAGAGAGATGATGCCTAATAAATTTGATTGAACTCTTTGAGCATGTAATCAAGTGTGTAGATGAGGGTAGTGCAGCTGAGGTAGATGGATTTCAACAAAGCCTTTGACATCCAACTCAATAACCTAATCCCGCTTTCCCCCATTTCCTTTGATCGCCACCCTCTAGATGGTAGAGGTCACAGGTTTGTACGGTGCCTCCTAAGGAACCTTGGCGAGTTCCTGCAGTGCACCTTGAACAATGGCTGACACTGTGCGCCTGTGGTGGAGGGAGTGAATGTTTACTCTGGTGGACGGGGTACCAATCAAACGGGTTGCTTTGTCCTGCATAGCATTGAGCCTCTCATGAACAAATTCAGAGCAACAGGTCAGTCAGCTCCTAAAGCCGGCTCCACCATTGTGATGATCTGATTGTGACCTCAACCCTACCTTCCTGCTGACCCCCGATAACCTTTCACCCCGTTATAATTCAGAATCTATCTCGCTCTGCCTTAGAAATATTCAAAGACTTTGATTCCACTGCCTTTTGAGGGAGAAAGCTCCCGAGGCTCACCCCCCTCTCAGAGAAAGTATTCTCCTCATCTCTGTCTTAAATGAACAACCCCTTATTTTTAAACAGTGACCCCTGGTTCTAAATTCTCCCACAAGAGGAAACATCCTCTCCACACCCACCCTGTCAACACCCCTCAGAGTCTTAAAGGTTTCAATCAAGTCACCTCTTACCCATCTAAACTCCAGTGGATACAGATGTAACCTCTACAACCTTTCCTCATCAGGCAACTTGCCCATTCCTGGTTAATGTGGTAAAGCTACTCTGAACTGCTTCCAATGCATCTCCATCCCTCCGTAAATAAGGAGACCAATACGGTACACAATATTCCAGATGTGGCCTCACCAATATCCTGGACAACTGAAGCATAACCTCCTTACTTTTGTATTCAATTCCCCTCACAATACATTGTACATTCTATTAGCGTTCCTGATGACTTGCTGTACCCTTTTACCAGCCTTTTGTGATTCATGCACTTGGACACCCAGGTCCCTCTGCACCTCAGGGCTCTGCAATCTCTCGCCATTTCGATAATAACCTTTTTTATTCTTCTTGCCAAAATGGGCAATTTCACATTTCACCACATTATACTCCATTTGCCAGATCTTTGTCCACTCATTGAACCCACCTATATATTTTTATAGCCTCCTACGTCCTCTTCACAACTCACTTTCCGAAGTATCTAATAGTCTTTATTGAAATGAAAAACATGAAATGAAAATCGCTGATTGTCACAAGATGGCTTCAAACGAAGTTACTGTGAAAAGCCCCTAGTCGCCACATTCCGGCGCCTGTTCGGGGAGGCTGGTACGGGAATTGAACCCGCGCTGTGCAAAATACTTGTTCAGTTAGTCTGCCAGCTCCTTACTCTCTATTCTTCACTCCCTAGACTCTCTTGCTGTAGGACCAATGCTCACTTTATTAACTTTCCTTTTCAAAATATCAGTCTGTCTTTATATTTCCAGCTGCCTTTCTCTGAAACACAGATTTTCCTCTCCTTATGGGGATGGGATGTAAGGCAGGTATTCAGGGAGCTAGGGTGGAATCTTAGAGCGAAAGCAAACAGAGATATTGGGCGGGATTCTCCCCTACCCGGCGGGGCGGGGGTCCCGGCGGGATGGAGTGGCGGGAACCACTCCGGCGTCGGGCCGCCCCAAAGGTGCTTCTCCGCACCTTTAGGGCCAAGCCCTCACCTTTAGGGCCAAGCCCTCACCTTTAGGCCAAGCCCTCACCTTTAGGGCCAAGCCCTCACCTTTAGGGCCAAGCCCTCACCTTTAGGCCAAGCCCTCACCTTTAGGGCCAAGCCCTCACCTTTAGGGCCAAGCCCTCACCTTTAGGGCCAAGCCCTCACCTTTAGGGCCAAGCCCTCACCTTTAGGGCCAAGCCCTCACCTTTAGGGCCAAGCCCTCACCTTTAGGGGCTAGGCCCGCGCCGGAGTGGCTGCCGTCCCGCCGGCTGACGTGGAAGGCCTTTGGCTCACGCCAGCCGGGGCCGAAGGGGCTCCGCCAGCCGGTGGAAGTCCGCGCATGCGCGGGAGCATCAGCGGCTGCTTATGTCATCCCCCGTGCATGCGCAGGGGGGGGGTCACCTACACGTCGGCCATCGCGGAGACCTACACGGTCGACGCGTAGTAAAAGAGTGTCCCCCGCGGCACCGGCCCGCCCGCGGATCGGTGGACCCCGATCGCGGGCCAGGCCACCGCGGAGGCACCCCCCGGGGCCAGATCGCCCCCCCCCCCCCCCAGGACCCCGGAGCCCACTCGCGGCACCTGGTCCCGCCGGTAAGGGAGGTGCTTTCATTCACGCTGGCAGAACCGGCATTACAGCAGCGGGACTTCGGCCTATCGCGGGCCGGAGAATCGCCGGGGGGGGGGGGGGGGGGGCCCGGCGACTGGTGCGGCTCGATTCCCGTCCGCGCCGAATCTCTGGTGCCGGAGTATTCGGCGGCCGGCGGGGGTGGGATTCACGCCCCCCCCCCCCCCCCCGCCGATTCACCGACCCGGCGGGGTGTCGGAGAATGCCGCCCATTATCTCTGGGTTGTTACCTGTGCCACGTGCTAGCGAGACGAGGAATAGGGAGAGAGAGGAGTTGAACACATGGCTACAGGGATGGTGCAGGAGAGAAGGCTTCAGATTTCTGGATAATTGGGGCTCATTCTGGGGTCGGTGGGACCTCTACAAACGGGATGGTCGACACCTGGAACAGAGGGGTACCAATATCCTGGGGGGGAAATTTGCTAATGCTCTTCGGGAGTGTTTAAACTAGTTCAGCAGGGGCTTGGGAACCTGAATTGTAGCTCCAGTATACAGGAGGTTGAGAGTAGTGAGGTCATGAGTAAGGTTTCAAAGTTGCAGGAGTGTACCGGCAGGCAGGAAGGTGGTTTGAAGTGTGTCTTCTTCAATGCCAGGAGCATCCGGAATAAGGTGGGTGAACTTGCGGCATGGGTTGATACCTGGGACTTCGATGTTGTGGCCATTTCGGAGACATGGATAGAGCAGGGACAGGAATGGTTGTTGCAGGTCCTGGGGTTTAGATGTTTCAGTAAGCTCAGGGAAGGTGGTAAAAGAGGGGGAGGGGTGGCATTGTTAGTCAAGGACAGTATTACGGTGGCAGAAAGGATGTTTGATGAGAACTCGTCTACTGAGGTAGTATATGGGCTGAGGTTAGAAACAGGAAAGGAGAGGTCACCCTGTTAGGGGTTTTCTATAGGCCTCCGAAAAGTTCCAGAGATGTAGAGGAAAAGATTGCAAAGATGTTTCTGGGTAGGAGCGAAAGCAACAGGGTAGTTGTTATGGGGGACTTTAACTTTCCAAATATTGACTGGAAATGCTATAGTTCGAGTACTTTAGATGGGTCAGTTTTTGTCCAATGATAGCAGGAGGGTTTCCTGACACAGTATGTAGATAGGCCAACGAGAGGCGAGGCCACATTGGATTTGATACTGGGAAATGAACCTGGACAGGTGTTAGATTTGGAGGTAGGTGAGCACTTTGGTGATAGTGACCACAATTTGATTACGTTTACTTTAGCGATGGAAAGGGATAAGTATACACCGCAGGGCAAGGGTTATATCTGGGGGAAAGGCAATTATGTTGCGATTAGGCAAGACTTAGGATGCATAGGATGGGGAAGTAAACTGCAGGGGATGGGCACAATTGAAATGTGGAGCTTGTTCAAGGAACAGCTACTACATGTCCTTGATAAGTATGTCCCTGTCAGGCAGGGAGGAAGTGGTCGAGCAAGGGAACCGTGGTTTATGAAAGTAGTTGAATCACTTGTCAAGAGGAAGAAGGAGGCTTATGTAAAGGTGAGACATGAAGGTTCAGTTTGGGCGCTTGAGAGTTGCAAGTTAGCCAGGAAGGACCTAAAGAGAGAGCTAAGAAGAGCCAGGAGGGGACATGAGAAGCCCTTGGCAGGTAGGATCAAGGAAAACCCTGAAGCTTTCTATAGGTATGTCAGGAATAAAAGAATGAATAGGGTAAGAGTAGGGCCAGTCAAGGACAGCAGTGGGAAGTTGTGCGTGGAGTCCGAGGAGATAGGAGAGGCGCGAAATGAATATCTTTCGTTAGTATTCACACAGGAAAAAGACAATGTTGTCGAGGAGAATACTGAGATTCAGGCTACTAGACTAGACGGGCTTGTGGTTCATAAGCAGGAGGTGTTAGCAATTCTGGAAAGTGTGAAAATAGATAAGTCCCCTGGGCCGGATGGGATTTATTCTAGGATTCTCTGGGAAGCTAGGGAGGAGATTGCAGAGCCTTTGGCTTTGATCTTTATGTCGTCATTGTCTACAGGAAAAGTGCCAGAAGACTGGAGGATAGCAAATGTTGTCCCCTTGTTCAAGAAGGGGAGTAGAGACAACCCCGGTAACTATAGACCAGTGAGCCTTACTTCTGTTTTGGGCAAAGTCTTGGAAAGGATTATAAGAGATAGGATTTATAATCATCTCGGAAGGAATAATTTGATTAGGGATAGTCAACATGGTTTTGTGAAGGGTAGGTCGCGCCTCACAAACCTTATTGAGTTCTTTGAGAAGGTGACCAAACAGGTGGACGAGGGTAAAGCAGTTGATGTGGTGTATATGGATTTCAGTAAAGCGTTTGATAAGGTTCGCCACGGTAGGCTACTGCAGAAAATACGGAGGCATGGGATTCAGGGTCATTTAGCAGTTTGGATCAGAAATTGGCTAGCTGGAAGAAGACAAAGGGTGGTGGTTGATGGGAAATGTTCAGGCTGGATGCCAGTTACTAGTGGTGTACCACAAGGATCTGTTTTGGGGCCACTGCTGTTTGTTATTTTTATAAATGACCTGGAGGAGGGCGTAGAAGGATGGGTGAGTAAATTTGCAGATGACACTAAAGTCGGTGGAGTAGTGGACAGTGCGGAAGGATGTTACAAGTTACAGAGGGACATAGATAAGCTGCAGCACTGGGCTGAGAAGTGGCAAATGGAGTTTAATGCAGAAAAGTGTGAGGTGATTCATTTTGGAAGGAGTAACAGGAAGACAGAGTACTGGGCTAATGGTAAGATTCTTGGCAGTGTGGATGAGCAGAGAGATCTCGGTGTCCATGTACATAGATCCCTGAAAGTTGCCACCCAGGTTGACAGTGTTGTTAACTTTTCTTGGACTTTATGGGATAGATCGGTGGAGTGGACAATATTGAGAAGGATTCCCTCTCCGATGTATGGCTAATTGGACTAGAAGTGGCCGTGTGAAAAGACTCAGCCCTGATAGAGTGAAGCAGTCGGAGCTGGGACCGCGGCACAGCATGGCGGAGGGTCAGGAGCAGGGAGCGGGGGCTCAGTGGTCTCAGGAGCAACAGATGAAGTTCTTTAAGTACTGTCTCGCTGAGCTGAAAAAGGAAACGCTGGACCCGATCAAGGCTGCGAGCGATCAAGTGGTTTTGAATCAGGCGGCCCAAGGGAAAGCGATACAAGAAATTGAGCTGGTTGTCCAGCCAGGAGGACTATCTAACCGTGCTGCAGCACAAGGTGGAGGTGCTGGATGAGCGCCACAAGAGAATGCAGGAGAGCTGGAGGACCTGGAGAACAGGCCCGGGGCGTTTTCTCGGCCTCAGGAAGTGGACGGAGCGCATCGAGCCCTCGCAAGGAAGCCTAAGGAGAACGACCCGCCGAGGGCCATGTGGTGCATTTCCACCGTTCTTCGGATAAAGAACTTGTCTTGCGGTGGGCCAAGAAGGAGCGGAGCAGCAGATGGGAGAACAGCGAGGTGTGCATCTACCAGGACCTGGGAGCGGAGCTGGCCAAGAGACGTGCTGAGTTTAACCGGGTGAAGGCGATCCTCTTCAAGAAGGGGGTGGAATTCGGGATGCTGTATCCAGCGCGGTTGTGGGTTACACATGAAGGCCGGCACTTTTACTTTGAGGCACCGGACGATGAATGGTCTTTTATCAAAGAAAAGAAGTTGCAAGCGTCTTAAAGGACACTTAAGTCTTGAAGGAGTTATGTGGCGGCGGTTTGTAATTTTTGTAATTCTTGTATCGGTTCAAATAAGACCGTATGAGGTTCTGGGTTAAGTATTGGGCTGGGGTGGTGGTTTGAGGGTGTTTTGTTTTTGCAGAGATTGAATGCGGAGGGGGGAGGGGGCCCCGATTCTGTGGGAGGTTGGGTCTGGTTTCAAGCGATTGTTTCTGCATTGGTTTATGTTCATTTCTTTTACTTGAGATTGTTTACTCACTGGGGACTGCGATGTTTTAAAATGGTTTATGCATGTCGGGAGAGGGGTTCGAACAATAGGGAGCCAGACTGTTTGGCACCAAGGGCGGGGGCTGTCGGGGTCAGCATGGGTCAGCTGACTCTCGGAGGCGTGGTGGGGGGTGCACATGTGCTAAATGGTGCTTGACCGGGGGGATTAGGTTTCGGGGGCTGGTGTTGGGTGGGGGAAGGGGGGGGAAGGGGGAGGCTGCTTCGCTGACAGGGGAGGAACTATTATCGGGGAAAAAAAGGGAGGTCGGGGGCAGTTGCTGCTTGTGGGGGAGCTCGGGAAACGTGGGGCGCGGGCTCTGGGCTGGCCAAAAAAAGGTTATGGCTAGTCAGCAGGAGGGAGGGGTGGGGGTGTGGCAGCTCCCTGTCCAGGCTGAATAAGTGGAATGTGAGGGGTTTGAATGGGCCAGTCAAAAAGGGCTCGCGTTTTCGCGCATCCATAGGGGCTGAGGGCAGACGTAGCAATGTTTCAGGAGACACGTCTAAAGGTTATTGATCAGACGAGATTGAGAAAGGGGTGGGTGTGGTAGTCACCACTGTTGTATTATATTGTAGATATGGGTATTACGGTAAGGCCCCTGTATTACAGGTACGGGGGTAGATCCCTGCCTGCTGGCTCTGCCCAGTAGGTGGAGTATAAATGTGTGTGCTCCCCGAACTGCAGCCATTTCGTAAACTGATGTAGGAGGCTGCACATCTCTGTGTAATAAAGCCTCGATTACTCTCTACTCGCATCTTGACGTAATTGATAGTGCATCAATTTATTACACAGAGATTTTACAAAGGTGGATCTCCGCATCAAGCCGGATCGCCTGCAGCTGCATCCAAAAAAATGACTTCGCACATTGGCCAGCTTGCTTTGAAGCATACATCGGATCTGCGACAGACCCAATCCCAGAAGCACAGAAGCTCCAGATTCTGTACACGCGGCTGAGCTCCGATGTCTTTCCCCTCATCCAGGACGCACCTACCTACGCAGAGGCCATGGCTCTACTGAAGGAGAATGGCGCTACACTCAGCAGACCAACAAGATCAAAGGCAGGCACCTCGTATCCACGCGGCACCAACGTCCCGGTGAGTCTGTGGAAGATTTCTGGCGTGCCCTGCTCGCCCTGGTGAGAGACTGTGACTGCCAGGCCGTTTCGGCCGCTGAACATTCTAACCTGCCAATGAGAGACGCGTTCATTACGGGCATAGGGTCAGCCTACGTCCGCCAGCGCCTCTTAGAAGGGGCTACGCTTGACCTCGTGCTGACCAAGAAACTAGCGCTCTCGCTCAAAGTCGCCTCACACAACGTACAGGCGTATGCCCCCGACCGCACGGCCCACCCCTCCTGGGCATCGTGGACCCCATCAGCGACCGCCCCCAGCCAACCCCACGCCTGCGCCGCGCGGCAGCCAACCAACCCCGGGGGACCCAAGTGCTACTTGTGCGGACAGACAAAACACCTCTGGCAGCGCTGCCCGGCGCGGAGCGCGCTCTGCAAGGCCTGCGGCAAGAAAGGACATTTTGCTGCAGTGTGTCAGGCCCACTCAAACGCCGCTATAATCCCTGCACCCCCCGCGTGCGGCCAGTGGGCGCCGCCATCTTACTCTCGTCAGACCACGTGCGGCTCGTGGACGCTGCCATCTTGCTCCCCTCACAACACCATAGAATTTAATCTAATGAAGGGCACGAAGGGGCCTAATGAAGGGGTTGGTTTAGCACAGGGCTAAATCGCTGGCTTTGAAAGCAGACCAAGGCAGGCCAACAGCACGGTTCAATTTCCGTCCCAGCCTCCCCGAGCAGACGCTGGAATGTGGCGACTAGGGGCTTTTCAGGTAACTTCATTTGAAGCCTACTTGTGACAATAAGCGATTTTCATTTCATTTCATTTCATAGAATCTCTCTGGCCTCCGGATCCCACTCCGTGTCGATCCGGGGGTACTGCACCGCTGCCCTCACCATCCAGGGCGTAGAGTTCAGCGGCTTCCGGCTCTACGTCCTCCCCAGCCTCTGCGCTGCCTTGCTACTCGGCCTGGACTTCCAATGCGACCTCCAGAGCCTAACCCTGAAATTGGGCGGGCCCCTACCACCCCTTACTGTTTGCGGCCTCGCGACCCTCAAGGTCGACCCGCCTTCTCTGTTTGCAAGCCTCACCCCAGATTGCAAACCCGTCACCACCAGGGGCAGACGGTACAGCGCCCAGGACAGGACCTTCATCAGGTCTGAGGTCCAGCGGCTGCTGCGGGAAGGTATCATCGAGGCCAGGAACAGCCCCTGGAGAGCCCAAGTGGTAGTGGTGAAAACGGGGGAGAAAAACAGGATGGTCGTTGACTACAGTCAGACCATCAATCGGTACACGCAGCTCGACGCGTACCCCCTCCCACGCATATCTGAAACGGTCAATCAGATTGCACAGTACCGGGTCTTCCCGACAGTGGACCTGAAATCTGCCGACCATCAGCTCCCCATTCTCAAGGCGGACCGCCCGTACACCGCGTTTGAAGCGGACGGCCGCCTTTACCACTTCCTTAGGGGTCCCTTCAGCGTCACTAACGGGGTCTCGGTCTTCCAACGGGAGATAGACCGAATGGTTGACCGGTACGGACTGCGGGCCACCTTCCCGTACCTGGATAACGTCACCATCTGCGGCCACGACAAGAAGGACCACGACGCTAATCTTTCCATATTTCTCCACACCGCCAAACTCCTCAACCTAACCTACAACAAGGAGAAGTGCGTGTTCAGCACGAACCGATCAGCCATCCTCGGCTATGTGGTTCAGAACGGAGTGCTAGGGCCCGACTCCGATCGCATTTGCCCCCTCATGGATCTCCCCCTTCCCCACTGCTCCAAGGCCCTCAAACGATGCCTGGGGTTCTTTTCATACTACGCCCAGTGGGTCCCTAACTATGCGGACAAGGCCCGCCCACTCATCCACTCCACCGGTTTCCCACTGACGGCTGAGGCTCACCAGGCCGTCAACTATATCAAGGCCGACATCGCCAAGGCCGCGATGCACGCAATCGACGAGACGTTCCCCTTCCAAGTCGAGAGCGATGCATCAGCCGTCGCTCTGGCCGCCACCCTCAACCAGGCAGGCAGGCCCGTGGTATTCTTTTCCCGCACCCTCCATTCCTCCGAAATTCGTCACTCCTCCGTCGAAAAGGAGGCCCAAACTATCGTTGAAGCTGTGCGGCATTGGAGGCATTACCTGGCCGGCACAAGATTTACTTTCCTCACTGACCAACGGTTGGTTGCCTTCATGTTTAACAACACACAGCGGGGTAAGATCAAAAATGATAAGATCGTGAGGTGGAGGATCGAGCTCTCCACCTACAATTACGAGATTTTGTATCGCCCCGGGAAGCTCAACGAGCCCCCCGATGCCTGAGGTACATGTGCCAGCGCACAAGTGGACTGACTCCGGGCCCTGCACGACGATCACTGTCACCCAGGTGTCACCCGCTTTTATCCCTTCATTAAGGCCCGCAATCTGCCCTACTCCATTGAGGAAGTCAGGGCTATCACCAGAGACTGCCAGGTCTGCGCGGAGTGTAAACCACACTTCTACTGGCCAGACCGTGCACGCCTGGTGAAGGCCTCCCTCCCCTTTGAACGCCTCAGCGTGGACTTCAAAGGGCCCCTCCCCTCCACCAACCGCAACACGTATTTTCTCAATGTGGTCGACGAGTATTCCTGTTTCCCCTTCGCCATCCCATGCCCCGACATGACGTCTGCCAACGTCATCAAAGCCCTCAACATCATCTTCGCTCTGTTCGGTTTCCCCGCCTACGTCCACAGCGACTGGGGATCCTCATTTATGAGTGATGAGCTGTGCCAGTACCTGCTCAGCAAGTCATTGCCTCGAGCAGGACGACCAGCTACAACCCCCGGGGAAATGGGCAGGTGGAACGGTCCAGAAATCCCCTGGCCTCCCGTTGGCAGGAGGTCCTCCCCGACGCACTTCACTCCATTCGGTCGCTCCTGTGCACGGCGACTAACGAAACCCCCCATGAACGTCTCCTTGCCTTCCCCAGGAAGTCCACCTCTGGGGTTTCGCTCCCAAAGTGGCTGGCAGCTCCAGGACCCGTTCTCCTCCGCAAGCACGTGGGGCTCTACAAGGCAGACCCGTTGGTCGAGAGGATACAGCTACTCCATGCAAACCCGCAGTATGCCTACGTAGCGTACCCCGACGGCCGCCAAGACACAGTCTCCCTCAGGGACCTGGCACCAGCTGGGTCCCCACACACACCCCCACTCTGCCGCGGCGCCACCCGCCCTCCCCCCAGCGCACTCCACCACAGACCGCGCTCCAGGACAATTCATCCTCCTCTTGGTCCCACCCGGGGATGAAGAGGATGTCGACACGCTCCCGGAGTCACCTACGACCGAGCTGATGCCTGACTCGCCACCAGCACTGGGGCGCCCTCAACGACGGATCAAGGCTCCCGACCGTCTAAATTTGTAACCTTCTCTGAAATTTTAATGACAACCTGCATGTAAATAGTTTTCCATCCCCCTCCCCCACCCCCGCTGGACTCATTTTTAACAGGGGGTGAATGTGGTAGTCACCACTGTTGTATTATATTGTACTGCATACGAGGGTATTACGGTAAGGCCCCTGTACTACAGGTACGGGGGTAGATCCCTGCCTGCTGGCTCCGCCCAGTAGGCGGAGTATAAATGTGTGTGCTGTAGGAGGCCACACATCTCTGTGTAATAAAGCCTCGATTAATCTCTGCTCTCGACTCGTGGTAATTGATAGTACATCAGTGGGTTGGTCAGGTGTTTCACTCTGGGCTGGACTCAAAGACCAGGGGGGTAGCAATATTGATCAGCAAGCGGGTGGTGTTTGAGGCTGGAGGAATTGTGGCAGATAAGGGGGGGTAGATATATTATGGTGAGTGGGAAGCTGGAGGGGGTACGGGTGGTGCTTGTAAACGTATACGCTCCGAACTGGGACGATGTGGGAGTTCTCCCAGTGAGCCAGAGAGAAGACAGAGCCAGGAGTGAGACACAGCTAAGAGTGAGTTGGGGAATTTGAATCTTGGTGGGAATTGGAAGCTGGGTGGGGAGGAAGTGCTTTTTATCCCTGGTAAGTGACTGGTAAGTAGTGTCTCTGTTTTTCTATTTCTTTTCATTGGTATATATATATATATATATTTTTTTTTTCTTCGTTGTTTATTTATTTATTTAAATTTTTTGGGGGAGAAATTGAAATTGTTGAAGTTAACCGAAGGTTTAAGACATGGCAGGAGATCTCAGACCCGTGTCATGCTCCTCGTGTGCGATGTGGGAGCTCAGGGACACGTCCACTGTCCCTGGCTCCTTCACGTGCAAGAAGTGTGTCCAGTTGCAGCTCCTGTTAGACCGCTTGACGGCTCTGGAGCTGTGGATGGACTCACTTTGGAGCATCCGCGATGCTGAGGACGTTGTGGATAGCACGTTTAGCGAGTTGGTCACACCGCAGGTGAAAGGTACTGAGGGAGATAGAAAATGGGTGACCAAAAGACAGAGCAAGAATAGGATGGCAGTGCAGATGTCCCCTGCGGTCATCTCCCTGCAAAACAGATATACCGCTTTGGATACTGTTGAGGGAGATGGCTCACCAGGGGAAGGCAGCAGCAGCCAGGTTCATGGCACCGTGGCTGGCTCTGCTGCGCAGGAGGGCAGGAAAAAGAGTGGCAGGGCTATAGTGATAGGGGACTCAATTGTAAGGGGAATAGACAGGCGGTTCTGCGGACGCAATGGAGACTCCAGGATGGTATGTTGCCTCCCTGGTGCAAGGGTCAAGGATGTCTCGGAGCGGCTGCAGGACATTCTGCGGGGGGGGGGGGGGAGGGTGAACAGCCAGCTGTCGTGGTACACATAGGCACCAACGATATAGGTAAAAAACGGGATGAGGTCCTACAAGCTGAATTTAGGGAGCTAGGAGTTAAACTAAAAAGTAGGACCTCAAAGGTAGTAATCTCAGGATTGCTACCAGTGCCACGAGCTAGTCAGAGAAGGAATGTCAGGATAGAGAGGATGAATACGTGGCTCGAGAGATGGTGCAAGAGGGAGGGATTCAAATTCCTGGGACATTGGAACCGGTTCTGGGGAGGTGGGACCAGTACAAACCGGACAGTCTGCACCTGGGCAGGACTGGAACCGATGTCCTAGGGGGGGTGTTTGCTAGAGCTGTTGTGGAGAGTTTAAACTAATGTGGCAGGGGGATGGGAACCGATGCAGGAAGTTGGAAGGTAGTAAAACAGGGACAGAAATAAAAGGCAGTAAGGGGGAAAGTGTAAGGCAGAGAAGCCATAGTCAAAAATCAAAAAGGGCGACAGTACAAGGTACAGTGACTGAGGGGAGCTCAGTGAATAGGACCAGGAATACTAAAAGGAATAAAACGGGAAGTGAAAACATTAATGGTAAGCGACGCGGCAGGTTGTTACAGGAAGATATGGGTTCGACGACAAGGAAAATTAGGAGAACGGTTAAGAGGAAATATAACTTAGTAGAGGTTACTGATCGAGGTGTTAAGATTAAGAACAGAGGTAAAAAAGCCAACATAAGTGTACTTTACCTGAATGCTCGTAGTATTTGGAATAAGGTAAATGAGTTGATGGCGCAAATCATCGTGAATGACTATGATTTAGTGGCCATTACTGAAACATGGTTAAAGGATGGTCACGACTGGGAGTTAAATATCCGAGGGTATCAAACTTTTCGGAAGGACAGAGTGGATGGTAAGGGAGGTGGTGTAGCTCTGTTATTTAAGGATGACATCCGGGCAACAGTAAGGGCTGACATCGGTGCTATGGAGGATAAGGTTGAATCCATTTGGATGGAAATCAGGAATAATAAGGCGAAAAAGTCACTGATAGGAGTAATCTATAGGCCACCAAATAGTAACATTATGGTGGGGCAGGCAATAAACAAAGAAATAACAGATGCATGTAGAAATGGTACAGCAGTTATCATGGGGGATTTTAATCTACATGTTGATTGGTTTAAACAGGTCGGTCAAGGCAGCCTTGAGGAGGAGTTTATAGAATGTATCCGCGATAGTTTCCTAGAACAGTATGTAATGGAACCTACGAGGGAACAAGCGGTCCTAGATCTGGTCCTGTGTAATGAGACAGGATTGATTCAGGATCTCATAGTTAGGGATCCTCTCGGAAGGAGCGATCACAATATGGTGGAATTTAAAATACAGATGGAGGGTGAGAAGGTAAAATCAAGCACTAGTGTTTTGTGCTTAAACAAAGGAGATTACAATGGGATGAGAGAAGAACTAGCTAAGGTAGACTGGGAGCAAAGACTTTATGGTGAAACAGTTGAGGAACAGTGGAGAACCTTCCAAGTGATTTTTCACAGTGCTCAGCAAAGGTTTATACCAACAAAAAGGAAGGACGGTAAAAAGAGGGAAAATCGACCGTGGATATCTAAGGAAATAAGGGAGAGTATCAAATTGAAGGAAAAAACATACAAAGTAGCAAAGATTAGTGGGAGACTAGAGGACTGGGAAATCTATAGGGGGCAACAGAAAGCTACTAAAAAAGCTATAAAGAAGAGTAAGATAAATTATGAGAGTAAACTTGCTCAGAATATAAAAACAGATAGTAAAAGTTTCTACAAATACATAAAACAAAAAAGAGTGGCTAAGGTAAATATTGGTCCTTTAGAGGATGAGAAGGGAGATTTAATAATGGGAGATGAGGAAATGGCTGAGGAACTGAACAGGTTTTTTGGGTCGGTCTTCACAGTGGAAGACACAAATAACATGCCAGTGACTGATGGAAATGAGACTATGACAGCTGAGGACCTTGAGAGGATTGTTATCACCAAGGAGGTAGTGATGGGCAAGCTAATGGGGCTAAAGGTAGACAAGTCTCCTGGACCTGATGGAATGCATCCCAGAGTGCTAAAAGATGGCTAGGGAAATTGCAAATGCACTAGTGATAATTTACCAAAATTCACTAGACTCTGGGGTGGTCCCGGCGGATTGGAAATGAGCAAATGTGACACCACTGTTTAAAAAAGGAGGTAGGCAGAAAGCGGGTAATTATAGGCCAGTGAGCTTAACTTCGGTAGTAGGGAAGATGCTGGAATCTATCATCAAGGAAGAAATAGCGAGGCATCTGGATGAAAATTGTCCCATTGGACAGACGCAGCATGGGTTCATAAAGGGCAGGTCGTGCCTAACTAATTTAGTGGAATTTTTTGAGGACATTAACAGTGCGGTAGATAACGGGGAGCCAATGGATGTGGTATATCTGGATTTCCAGAAAGCCTTTGACAAGGTGCCACACAAAAGGTTGTTGCATAAGATAAAGATGCATGGCATTAAGGGGAAAGTAGGAGCATGGATAGAGGATTGGTTAATTAATAGAAAGCAAAGAGTGGGGATTAATGGGTGTTTCTCTGGTTGGCAATCAGTAGCTAGTGGTGTCCCTCAGGGATCACTGTTGGGCCCACAATTGTTCACAATTTACATAGATGATTTGGAGTTGGGGACCAAGGGCAATGTGTCCAAGTTTGCAGACGACACTAAGATAAGTGGTAAAGCAAAAAGTGCAGAGGATACTGGAAGTCTGCAGAGGGATTTGGATAGGCTAAGTGAATGGGCTAGGGTCTGGCAGATGGAATACAATGTTGACAAATGTGAGGTTATCCATTTTGGTAGGAATAGCAGCAAAAGGGATTATTATTTAAATGATAAAATATTAAAATATGCTGCTGTGCAGAGAGACCTGGGTGTGCTAGTGCATGAGTCGCAAAACGTTGGTTTTCAGGTGCAACAGGTGATTAAGAAGGCAAATGGAATTTTGTCCTTCATTGCTAGAGGGATGGAGTTTAAGACTAGGGAGGTTATGCTGCAATTGTATAAGGTGTTAGTGAGGCCACACCTGGAGTATTGTGTTCAGTTTTGGTCTCCTTACTTGAGAAAGGACGTACTGGCACTGGAGGGTGTGCAGGGGAGATTCACTAGGTTAATCCCAGAGCTGAAGGGGTTGGATTACGAGGAGAGGTTGAGTAGACTGGGACTGTACTCGTTGGAATTTAGAAGGATGAGGGGGGATCTTATAGAAACATATAAGATTATGAAGGGAATAGATAGGATAGATGCGGGCAGGTTGTTTCCACTGGTGGGTGAAAGCAGAACTAGGGGGCATAGCCTCAAAGTAAGGGGAAGTAGATTTAGGACTGAATTGAGGAGGAACTTCTTCACCCAAAGGGTTGTGAATCTATGGAATTCCTTGCCCAGTGAAGCAGTTGAGGCTCCTTCATTAAATGTTTTTAATATAAAGATGGATAGTTTTTTGAGGAATAAAGGGATTAAGGGTTATGGTGTTCGGGCCGGAAAGTGGAGCTGAGTCCACAGAAGATCAGCCATGATCTCATTGAATGGCGGAGCAGGCTCGAGGGGCCAGGTGGCCTACTCCTGCTCCTAGTTCTTATGTTCTTATGAGACGGGTGTTAGGCTCATGGCGTGATCATGAGGGGGGGGGGGACTTTAACACAGTCATTGATCCCGAACTAGACCGGTCAAAATCCAGGACCCGAAGAAGGCCTGCCGTGGCGAAGGAGTTGAGGGGTTTCACGGAGCAGATGTGGAGGGGGGGGTAGACCCGTGGAGATTCGAACAGCCGGGGGCAAGGAGTCTTCGTTTTTTTCTCATGTCCATAAAGTTTACTCTCTCATTGATTTTTTTGTTCTAAGCAGGGCGCTAATTCCGAAGGTGGCGGGGTCGGATTATTCAGCAATTGCAGTCTCTGATCATGCCCCGCATTGGGTGGATTTGCGGTTGAGTGAGGAGAGAGGGCAGCGCCCGCTCTGGAGACTGGATGTGGGGTTGTTAGCGGACGAAGCGGTCTGCGGGCGGGTGAATAAGGCCATCCAGAATTACCCGGATACAAACGACACGGGTGAGGTATCAGCAGCGGTGGTTTGGGAGGCTCTGAAAGCAGTTGTAAGAGGGGGGATGAGGCGATTCCTAGATCAGTTGAGGTTTCCGAGGGTGGAGGAGGACCTGGTCGAGGGGCTGGGGGCCCCGATTGAAGCAGAGGAAATTGTTAAAGGACTGGAGGGCATGCAGTCGGGCAAGGCTCCGGGGCTGGACGGTTACCCGGTAGAATTCTACAAGAAGTTCGCAGAGGTGTTGTGCCCGCTGCTGATGAGGACCTTTAATGACGCTAAAGAGAGAGGAATCCTCCCCCCAGCGATGTCGCAGGCCTCGATTTCACTCATCCTTAAACGCGAAAAAGACCCGGAGCAATGTGGGTCACATAGGCCGATCTCGCTTTTGAACGTAGATACCAAGCTGCTAGCTAAGATTTTGGTCACTAGGATAGAAGACTGTGTCCGGGGGGGTGATAGGTGAGGATCATACCGGATTTGTTAAGGGTAGACAGCTCAATGCTAACGTTCGGAGGCTTTTGAATGTAATTATGATGCCCTCAGAAGGAGAGGAGGTGGAGGTGGTGGTTGCGATGGACGCGGAGAAGGCTTTTGATCGGGTGGAGTGGGAGTATCTTTGGGAGACGCTGGGAAGGTTTGGTGAGGGCTTCATCGATTGGGTGCGATTGCTCTACCAGGCCCCGGTAGCGAGTGTGTACACAAACTGGCTGAGGTCGGGGTACTTTAAGCTACACCGAGGGACGAGGCAGGGGTGCCCCCTCTCCCCGTTGCTGTTTGCTCTGGCTATAGCGCCGCTGGCCACGGCACTGAGAGCATCAAGGAAGTGGCAGGGGCTGGTTCGGGGGGTGGGGGTTGGAGCACCGGGTTTCGATGTACACGGACGATCTGCTCTTATACATTTCGGAACCGGTGGAGGGGATGGGGGAGGTGATGCAGATCCTGGGGGAATTTGGCAGGTTCTCGGGGTACAAATTGAACCTGGGAAAAAGTGAATTGTTCGTGATCCAGGCAAGGGGGCAGGACAGGCGACTGAAGGAGCTGCTACTCAGGATGGTAGAGAGGAGCTTTCGCTACCTGGGAATACAGGTGGCTCGGAAATGGGAGGCACTACACAGGCTCAACCTTACCCGGCTGGTGGAGCAAATGGAGGGGGACTTTAAAAATGGGACATGCTCCCACCATCGCTGGCGGGAAGGGTGCAGACCGTGAAAATGACGGTGCTCCCCAGGTTTCTGTTTGTCTTCCAGTGCCTCCCCATCGTCATCCCGAAGGCCTTTTTCAAGCGGGTAAACAAGATTATTTCGGGCTTTGTGTGGGCGAATAAAACCCCGCGGGTGAAGAAAATGTTGCTGGAGCTCAGTCGGGGGGAGGGTGGGTTGGTGCTGCCGAACTTCTAGCAGCTTCTACTGGGCGGCTAATATAGCCATGATTAGGAAGTGGGTAATGGGGGAGGGGTCGGCATGGGAGCGGATGGAGGCGGCGTCATGTAAAGGCACCAGTTTGGGAGCACTGGTAACGGCACCTCTGCCGTTCTCGCCGGCCTGTTGGCCCGGTGGTGGTGGCGGCACTGAGGATCTGGGCGCAATGGAGGAGGTATAAGAAGGTGGAGGGTGCGTTGGTCTGGACCCCGATTTGCAATAACCACAGGTTCGCACGGTTCCGGAGTTGGCAGAGAGCAGGAATTAGACGGATGGGAGATCTATTCATGGACGGGAGCTTTCCCAGTCTGAAGGCGCTGGAGGACAACTTCAAGCTGCCGCCGGGGAATGGTTTCAGATATCGGCAAGTGCGGGACTTTCTGAGGAAACGGGTGTTGGCTTTCCTGCTAATCCCGCCACGGGGGATACAGGACAGAGTAGTGTCCAGTACCTGGGTGGGGGAGGGGAAAGTGTTGGATATCTATCAGGAGTTGTTGGAGGTGGAGGAGGCCCCGGTGGAGGAACTGAAGGGCAAGTGGGAGGAGGAGCTAGATGGGGAGTTAGAGGCGGGTCTGTGGGCAGACGCCCAAAGCAGGGTTAATTCCTCCTCATCATGTGCCAGGCTCGTCTAATACAGTTTAAGGTGGTACACCGGGGACACATGGCGGCGGCGAGGATGAGCAAGTTTTTCGGGGTAGAGGATAGATGTGTGAGGTGTGTGGGAAGCCCAGCATGTCCATATGTTTTGGGCATGCCCGAAGCTTGTGGCAGGGGTTTGCCAAGGCAATGTCCAAGGTGCTCGGTACGCGGGTGGTGCCGAGTCCAGAGATAGCGATCTTTGGAGTGTCAGAATACCCGGGAGTTCAGGGAGTGAAAGAGGCCGACGTTCTGGCCTTTGCCTCCCGGTAGCCCGGAGACGGATCCTGTTAATGTGGAGGGAGTCGAGCCCCCGAGTGTGGAGACCTGGGTCAGTGACGTGGCTGGGTTTCTCAAGCTGGAGAAAATAAAGTTTGCCTTGAGGGGGTCAACGCTGGGTTTCTCTCGGAGGCGGCAGCCGTTCGTCGACTTTCTCGGGGAAAATTAAAATGTCAGCAGCAGCAGCTTTGTGAAGGGGGGGCGTGTAGGTGCAGTGTGGCTAAGGGATGTACAGAAGGGGTTGGGTGGGAAATGTCTAGTTTACCATGTTGATGTTTATGTTATTATTGTTTTCTTTGTTATTGTTCTAAAAAGTTTGCAAATGCTTCAATAAAAATATTTTAAAAAAACAAGTCTGAGCTGCTCTCTCTTTTCAGCAGGCGGTCTTTCGAATGGCAATTTATTTGAACAGGCTGCCTCTTTGTTCTGAACAGCTTCCTGGAAAGCCTCTTGTCAATCAGGTTCGTTGGCGGGGGGGGGGGGGGGGGGGGGGGGGGGGGCGGCCTTTCCAGTGATCGGGGAGGGCGGAACTTACCACCCATTGGCCCTTGTCTCCGATTAAGTGGGGGTGGGGGGTGGGGGGGGGGGCCATAACATTATTCCCAGATTGGGACACCCTTTATAAAGGGCACCCCGATCTCTGAGGTCCGGGACCCCGCCAATCTCAAGTCAAACGTAAAACCCGAGCCTGTGAAATTTCTTTTCGAAGTGCATCACATCATCGCCGCTCCGAGCGGCAGCAACAGACATTCCTGATTCCCCACCGGAGGGAGCACTTCGACTTGAAGCGGCAGAATTGCGTCCATGGTGTTATATCTTATCTAGCACCAACTAAAACTCTTTAGGCACCTTATTCCTATATTTTACTTCTGCAGGTTGGTTCCCGGGAAGTGGTGGCATAGTGAACTAGTACTGCAGCAACCCAGGGCAGGATCGGAGGACCCCGGTTCAAATCCTCAGAATCTGTTCTCTCCCTGGTAGCAGTAAGAGTGTGCACCACAACTCCCAGCTCACACCCATCCTCTTCCATAGAAACAGAGAAAGTAGAAGCAGGAGGAGGCCATTCGGCCCTTCGAGCTCCGCCAAGTTCAATACCCTGATCCTGCCTTCCCCCCATATCCTTGATCCCTTTAGCCCCAAGAGCTGTATCTAATTCCTTCTTGAAAGCACACAACATTTTGGCCTCAACTACTTTCTGTGGTAGTGAATTCTACAGATTCACGACTCTCTGGGTAATGAAATTTCTCCTCCTTAAATGTTTACCCCTTATCCTCAAACTACGACCCCTAGTTCTGGACTCCCCCACCATCGGGAACATTCTTTCTGAATCTACCCTGTCTAATCCTGTTAGAATTTTATAAGTTTCTGTGAGATCCCCTCTCACTCTTCTAAACTCCAATGAATATAATCCTAACCGACTTAGTCTCTCCTCATGTGACAGTCCCGCCCTCCCAGGAATCAGCCTGGGAAACCTTCGCTGCACTCGCTCCATAGCAAGAACATCCTTCATCAGATAAGGACACCAAAACTGAACACAATACTCCAGGTGTGGCCTCACCAATACCCGATACAATTGCAGTAAAATGTCTCTAGTCCTATACTCCAATCCTCTCACTCTGAAGGCCAAAGTACCATTTCCTTCTTTACTGCCTGCTGTACCTGCGCGCTTATTTTCAGCGACTGATGCACGAGGACACAAGGTCTCGCTGAATATCCACCTCTCTCAATTTACACCCATTCACATAATAATCTGCCTTCCTATTTTTGCTACCGAAGCGGATAACCTCACATTTACCCACATTATACTGCATCGGCCATGCATGTTCCCACTCACTCAGCCTGTCCAAATCCCACTGAAGCATCTCTGTATCCTCCTCACAGCTCACCCTCCCACCCAACTTTGTATCATCTGCAAATTTGGAGATAATACGTTTAGTTTCCGCGTCCAAATCATTAATATATAATGTGAACAGTTCGGGTCCTAGCACAGATCCCCGCGGTATCCGATTAGTCACTGCCTGCCAATCGGAAAAAGACGCATTAATTCCAATGTTTTGCTTCCTGTCTGCTAACCAGCTTTCTATCCATCTCAAGACACTACCCGTAATCCCATGTGCTTTATCTTTGTATATTAATCTGCTATGCGGGACCTTGTCAAAGGCCTACTGAAAGTCTAAATAAACCACATCCACTGGTTCTCCCTGCTCAACTCTACTAGTTCCATTTTCAAAGAATTCTAGTAGATTTGCCAACTATGATTTTCATTTTGTAAATCCACGCTGACTTTGTCTGATTACACCACTGCTTTCCAAATGCTGTGCTGTGAAATCCTTGATAATGGACTCCAGCAACTTCCCTACTACCAAAGTTAGGCTCACTGGTCGATAATTCCCTGTTTATCTCTACCTCCCTTTTTGAATAGCGGGGTTACATTCGCTACCCTCCAACCTGGAGGAACCATCCCAGAATCCAAAGGATTTTGGAAAATGATCACCAATGCATCTACTATTTCTCGGGCCAATTCCTGAAGCACTTTGGAATAAAGATTATCAGGCCCTGGAGATTTATCTGTCTTCAACCCCATTAATTTCCCCAAAACCATTGCTCTACAAATACTGATTTCCTTCAGCTCCTCACTAAAACTTGTGTGTCTCAGAACTCCCGGTACATTATTCCTGTCTCCCTTTGTGAAGACAGAAACAAAGTACGAATATAGTTCCTCAGCCATTTCTTTGTTTCCTGTTGTGAATTCCCCCGTTTCGGACTGTAAGGGGCCACATTAGTTATTATCAATCTTTTTCTCTTTACACACCGATAGAAACGTTTACAGTTAGTTATAATGTTCCCCGCTAGTTTACTTCCAAATTGTATTTTCCCCGTCTTAATCAACCCATTGGTCCGCCTTTGCTGAATTTGAAACTGTTCCCAATCCTCAGGTCTATTGCTTGTTCTTGCTAATTTGTATGCCTCTTCTTTGAGTCTAATACTATCTCTAATTCCCCGTGTAAGCCATGGTTTGGCCACAGTTCCTTTTCTACTCTTGCAACAAATAGGAATAAATATTTGGAGTTCCCTTATTCATTCCTTGAATGCTGCCATTGCCTGTCCACTGTCCTTCCTTTCAGTAATGTTTCCCAGTCCGTCATAGCCAGCTCATGCCTCATACCATCATAGTTACCTTTAATTGAGATTCAGGACACTGGTCTCAGAATCAACAACCTCACTATTCACCTTGACAAAGAATTGTACCATATTATGGTCACTCATCCCCAAGGGTTCTCTCACAACTAGATTGCCAACTAATCCTTTCTCATTGCACATCACCCAGTCCAAGATGGCCTGTTCCCTTGTTGGTTCCTCAACATACTGGTCCAGAAAACCATCCCGGACACCCTCCAGAAATTCCTCCTCTAATGTACTGTGACTAATTTGACTCATCCAATCTATATGCAGATTAAAGTCACCCATAATCACAGATGTTCCTTTATCACATTACAGAGTAATCTGCGCCCTCTGTGAGATCCTTTACCCTGGTACCAGAGAGGCAACTCACCATACCACACTCAGGATGGTGTTTACAGAAATACCTGTTGGTCCCTGTGATGGGCGAGGCGTTTTCAGAACCCCAAAATGTATCATGGAGTTCAACCAACCTCTCCCTTTAATGTATTTGTTGCTTTTCCGAGCACACGGCTTGTTCCCTCGGTGTGGGATTACAATTATGGACACGTGGGTTTTTAAACACAAAACACTGTTTATTCCATGAACTCAACTTAACATCTTAAATAAACATTGGATCTCTTAACACCCCTTACTTCAAAGATAACTCAGAAAATATTGCTACAGTAAATAATTCCTCAAAATGTTCCTTCAAACTTCCAAGAGACTTAACACCTTTAAACAGAATCACATCAGGCTAAAGGCTTTACTATTATGAGTTTAAATCACCCAAATTATCCAACGATAGTCTTTCATGGCAGAGATCCAGCTCTTTGCAAACCCAGACACTCCCAAGCTTTTTTCAAACTGCAAAACTAAACTGCAAAATGGCTGACCTTACCTCAGCTCCACCCACTCTCTGACATCACTGTTTTCTTAAAGGTACATTGCTTAAACATCCATGTCATAAAGGTATTCTCACATGAAAGTCCCCCTCCATCTCACAGAATGACAGCACTTCTATTATTTGCTGCTCACCCTCCTGCATTCTCTTGCCTCTTTGTGCCATGGTCTGAACTGCAGTCCAATCAGCGGTTGTCACTTCCAGCATTCTCCAATGCTGAGTTCCAGTGTGAGAGTGGAATAACCCACAGCACAGGGTTAGATATACAGTAAAGCTCCCTCTACACTGTCCCCATCAAACACTCCCAGGACAGGTACAGCACGGGGTTAGATACAGAGTAAAGCTCCCTCTAAACTGTCCCATCAAACACTCCCAGGACAAGTACAGCACGGGGTTAGATACAGAGTAAAGCTCCCTCTACACTGTCCCATCAAACACTCACAGGACAGGTACAGCACGGGGTCAGATCCAGAGTAAAGCTCCCTCTACACTGTCCCCATCAACCACTCCCAGGACAGGTACAGCACGGGGATAGATACAGAGGAAAGCTCCCTCTACACTGTCCCCATCAAACATTCCCAGGACAGGTACAGCACAGGGTTAGAGATAGAGTAAAGCTCCCTCTACACTGTCCCCATCAAACATTCCCAGGACAGGTACAGCACGGGGATAGATACAGAGGATAGCTCTCTCTACACTGTCCCCATCAAACATTCCCAGGACAGGTACAGCACAGGGTTCGATACAGAGAAAAGCTCCCTCTACACTGTCCCCATCAAACACTCCCAGGACAGGTACAGCACGGGGTTAGATACAGAGTAAAGCTCCCTCTACACTGCCCCATCAAATGCTCCCAGGACAGATACAGCCCAGGGTTCGATACACACTAAAGCTTCCTCTACATTGTCCCATCAAACACTCCCAGGACAGGTACAGCACGGGGTTAGATACAGAGTAAAGCTCCCTCTACACTGTCCCATCAAACACTCCCAGGACAAGTACAGCACGGGGTTAGATACAGAGTAAAGCTCCCTCTACACTGTCCCATCAAACACTCACAGGACAGGTACAGCACGGGGTCAGATCCAGAGTAAAGCTCCCTCTACACTGTCCCCATCAACCACTCCCAGGACAGGTACAACACTGGGTTAGATACAAAGTAAAGCTCCCTCTACACTGTCCCCATCAAACACTCCCAGGACAGGTACAGCACGGGGATAGATACAGAGTAAAGCTCCCTCTACACTGTCCCATCAAATCCTCCCAGGACAGGTACATCACGGGGTTCGATACAGAGTAAAGCTCCCTCTATACTGTCCCCATCAAACACTCCCAGGAAAGGTACAGCACGGGGTTAGATATAAAGCTCCCTCGACACTGTCCCCATCAAACATTCCCAGGACAGGTACAGCACAGGGTTAGAGACAGAGGAAAGCTCCCTCTACACTGTCCCCATCAAACACTCCCAGGACAGGTACAGCACAGGGTTAGATACAGAGTAAAGCTCCCTCTACACTGTCACATCAAACACTCCCAGGACAGGTACAGCACGGGGATAGATACAGAGGAAAGCTCCCTCTACACTGTCCCCATCAAACATTCCCAGGACAGGTACAGCACAGGGTTAGAGACAGAGTAAAGCTCCCTCTACACTGTCCCCATCAAACATTCCCAGGACAGGTACAGCACGGGGATAGATACAGAGGATAGCTCCCTCTACACTGTCCCCATCAAACATTCCCAGGACAGGTACAGCACAGGGTTCGATACAGAGAAAATCTCCCTCTACACTGTCCCCATCAAACACTCCCAGGACAGGTACAGCACGGGGTTAGATACAGAGTAAAGCTCCCTCTACACTGCCCCATCAAATGCTCCCAGGACAGATACAGCCCAGGGTTCGATACACACTAAAGCTTCCTCTACATTGTCCCATCAAACACTCCCAGGACAGGTACAGCACGGGGTTAGATACAGAGTAAAGCTCCCTGTCCACTGTCCTATTAAACACTCCCAGGCCAGGTACAGCACGGGGTTAGATACAGAGTAAAGCTCCCTCTACACTGTCCCTATCAAACACTCCCAGGACAGTATAGCACAGGGTTCGATACAGAGAAAAGCTTCCTCTACACTGTCCCCATCAAACACTCCCAGGACAGGTACGGGGTTAGATACAGAGTAAAGCTCCCTCTACACTGCCCCATCAAACACTCCCAGGACAGATACAGCCCAGGGTTCGATACACACTAAAGCTTCCTCTACATTGTCCCATCAAACACTCCCAGGCCAGGTACAGCACGGGGTTAGATACAGAGCAAAGCTCCCACTACACTGTCCCATCAAACAATCCCAGGACAGATACAGCATGGGATTAGATCCAGACTAAAGCTTCCTCTATACTGTCCCCATCAAACACTCCCAGGACAGGTACAGCACGGGGTTAGATACAGAGTAAAGCTCCCTCTACACTGTCCCATCAAACACTCCCAGGACAGGTACAGCACGGGGTAAGATACAGAGTAAAGCTCCCTCTACACTGTCCCCATCAAACACTCCCAGGACAGGTACAGCACGGTGTTAGATCCAGAGTAAAGCTCCCTCTACACTGTCCCATCAAACACTCCCAGGACAGATGCAGCACGGGGTTAGATACAGAGTAAAGCTCCCTCTACACTGTCCCCATCAAACACTCCCAGGACAGGTACAGCACGGGGTTAGATACAGAGTAAAGCTCCCTCTACACTGTCCCATCAAACACTCCCAGGACAGATGCAGCACGGTGTTAGACACAATTTGAATGCTGAATACAGGGTTGAAGGCAGGATTCTTGGAAGTGTGGAGGAACAGAGGGATCTTGGGTTCCACGAACATAGATCCCTCGAAGTTGCCACCCAGGTTGATAGGGTTGTTCAGAAGGCGTATGGTGTGTTGGCTTTCATTATCAGGGGGATGGAGTTTAAGAGCAGCTGTATATAACCCTGGTTAGACCACACTTGGAACATTGTGTCCAGTTCTGGTTGCCTCATTATGGGAAGGATGTGGATGCTTTGGAGAGGGTGCAGAGGAGATTTTCCAGGATGCTGCCTGGACTGGAGGGCATGTCTTATGAAGAAAGGTTGAGGGAGCTAGGGCTTTTCTCACTGGAGCGGAGAAGGCAGAGAGGTGACTTGATAGAGGTGTACAAGGTGATGAGAGGCGTGGATAGAGTGGATAGCCAGAGACTTTTTCCCAGGGTGGAAATGGCTGTCACGAGGGGACATAATTTTAAGGTGATTGGGGGAAGGTATAGGGGAGATGTCAGGGGTAGGTTCTTTACACAGAGAGTGGTGGGTGTGTGGAATGCACTGCCAGCGGAGGTGGTGGAGTCAGTCATTAGGGACATTTAAGCGACTCTTAGACAGGGACATGGACAGCAGTAAATTGAAGGGGTGTCGGTTAGGTTGATCTTAATTAGGATAAATGGTCGGCACAACATCGTGGGCCGAAGGGCCTGTTCTGTGCTGGACTGTTCTATGTTCTATAACTGGTTTCCCGGATGAGCTATAGAATGGATGGGAGTTGGGGATTGTGTGTTTGTAGTCCAGGAAGGGTTAGGAGATAAGGAACAGATATCAATGTTGGTGAGAAGGGAGGGGGATCAGGTAGGGAGAAATAAACCCCTCTGTACGGAGTCACCTGGGGCTGTTTAGCACAGGGCCAAATCACTAGCTTTGAAAGCAGACCAAGGCAGGCCAGCAGTGCAGTTCAATTCCTCTACCAGCCTCCCCGAACAGGCGCCGGAATGTGGCGACTAGGGGCTTTTCACAGTAACTTCACTTGAAGTCTACTTGTGACAATAAGCCATTTTCATTTCATTTTCATTTTCATTTCAATGGGACTTGTGCAGCAGCAAGAGATGCAGCTTGTGTGGTCCAACCTGGAAAGTGGATGTTAGTCACACCCATTTGTCACTAATTTACTTTCTGTCATTGACCACACAAAGGGAGGAGGCTGCTTGTTATTGAAGAATCTCTGCCCTTTTACCGTGCTGCAGATGGGCCCTTGATTATGTCTGAGCAGCCTGCAACCCTGCAAGCTTTTATCTGTGTGGGAGATCACCATGGCAACCACTCTTTGTCCTACTTTATGTCCCCGGATGCCACACTTCCTCCTTCCCCTTCATGTAAATCCAGTGCTCATCTGTGTCTGTGCCTTCATCCCAGCACCTGAGGGCTGGGCCTGTTGGGAATGAGCCCCAGCTTAAAGATGTTCCACAATTCTACTTGGGTGGTGTGGAATTAGCCGGATTCCCGACATAATTAACTCTCCCCAGCCTGCATGGGCAGGGGGACGCTTCACCACAAAGCACTGTTTCAGATGGGGTGCAGGCACCCCTGGGTGACGCACCTGCCAGATGTGGAGACGACCGACCACCGAGTGAAACCCGCAGCGGCTGGATTGGCCACTGCGCAGAGCAGTCCTTCCTATCGCAGGACAGGCGAGCCGCTGGACCACGGATTAAATGTAGGCTGGCGGCTCTGGGAAAATATCCAGTGGCAGATATTCTGTAACTACAAGAGAGATGGAGTGAGTTGAAGTTGAGGTTTAGTCAGAGCATGTACTCACTCTGTGTCCGCCAGGTGTGCACGTCATACAGGTTGGGCATCACTCTCACTTTCTCACTGAGAAAAACTCAACGTTGACAGCATCGCTGTCAGGTTCAGGCAAGAAAAATCAATGAGAGTTTTCAAATAAATCTCCCCCACTGTATGTTACAAACTAAACTTCACACTCGCTGTATATTGCACAGATAAATTCCCTTTGCTGTGGTTTAATCCTCCTCACTGCACATTACACAGGTAAACCCCCTCTCATTGTACATTACACAGGTAAATCACTCCTCACTGTACATTACACAGGTAAATCCCACTCACTGTATATTACACAGGTAAATACCCTCCTCACTGTATATTACACAGGTAAATCCACTCTCATTGTACATTACACAGGTAAATCCCTCCTCACTGTACATTATACAGGTAAATCCCCTCTCATTGTACATGACACAGGTAAATCCCTCCTCACTGTACATTACACAGGTAAATCCCCTCTCATTGTACATTACACAGGTAAATCCCTCCTCACTGTACATTAGACAGGTAAATCCCCCTCACTGTATATTACACAGGTAAATCCCACTCACTGTATATTACACAGGTAAATCCCTCCTCACTGTACATTACACAGGCAAATCCCCTCTCATTGTACATTACACAGGTAAATCCCCCTCACTGTACATTACACAGGTAAATCCCTCCTCACTGTACATTAGACAGGTAAATCCCCCTCACTGTATATTACACAGGTAAATCCCTCCTCACTGTATATTACACAGGTGAATGCCCCCCACTGTACATTACACAGGTAAATCCCAACCAAATCCAACGTGGCCTCGCCTCTTGTTGGCCTGTCAACATATTGTTTCAGGAAACCCTCCTGCACACACTGTACAAAAAACGACCCATCTATTGTACTCGAACTATATCTTTTCCAGTCAATATTTGGAAAGTTAAAATCTCCCATAATAACTACCCTGTTACTTTCGCTCATATCCAGAATCATCTTCGCCATCCTTTCCTCTACATCCCTAGAACTATTAGGAGGCCTATAAAAAACTCCCAACAGGGTGACCTCTCCTTTCCTGTTTTTAACTTCAGCCCATACTACCTCGGCAGAAGAGTCCCCATCTAGCATCCTCTCCGCCACCGTAATACTGCTCTTGACTAGCAGCGCCACACCTCCCCCTCTTTTGCCTCCTTCTCTGAGCTTACTAAAACACCTAAACCCCGGAACCTGCAACATCCATTCCTGTCCCTGCTCTATCCATGTCTCCGAAATGGCCACAACATCGAAGTCCCAGGTACCAACCCACGCTGCCAGTTCCCCTACCTTGTTTCGTATACTCCTGGCATTGAAGTAGACACACTTCAAACCACCTACCTGAACACTGGCCCCCTCCTGCGATGTCAAATCTGTGCTCCTGGCCTCTATACTCTCATTCTCCCTTACCCTAAAACTACAATCCAGGTTCCCATGCCCCTGCTGCATTAGTTTAAACCCCCCCAAAGAGCACTAACAAATCTCCCCCCCAGGATATTTGTGCCCCTCAGGTTCAGATGTAGACCATCCTGTCTGTAGAGGTCCCACCTATCCCCAGAAAGAGCCCCAGTTATCCAAAAATCTGAATCCCTCCCGCCTGCACCATCCCTGTAGCCACGTGTTTAAATGCTCTCTCTCCTTATTCCTCATGTCACTATCACGTGGCACGGGCAACAACCCAGAGATAACAACTCTGTTTGTTCTAGTTCTGAGCTTCCATCCTAGCTCCCTGAAAGCCTGCCTGACATCCTTGTCCCCTTTCCTACCTATGTCGTTGGTGCCAATGTGGACCACGACTTGGGGCTGCTCCCCCTCCCCCCTAAGGACCCGGAAAACACGATCCGAGACATCACGTACCCTTGCACCTGGGAGGCAACATACCAAACGTGAGTCTCTCACGCTCCCACAAAATCTCCTATCTGTGCCCCTGACTATAGAGTCCCCAATTACTAATGCTCTGCTCCTCTCCCCCCTTCCCTTCTGAGCAACAGGGACAGACTCCGTGCCAGAGGCCCGTACCCCATGGCTTACCCCTGGTAAGTCCCCCCCCCCCACAAGTATCCAAAGCGGTATACTTGTTTCTCAGGGGAACGACCGCAGGGGATCCCTGCACTGACTGTTTTTTCCCAGTCCCTCTTACAGTTACCCACCTATCTCCAATCTTTGGTGTAACTAATTCCCTGAAGCTGCTATCTATGTACATAGGTAAATCCCCCTCACTGTATAATACACAGGTAAATCCCTTCTCACTGTATATTACAAAGTAAATCCCCTCTCGCTGTATATTACACAGGTAAATCCCCCTCACGGTATATTACACAGGTAAATCCACGTCACTGTATATTACACAGGTAAATCCCCCTCACTGTATATTACGAAGGTAATTCCTGCTCACTGTATATTACACAGGTAAATCCCTTCTCGCTGTATATTACACAGGTAAATACCCTCTTGCTGTATATTACACAGGTAATTCCCCCTCACTGTATATTACACAGGTAAATCCCTTCTCACTGTATATTACACAGGTAAATCCCCTCTTGCTGTATATTACACAGGTAAATCCCCCTCACTGTATATTACACAGGTAAACCCCCTCTTGCTGTATATTACACAGGTAAATCCCCCTCACTGTATATTACACAGGTAAATGCCCCTCACCGTATATTACACAGTTAAATCTCCCCGCACTGTATATTACACAGGTAAATCCCTCCTCACTGTACATTACACAGGCAAATCCCCTCTCATTGTACATTACATAGGTAAATACACCTCGCTGTATATTACACAGGTAAATCCCTCCTCACTGTACATTACACAGGTAAATCCCTCCTCACTGTACATTACACAGGCAAACCCCCTCTCACTGTACATTACACAGGTAAATTCCTCCTCGCTGTACATTAGACAGGTAAATCCCACACACTGTATATTACACAGGTAAATCCCTCCTCAATGTACATTACACAGGGAAATCCCCTCTCATTGTACATTACACAGGTAAATCCCTCTCACTGTATATTACATAGGTAAATCCCCCTCACTGTATAATACACAGGTAAATCCCTTCTCACTGTATATTACAAAGTAAATCCCCTCTCGCAGTATATTATACAGGTAAATCCCCCTCACGCTATATTACACAGGTAAATCCCGTCACTGTACATTACACAGGTAAATCCCCCTCACTGTATATTACGCAGGTAATTCCTCCTCACTGTATATTGCACAGGTAAATCCCTTCTCGCTGTACATTACACAGGTAAATACCCTCTTGCTGTACGTTACACAGGTAAATCCCCCTCACTGTATATTACACAGGTAAATCCCCCTCACTGTATATTAGACAGGTAAATCCCCCTCACTGTATATAACAAAGGTAAATCCCCCTCAATGTATATTACACAGGTAAATCCTCCACACTGTATATTACACAGGTAAATCCCTCCTCAATGTATATTACACAGGTAAATCCCCCACACTATATATTACACAGGAAAACGCCGTCATTGTATATTACACTGGTGAAAGCCCCTCACTGTATATTACACAGGTAAATCCCACTCACTGTATATTACACAGCTAAATCCCCCTCACTGTGTATTACACAGGTAAATCCCGTCTCACTGTATATTACACAGGTAAATACCTTCTCGCTATATATTACACAGGTAAATCCCCCTCACTGTATATTACACAGGTAAATCCCCTTCACTGTCTATTACACAGGTAAATCATCCTCACTGTATATGACACAGGTAAATCCCACTCACTGTATATAACACAGGTAAATACCTCCTTACTGTATATTTCACAGGTAAATCCCCTTCACTGTATATCACACCGGTAAATCCGTCCTCACTGTATATTACACAGATAAATCCCCCTCACTGTATATCACACAGGTAAATCCTCCTCACTGTATATTACACAGGTAAATCCCTCCTCAATGTATATTACACAGGTAAATCCCCCACACTATATATTTCACAGGTAAATCGCCGTCATTGTATATTACACAGGTAAATCCCCCTCACTGTATATTACACAGGTAAATCCCCCTCACTGTATATTACACAGGTAAATCCCGTCTCACTGTATATTACACAGGTAAATACCCTCTCGCTGTATATTACACAGGTAAATCCTCCTCACGGTATATTACACAGGTAAATCCCCGTCACTGTATATTACACAGGTAAATCCCCCTCAATGTATATTACACAGGTAAATCCTCCTCAATCTATATTACACAGGTAAATCCCTTCTCACTGTATATTACACAGGTAAATACCCTCTCACTGTATATTACACAGGTAAATACCCTCTCGCTGTATATTACACAGGTAAATCCCACTCACTGTATATTACACAGGTAAATCCCTCCTCACTGTATATTACACAGGTGAATGCCCCCCACTGTACATTACACAGGTAAATCCCATTCACTGTACATTAAACAGGTAATTCTCCCTCACTGTATATTACACAGGTTAAACCCCCCTCACTGTCTATTACACAGGTAAATCACCCTCACTGTATATGACACAGGTAAATCCCACTCGCTGTATATAACACAGGTAAATACCTCCTCACTGTATATTACACAGGTAAATCCCCGTCGCTGTATATTACACAGGTAAATCCCCTTTCACTGTATATTACACAGGTGAATCCCCCTCACTGTATATTACACAGGTAAATCCCCCTCACTGTATATTACACAGGTAAATCCCTTCTCACTGTATATTACACAGGTAAATCCCCTCACGCTGTATATTACACAGGTAAATCCCCCTCACTGTATATTAGACAGGTAAATCCCCCTCACTGTATATAACAAAGGTAAATCCCCCTCAATGTATATTACACAGGTAAATCCTCCTCACTGTATATTACACAGGTAAATCCCTGCTCAATGTATATTACACAGCTAAATCCCCCACACTATATATTACACAGGAATACGCCGTCATTGTATATTACACAGGTAAATCCCCCTCACTGTATATTACACAGGTAAATCCCCCTGACTGTATATTACACAGGTAAATCCCCCTCACTTTGTATTACACAGGAAAATCCCGTCTCACTGTATATTACACAGGTAACTACCTTCTCGCTATATATTATACAGGTAAATCCCCCTCACTGTATATTACACAGGTAAATCCCCCTCACTGTCTATTACACAGGTAAATCACCCTCACTGTATATGACACAGGTAAATCCCACTCGCTGTATATAACACAGGTAAATACCTCCTTACTGTATATTTTACAGTTAAATCCCCTTCACTGTATATCACACAGGTAAATCCGTCCTCACTGTACATTACACAGATAAATCCCCCTCACAGTATATCACACAGGTAAATCCTCCTCACTGTATATTACACAGGTAAATCCCTCCTCAATGTATATTACACAGGTAAATCCCCCACACTATATATTACACAGGTAAATCCTGTCTCACTGTATATTACACAGGTAAATACCTTCTCGCTCTATATTACACAGGTAAAACCCCCTCACTATATATTACACAGGTAAATCCCCCTCACTGTCTATTACACAGGTAAATCACCCTCACTGTATATGACACAGGTAAATCCCACTCGCTGTATATAACACAGGTAAATACCTCCTTACTGTATATTTCACAGGTAAATCCCCTTCACTGTATATCACACAGGTAAATCCGTCCTCACTGTACATTACACAGATAAATCCCCCTCACTGTATATCACACAGGTAAATCCCCCTCACTGTATGTTACACAGGTAAATCCCCTCTCACTGTACATTACTCAGGTAAATCCCCTCTCATTGTACATAACACAGGTAAATCCCCTTTCACTGTATATTACACAGGTAAATCCCCTCTCATTGTACATTACAAAGGTAAATCCCCTCTCACTGTATATTACACAGGTAAATCTGCTCTCACTGTATATTACACAGGTAAATCCCCTCTCACTGTACATTACACAGGAAAATCCCCTCTCACTGTATATTACACAGGTAAATCCTCCTCACTGTATATTACACAGGTAAATCCCTTCTCACTGTATATTACACAGGTAAATCCTCCTCACTGTATATTACACAGGTAAATCCCTTCTCACTGTATATTACACAGGTAAATACCCTCTCGCTGTATATTACACAGGTAAATCCCCCTCACTGAATATTACACAGGTAAATCCCTCCTCACTGTATATTACACAGGTGAATGCCCCCCACTGTACATTACACAGGTAAATCCCATTCACTGTACATTAAGCAGGTAATTCTCCCTCACTGTATATTACACAGGTAAACCCCTCTCACTGTATTTTACACAGGTAAATCCCTATCGCTGTATATTACACAGGTAAATCTCTCCTCACTGTGTATTTCACAGGTAAATCCCCCTCACTGAATATCACACAGGTAAATCCCTCCTCACTGTACATTACACAGGTAAATCCCCCTCACTGTGCATCACACAGGTAAATCCCCCTCACTGTATATTACACAGGTAAATCCCCCTCACTTTATATTACACAGGTAAATCCACCTCCCTGTATATTACACAGGTGAATACTCCTCACTGTATATTTTACATGTGAATGCCCCTCTCTGTATATTACACAGGTAAATCCCATGCGCTGTACATTAAACAGGTAAATTTCCCTCGCTTTATATTACACAGGTAAATACACTCTCGCTTTATATTACACAGGTAAATCCCCATCAATGTATATTACACAGGTAAATCCCACCTCACTGTAAATTACACTGGTAAATCACACTCACTGTTTATTACACAGGTAAATCCCCGTCGCTGTATATTACACAGGTAAATCCCCGTCACTGTATATTACACAGGTGAATCCCCCTCACTGTATATTACACAGGTAAATCCCCCTCACTGTATATTACACAGGTAAATCCCTTCTCACTGTATATTACACAGGTAAATCACCTCACGCTGTATATTACACAGGTAAATCCCCCTCACTGTATATTAGACAGGTAAATCCCCCTCAATGTATATAACAAAGGTAAATCCCCCTCAATGTATATTACACAGGTCAATCCTCCTACCTATATTACACAGATAAATCCCTCCTCAATGTATATTACACAGGTAAATCCCCCACACTATATATTACACAGGAAAACGCCGTCATTGTATATTACACAGGTAAAACCCCCTCACTGTATATTACACAGGTAAATCCCCCTCACTGTATATTACACAGGTAAATCCCCCTCACTGTGTATTACACAGGTAAATCCCGTCTCACTGTATATTACACAGGTAAATACCTTCTCGCTATATATTACACAGGTAAATCCCCCTCACTGTATATTACACAAGTAAATCCCCCTCACTGTCTATTACACAGGTAAATCACCCTCACTGTATATGACACAGGTAAATCCCACTCGCTGTATATAACACAGGTAAATACCTCCTTACTGTATATTTCACAGGTAAATCCCCTTTACTGTATATCACACAGGTAAAACCGTCCTCACTGTACATTACACAGATAAATCCCCCTCACTGTATATCACACAGGTTAATCCCCCTCACTGTATATTACACAGGTAAATCCCCTTTCACTGTACATTACTCAGGTAAATCCCCTCTCATTGTACATAACACAGGTAAATCCCCTTTCACTGTATATTACACAGGTAAATCCCCTCTCAGTGTACATTACAAAGGTAAATCCCCTCTCACTGTATATTACACAGGTAAAACTGCTCTCACTGTATATTACACAGGTAAATCCCCTCTCACTGTACATTACACAGGAAAATCCCCTCTCACTGTATATTACACAGGTAAATCCTCCTCACTGTATATTACACAGGTAAATCCCTTCTCACTGTATATTACACAGGTAAATACCCTCTCGCTGTATATTACACAGGTAAATTCGCCTCACTGTATATTACACAGGTGAATGCCCCCCACTGTACATTACACAGGTAAATCCCATTCACTGTACATTAAACAGGTAATTCTCCCTCACTGTATATTACACAGGTAAACCCCTCTCACTGTATATTACACAGGTAAATCCCTATCGCTGTATATTACACAGGTAAATCCCTCCTCACTGTATATTTCACAGGTAAATCCACCTCACTGAATATCACACAGGTAAACCCCTCCTCACTGTACATTACACAGGTAAATCCCCCTCACTGTGTATCACACAGGTAAATCCCCCTCACTATATATTACACAGGTAAATCCCCCTCACTGTATATTACACAGGTAAATCCACCTCCCTGTATATTACACAGGTAAATACTCCTCACTGTATATTACACAGGTGAATGCCCCTCACTGTATATTACACAGGTAAATCCCATTCGCTGTACATTAAACAGGTAAATTTCCCTCGCTTTATATTACACAGGTAAATACACTCTCGCTTTATATTACACAGGTAAATCCCCATCAATGTATATTACACAGGTAAATCCCACCTCACTGTAAATTACACTGGTACATCACACTCACTGTTTATTACACAGGTAAATCCCCGTCGCTGTATATTACACAGGTAAATCCCCGTCACTGTATATTACACAGGTGAATCCCCCTCACTGTATATTACACAGGTAAATCCCCCTCACTGTATATTACACAGGTAAATCCCTTCTCACTGTATATTACACAGGTAAATCACCTCACGCTGTATATTACACAGGTAAATCCCCCTCACTGTATATTAGACAGGTAAATCCCCCTCACTGTATATAACAAAGGTAAATCCCCCTCAATGTATATTACACAGGTAAATCCTCCTCACTGGATATTACACAGGTAAATCCCTCCTCAATGTATATTACACAGGTAAATCTCCCACACTATATATTACACAGGAAAACGCCGTCATTGTATATTACACAGGTAAAACCCCCTCACTGTATATTACACAGGTAAATCCCCCTCACTGTATATTACACAGGTAAATCCCCCTCACTGTGTATTACACAGGTAAATCCCCCTCATTGTATGTTACACAGGTGAATCCCCCTCACTGTACATTACACAGGTAAATGCCCCTCACTGTATATTACGCAGGTAAATCCCCCTCACTGTATATTAGACAGGTAAATCCGCCTCACTGTATATTACACTGGTAAATCCCCCTCAATGTATATTACACAGGTAAATGCTCCTCACTGTATATTACACAGGTAAATCCCCCTCACTGTATATTACACATGTAAATCCCCCTCACTGTATATTACACAGGTAAATCCCCCTCACTGTATATTACACAGGAACATCCCCCTCACTGCACATTACACAGGTAAATCCCCTCTCACTGTATATTACACGAGTAAATCCCCCTCACTGTATATTACACAGGTAAATCCCCCTCACTGTACATTACACAGGTAAATCCCCCTACCTGTATATTTCACAGGTAAATCCCATCTCACTGTACATTACACAGGTAAATCCCCTCTCGCTGTATATTACAGAGGTAAATTCCCCTCACTGTATATTCCACAGGTAAATCCCCCTCACTGTATATACACAGTTAAATCACCCTCACTGTATATGACACAGGTAAATCCCTCTCACTGTATATTACACAGGTAAATCCTACCTCATGGTATATTACACAGGTAAATCCCCCTCACTGTATATTACACAGGTAAATCCCTCTCACTGTATATTACAGAGGGAAATCCTCCTCACTGTATATCTCACAGGTAAATCCCCCTCACTGTATATTACACAGGTAAATCCCACCTCACTGTATATTACACAGGCAAATCCCCCTCACTGTATATTACACAGGCAAATCCCCCTCACTGTATATTACACAGGTAAATCCTCCTCACTGTATATTACACATGTAAATCCCTCCTTACTGTATATTACACAGGTAAATCCCTCTCACTGTGTATTACACACGTAAATCCTCCTCACTGTATATTACACAGGTAAATCCCCATCACTGTATATTACACAGGTAAATCCCCCTCACTGTATATTACACAGGTAAATCCCCCTCACTGTATATTACACAGGTAAATCCCCCTCACTGTATATTACACAGGTAAATCCCCCTCACTGTATGTTACACAGGTAAATCCCCCTCACTGTATATTACACAGGTAAATCCCTCTCACTGTACATTACACAGGTAAATCCCTCTCACTGTATATTACACAGGTAAATCCCCCTCACTGTATATTACACAGGTAAATCCCCCTCCCTGTATATTACACAGGTAAATCCCCCTCACTGTATATTACAAAGGTAAATCCCCCTGACAGTATATTACACAGGTAAATCCCCCTCATTGTATATTACACAGGTAAATCCCCCTCACTGTATATTACACAGGTAATTCCCCATCACTGTATATTACACAGGTAAATCCCCCTCACTGTATATTTCACAGGTAAATCCCCTCTCACTGTACATTACAGAGGTAAATCACCTCTCGCTGTATATACACAGGTAAATCCCCCTCACTGTATATTACACAGGCAAGTCCCCCTCACTGTATATACACAGGTAAATCCTCCTCACTGTATATTACACAGGTAAATCCTACCTCACTGTATATTACACAGGTAAATCCCTCCTCACTGTATATTACACAGGTAAATCCTCGCTGTAGATTTCACAGGCAAATCTCCCTCACTGTATATTGCATATGTAAACCCCCTCACTGTATATTACACAGGTAAATCCATCGCAATGTATATTACACAGGTAAATACCCCCATCACTGTATATTACTCAGGTAAATCCCCCTCACTGTATATCACACAGGTAAATCCCCCTCACCGTATATTACACAGGCAAATACCCCTCACTATATATTACACAGGTAAACCGTCCTCACTGAATATTACAAAGGTAAACCCCCTTCACTGTATATTACACAGGCAAATCCCCCTCACTGAATATTACACAGGTAAATCCCCCTCATTGTATGTTACACAGGTGAATCCCCCTCACTGTACATTACACAGGTAAATGCCCCTCACTGTATATTACACAGGTAAATCCCCCTCACTGTACATTAGACAGGTAAATCCGCCTCACTGTATATTACACTGGTAAATCCCCCTCAATGTATATTACACAGGTAAATGATCCTCACTGTATATTGCACAGGTAAATCCCCCTCACTGTATATTACACATGTAAATCCCCCTCACTATATATTACACAGGTAAATCCCCCTCACTGTATATTACACAGGAACATCCCCCTCACTGCACATTACACAGGTAAATCCCCTCTCACTGTACCTTACACAGGTAAATCCCACCTCACTGTAGATTATACAGGTAATTCCTCACTGTAGATTTCACAGGTAAATCTCCCTCACTGTATATTACACAGGTAAATCCTCCTCACTGTATATTACACAGGTAAATCCCTCTCACTGTATGTTACACAGGTAAATCCCCCTCATTGTATGTTACACAGGTGAATCCCCCTCACTGTACATTACACAGGTAAATGCCCCTCACTGTATATTACGCAGGTAAATCCCCCTCACTGTATATTAGACAGGTAAATCCGCCTCACTGTATATTACACTGGTAAATCCCCCTCAATGTATATTACACAGGTAAATGCTCCTCACTGTATATTACACAGGTAAATCCCCCTCACTGTATATTACACATGTAAATCCCCCTCACTGTATATTACACAGGTAAATCCCCCTCACTGTACATTACACAGGTAAATCCCCCTACCTGTATATTTCACAGGTAAATCCCATCTCACTGTACATTACACAGGTAAATCCCCTCTCGCTGTATATTACAGAGGTAAATTCCCCTCACTGTATATTCCACAGGTAAATCCCCCTCACTGTATATACACAGTTAAATCACCCTCACTGTATATGACACAGGTAAATCCCTCTCACTGTATATTACACAGGTAAATCCTACCTCATGGTATATTACACAGGTAAATCCCCCTCACTGTATATTACACAGGTAAATCCCTCTCACTGTATATTACAGAGGGAAATCCTCCTCACTGTATATCTCACAGGTAAATCCCCCTCACTGTATATTACACAGGTAAATCCCACCTCACTGTATATTACACAGGCAAATCCCCCTCACTGTATATTACACAGGCAAATCCCCCTCACTGTATATTACACAGGTAAATCCTCCTCACTGTATATTACACATGTAAATCCCTCCTTACTGTATATTGCACAGGTAAATCCCTCTCACTGTGTATTACACACGTAAATCCTCCTCACTGTATATTACACAGGTAAATCCCCATCACTGTATATTACACAGGTAAATCCCCGTCACTGTATATTACACAGGTAAATCCTCCTCACTGTATATTACACAGGTAAATCCCCCTCATTGTATATTACACAGGTAAATCCCCCTCACTGTATATTACACAGGTAAATCCCCCCTCACTGTATATTACACAGGTAATTCCCTCTCACTGTATATTACACAGACAAATCCCCCTCACTGTATATTACACAGGTAAATCCCCCTCAATGTATATTACACAGGTAAATCCCCCTCCCTGTATATTACACAGGTAAATCCCCCTCACTGTATATTACACAGGTAAATCCCCCTCACTGTATATTACACAGGTAAATCCCCCTCACTGTATATTAAACAGGTAAATCCCCCTCACTGTATATTACACAGGTAAATCCCCCTCACTGTATGTTCCACAGGTAAATTCCCCTCACTGTATGTTACACAGGTAAATCCCTCTCACTGTATGTTAGAATGGTAATTCCCCCTCACTGTATGTTACACAGGTAATTCCCCCTCACTCTATGTCACACAGGTAAATCCCCCTCACTGTACGTTACACAGGTAAATCCCTCTCACTGTATGTTAGAAAGGTAATTCCCCCTCACTGTATGTTACACAGGTAATTCCCCCTCACTCTATGTTACACAGGTAAATCCCCTCTCGCTGTATGTTACAAAGGTAATTCCCCCTCCCTGTGTATTACACAGGTCAATCCCCTCTCACTGTATATTACACAGGTAAATCCCCCTCACTGTATATTACACAGGTAAATCCCCTCTCACTGTATATTACACAGGTAATTCCCCCTCACTGTACATTACACTGGTAAATCCCCCTCACTGTATATTACACAGGTAAATCCCCTCTCACTGTATATTACACAGGTAATTCCCCCTCACTTACATTACACAGGTAATTCCCCCTCACTGTATATTACACAGGTAATTTCCCCTCATTGTATGTTACACAGGTAAATCCCGTCTCGCTGTATGTTACAAAGGTAATTCCCCTCCCTGTATATTACACAGGTAAATCCCCTCTCACTGTATATTACACAGGTAATTCCCCCTCACTGTACATTACACAGGTAAATCCCTCCTCACTGTATATTACACAGGTAAATCCTCCTCACTGTATATTACATAGGTAAATCCCCCTCACTGTATATTACAGGTAAATCCCCCTCACTGTACATTACACAGGTAAACCCCTCCTCACTCTATATTTAAGCACTTAAATCCCTAGTGCTACTTTTAGGATGGTCTAATCTTTGCATTTCACATTTGATTCCAGAGGCTTATTTCCCAGTTAATTGATGCCGTTCTTTTATCCCTCTGTATCAGCGGTTTTAGTTTATTTGAGTCCGGTAGAATGACGGCAAGAGCCAGGTACTGTAAATTGTAAGTATTTGTTGGGTAAGTATGACCTCCTCTTCATCTTAATTTGCAAGTATTCATGTTTTCTCGAGGGTTCCTGTGGCTGCTCCGTTTAGAGGGCAGCACCCTCCGCTGGCGATGAGCGCTTCTGCAGCAATCTCACTTTAATTGACGTTGTTCTGATTGGAATCAGCGCCTCCTTGTCTCAAAATAAAAGTAACACAAAAGACAGCAGATCGCTTTTCAGGATGGTCTGTTTCTGTCGCAAAAGGGGTGGACACGAAGGTCAAAGCGCCAGTTATTTTGTGCACAGGAAGATCCCACACATCAGGAATTAGCCTGAGAGCTTTGTTCCTTGTCTTCCCTTCTCTTATGTGCTGGTAGAATGTTGGCTGGCATACAGCCAGAATTCCCTTTTCTGGAAACAGAATAGACCTTGCACCAGCCTCCATTGCTCCCTGCTAGTTGCCCTGGGATATTGGCATTGAGTCAACTTCTTGACCCAGTTCAGGTTGATTAGACCCGAGCCACCTTCTGGATCACATCAGGTTAAACCGGATTGGTGTGGGACTGGAGTCAAATGTTGTCCCCGTCCTTGAAGGACGTTCCTCAACCAAGATTTTATTCCCAATTTTATTTCACACTGAGTTTGAATTCTCAAACTGCCCACGTTGTGGCTGAAACTGTACTTTGTTGCCTCATCAGCCGAGCAACTCGACTACTGGGGCCGGCATAATTGGCTTTATTTATTGTCACGTGTACCGAGGTACAGTGAAAAGTTTTTTTCTGCGAGCAGCTCAACAGATCATTAAGTACATGGGAAGAAAAGGGAATAAAAGAAAATACATAATAGGGCAACACAACATATACAATGTAACTACATAACACCGGCATCGGATGAAGCATACAGGGTGTAGTGTTAATGAGGTCAGTCCATAAGAGGGTCATTTAGGAGTCTGGTGACAGCGGGGAAGAAGCTGTTTTTGAGTCTGTTCGTGCGTGTTCTCAGGCTTCTGTATCTCCTGCCTGATGGAAGAAGTTGGAAGAGTGAGTAAGCCGGGTGGGTGGGGTCTTTGATTATAGTGCCCGCTTTCCCCAGGCAGTGGGAGGTGTAGATGGAGTCAATGGATGGGAGGCAGGTTCGTGTGATGGACTGGGGGGTGTTCACGACTCTCTGAAGTTTCTTGCGGTCCTGGGCTGAGCAGTTGCCATACCAGGCTGTGATGCAGCCCGATAGGATGCTTTCTATGGTGCATCTGTAAAAGTTAGTAAGGGTTAATGTGGACATGCTGAATTTCCTTAGTTTCCTGAGGAAGTATAGGTGCTGTTGTGTTTTCTTGGTGGTAGCGTCGACGTGGGTGGACCAGGACAGATTTTTGGAAATGTGCACCCCTAGGAATTTGAAACTGCTAACCATCTCCACCTCGGCCCCGTTGATGCTGACAGGGGTGTGTACAGTACTTTGCTTCCTGAAGTCAAGGACCAGCTCTTTAGTTTTGCTGGCATTGAGGGAGAGATTGTTGTCGCTACACCACTCCACTAGATTCTCTATCTCCCTCCTGTATTTGGACTCGTCGTTATTCGAGATCCGGCCCACTATGGTCGTATCGTCAGCAAACTTGTAGATGGAGTTGGAACCAGGTTTTGCCACACAGTCGTGTGTGTACAGGGAGTAGAGTAGGAGGCTAAGTACGCAGCCTTGCGGGGCGCTGGTGTTGAGGACTATTGTGGAGGAGGTGTTGTTGTTCATTCTTACTGATTGTGGTCTGTTGGTCAGAAAATCGAGGATCCAGTTGCAGAGTGGGGAGCCAAGTCCTAGGTTTTGGAGCTTTGGTATGAGCTTGGCTGGGATTATGGTGTTGAAGGCGGAGCTGTAGTCAATAAATGGGAGTCTAATGTAGGAGTCCTTGTTTTCGAGATGCTCTAGGGATGAGTGTAGGGCCAGGGAAATGGACCAAGTAAATGGTCCTGTCAGTAACACAGAAAATAGGGGCAGGAGGAGGCCATTCAGCCCTTTGAGCCTGGTCTGCCGTTCATTATGATCATCCAGCTCAGTAGTCTAATCCCGCCTCCCCACCCCCGGATCCTTTGATCCCCTTCCCCCAAAGTGCCATATCTAACTGCTTCTTGAGAAAATACAGGGCGTCATTCTCCATCCAGCAACACCAGAATCACAAATTGCGATCGGGTGGCGAATCGCGCATCAGCAGGAAATGTAGGTCAGCGCCGGGCACGCAATGGGGCGCCATGCTCTGGTGCCTCGATAGCGGCGCGAATGCGTTCCACATTGCGCGCCGGCGGGCCATGCAAATGGTGCAGTAACAGCCGTTAGCATATAATTAACAGGCTCCACCCGGTATTCTCCACAGTCATAGAGTAAGAAGGGTAGCAAGGATAATCCAGGGAACTACAGGTCGGTGAGCCTTACTTCAGTGGTAGGGAAATTACTGGAGAGAATTCTTCGAGACAGGATCTACTCCCATTTGGAAGCAAATGGACGTATTAGTGAGAGGCAGCACGGTTTTGTGAAGTGGGGGTCGTGTCTCACTAACTTGATAGAGTTTTTCGAGGAGGTCACTAAGATGATTGATGCAGGTAGGGCAGTGGATGTTGTCTATATGGACTTCAGTAAGGCCTTTGACAAGCTCCCTCATGGTAGACTAGTACAAAAGGTGAAGTCACACGGGATCAGGGGTGAGCTGGCAAGGTGGATACAGAACTGGATAGGTCACAGAAGGCAGAGAGTAGCAATGGAAGGATGCTTTTCTAATTGGAGGGCTGTGACCAGTGGTGTTCCACAGGGATCAGTGCTGGGACCTTTGCTCTTTGTAGTATATATAAATGATTTGGAGGAAACTGTAACTGGTCTGATTAGTAAGTTTGCAGACGACACAAAGGTTGGTGGAATTGCGGATAGCGATGAGGACTGTCAGAGGATACAGCAGGATTTAGATTGTCTGGAGACTTGGGCGGAGAGATGGCAGATGGAGTTTAATCCGGACAAATGTGAGGTAATGCATTTTGGAAGGTCTAATGCAGGTAGGGAATATACAGTGAATGGTAGAACCCTCAAGAGTATTGAAGATCTAGGAGTACAGGTCTACAGGTGGAGAAGGTAGTCAAGAAGGCATACGGCATGCTTGCCTTCATTGGCCGGGGCATTGAGAATAAGAATTGGCAAGTCATGTTGCAGCTGTATAGAACCTTAGTTAGGCCACACTTGGAGTATAGTATGAGGAGCGGTTGAATAAACTCGGTTTGTTCTCACTGGAACGAAGGAGGTTGAGGGGAGACCTGATAGAGGTCTACAAAATTCTGAGGGGCATAGACAGAGTGGATAGTCAGAGGCTTTTCTCCAGGGTAGAGGGGTCAATTACTAGGGGGCATAGGTTTAAGGTGAGAGGGGCAAGGTTTAGAGTAGATGTACGAGGCAAGTTTTTTACGCAGAGGGTAGTGGGTGCCTGGAACTCGCTACCGGAGGAGGTGGTGGAAGCAGGGACGATAGTGACATTTAAGGGGCATCTTGACAAATACATGAATAGGATGGGATAGAGGGTTACGGACCCAGGAAGTGCAGAAGATTGTAGTTTAGTCGGGCAGCATGGTCGGCACGGGCTTGGAGGGCCGAAGGGCCTGTTCCTGTGCTGTCCTTTGTTCTTTGTTCAATTTTCATGCTGTAAACCTCTCTGACTCTGTGGTTCCGGCCTCCCGCGATGCTCCGTCTCCGCCAGGCGGAAGTCACGACAGCGAGGTTGACTTGTGGTATTTAAAGTTGGGAAACAGGCGCCGTGGCAGATGAGGGAGAGAGAGGAGGTAAGACAATTTACCAACGGCGCAACGGTGGGTTGCCAGGTGTGCCGCAGGCCAGGGGGCATCTACTAGGACTAGGGCTGGGGGGTGGGGGCGGCCGACCAGGGGATGAGCCCTGGGGTTGGCATGTCCCACCGGGACCGTGGTAAGGACCATCATTGACGCGGCCTAGAAGGCAGCCATCTTAGCCGCGCGCCCCACTGACTGCCCTCCGTGGCCCGTAGATGTGCAGGATGTCATCGGCCATATGGGTAGCTCCCCTCGCCACCCCCAAGCCGCCTCCTGGGAGCCCGCAGACCCCAGCCTGCCCCTCAGCGGGATGGGTGTGAACCAGCGCAGCCGCGGCCCACCGGGTGGGTGGGGAAGGTGGTGGGGGAGTGTTGCGTACTGGGGCGGTGTGCAGTATGTGACTCAGCAGGTAGGCCCTACCACTGGGGGCTGGTTTAGCACAGGGCTAAATCGCTGGCTTTGAAGGCAGGCCAGCAGCACGGTTCAATTCCCGTACCAGCCTCCCCGAACAGGCGCCGGAATGTGGCGACTAGGGGCTTTTCACAGTAACTTCATTGAAGCCCGCTCGTGACAATAAGCGATTTTCATTTTCATTTCACATGGCGGCCCCATGTGTCTGGCCCCACCTCCGAGGAGGACCCGAGGGTGCCTCCGCCTGGCCCGCGCCCACCTCCAACACCTGTGCCCCCCCCCCCCCCTCCCCAACCCACCCAGCACACGCTCTGCACCCGGCCCATCCCAGCTTCATACTCGATGGGGTAAATATTACATTGGTTGGTGGCGTAGGGGTCGCTGACCTGGAAGTGTGTGATCCGGAATCCGCTGCCCTCGCTCTTCATACCGGCTGAATGCAGTGCCTTGCGGCTGGTTGGTGGCCGACTAGTGGGAATCTGGACAATCATAGCCACATGCGAAGCTTGCTCCCCAACGATGAACCCTTCCCCTTTGTCCTTCCCAAGCGGAGAGCCGGCACAACAGCACTATGTGCAGACAGGCATAGCAACATACGGATTCGGAGCGGGAGTCGGCCACTCGGCCCCTCGAGCCTGCTCCGCCATTCAACACGATCACGGCTGGTGATTGCGACCTGAACCCCACAAGCCTGCCGACCCCCGATAACCTTTCACCTCCCCCCCCCCCCCCTTTGGTAATCAAGAATCTATCGAACTCAGCCTTAAAAATAGCCAAAGTTGCTGCCTCCATCGCCTTCTGAGGGAGAGAGTTCCGCGACCCAGCGCCCTCTGAGAGGGAAGACGGCCCCTGTGACAGGATACCTCGGCCATTGGCTAGGGTGGCAAAGTCCGCCCGTCCTCAGAGTCAGTCTCCATTTGTCATTTGGAAGGCGCAGAAACGATGTTAAAATGTCACAGTAGATCGATCACACTGCCACTTGCTGCTGTAGAATTTTCTGGAACATTCCAATGTGCGCCCCGGCGGTGCCAGGCCCAGTCTGCCACACTCCTGCTGCCTGGTTCAGGGGTGAGAGCGACTCCCAAGCCGCTACCTGAAAAATCCAATGAGCAACGTGAAATAGTGGACGATCGGTGTGGCGTTGGCAAGGGTGCGTCCCATTTCTGAATGTAGCATTCATCCCGACCCTGCTGTTCATAAGGCCCAGGGCTTATTAACATTCGCTTTGCTGAATCTGCCCTGTCGCCTACAATGATTTTGAGACAAACCCGCCCCCAGGTCTCTCTGGTCCTGCGCCCCATTTTAAAGTTATACCACTTCACTCGTACTGACCCAACTCTTGCTTCCCGCCAAAATGCACCACCACAGAGTTGTGTCCACATCAATCCCCCCCCCCATTACCCCCTCTCCCATTTCCCCCCCCTCCTGCTGCCTGCTTACCTCTTTTAATCGTGGTTGACTAGCGGTATGGGGCCAAGTTAACTACTTAATAAGTAACTATTTCTTTCAGGGACGTCTCTAATAACTCAGGTACCGGCCGGGATTCACTGATATCGCGGTCAAGTGTTGGCGCCGGCGGCAAAACTGGCGCGAGTGACGCTGGCGCCAAAGGGCCACCGGGCCCAGTAATTCTCCTCTTCTTTGGGGGCTTGAACGGCGGCAGAGTGCTGTGGGCTGCTCCGGCGGCGCAAGCCGGCCTTCCGTGGCTGGCACCGGTCCTCGCATGCGCACCACGGCCGTCCCAGGCTCCAAATTCATTCATTGCCCTCGGCTTCTGTGCTTGAACCCACCTATTAGAGCCTAATCACCCATCCCACCCTAACTGCCCTTTGAAAGGGTCCTTCCTGTTTATTCCCTTAATTCGTCTTTCTTTTATTTTGCCGTTATTATATCTGATCCATGGATGATGTGATGAACGGTTACTGTAACACTGTCCCCTTGTCATCATGTAAGGAGATGTCCCCTTTAAGACCGGGCTTGGAACCCTGGGGGACTCCGCCCCCGGCTCCGCCCACCTGGGAGCCGTATATAAGGGGCCGCCTTGTGGGCGGCACCCAGTTAGCACCCGTCTCGGCACCCCCTGTTTCAAAAAGAAAAGTCCGGCGGGGGTGAAGTGCCATCATACGTCCATTCGTCTCGATGGCCAGGTCGTCTTCATCGACCTCCTCAGCTCGGGCGGTGGTGCGGCGGGCACGGACGTCTTAGTTGAGGGTACGTCCGGGAGAATAACGCGACTGGTCTGCCTGCCTGGTTGAGGGGAGCAGCCAGGGCGATGTCTGACGCATCGCTCTCTACCTGGAAGGGGATAGTTTCGTCCACCGCGCGTATAGCGGCCTTGGTGATGTCGGCCTTGGTGGGGTTGAAGGCCAATCGAGCCTCAGCCAAGGGGGGAAATATGGTGGTCTTTATGAGTGGGCGGGCTTTGTCTGCATATTTGGGGACCCACTGGGCATAGTAGGAGAAGAGCCCCAAGCACCGTTTGAGGGCCTTGAGGCTGCAGGGAAGGGGGAGTTCCTTTAGGAGGCGCATGCGGTCGGAGTCGGGACCTAGGACTCTGTTTTCCATGACATAGCCGAGGATGGCCAGCCGGGTTGTGCGGAAAACGCATTTTTCCTCATTATAGGTCAGGTTAAGGGTTCGGGCGGTCTGGAGGAACTTTTCGAGGTTCGCGTCATGGTCCTGCTGATCATGGCCGCAGATGGTGACATTGTCCAAGTACGGGTATGTAGCCCGCAGCCCGTACTGGTCCATCATTTGGTCCATCGCCCTCTAGAAGACGGAGACCCCATTTGTGACGCCGAAGGGGACCCTGAGGAAGTGGAAGAGCCGGCCGGCTGCTTCGAAAGCAGTATAGGGGCGGTCTTTCGGTCGGATAGGGAGCTGGTGGTAGGCGGATTTGAGGTCGACAGTGGAGAATACTCGGTATAGAGCGATCCGATTGACCATCTCTGCTATGCGGGGAAGGGGGTCTGCATCGAGCTGCGTGAAGCGGTTTATGGTCTGGCTGTAGCCCACGACCATCCGTTTCTTTTCCCCGGACCGGACTACCACCACTTGTGCTCTCCAGGGGCTGTTGCTAGCCTCGATAACCACCTCTGCCAGTAAACGCTGGATCTCTGACTTGATAAAACCCATATCTTGGGCACTGTAGCGCCGGCTCCTGGTGGCGACGGGCTTACAGTCGGGAGTGAGGTTAGCGAATAGCGAGGGGGGTGCGACTTTCAGTGTCGCAAGGCAGCACACCGTGAGGGGGGGGCAAGGGTCCACCGAGCTTCAGTGTCAGGCTTCGGTGGCTGCACTGGAAATCCAGTCCGAGCAGCAGGGGGGCACAGAGGTGGGGGAGGATATAAAGTTTGAAATGGGTGTATTTGGCACCCTGGATCGAGAGATCCGCAATACAGTACCCCTTGATTTGGACCGAGTGGGACCCGGATGCGAGGGCTATGGTTAGGGACACGGGATGGGTGCGTAGGGAGCAGCGCCGTACCATTTCAGGATGAATAAAGCTCTCCGTGCTCCCGGAGTCGAAGAGGCATGCAGTGTCGCGCCCGTTGACTTGGACCTTCATCATCGGGTTCTGCAGATGTTTTGGCCGAGTTTGGTCGAGGGTGATCGCTCCCACTCGCGGGTACTCCGAGTCCTCAGCTGAGTTGGACTCGTAAAACGGTCGCACCCGTCGGTTGCACGTGTCGGGTCGGAAAGATGGCCGCTGACCAGATGGCCGCTCCCATGATTCGCACGAGGCTGATGTCACGTCAGAAGGGGGCGTGTTGGGTCGGTGCGCAGCCGCATTGCGAGGCCTGCAGGCCTGAGAGCCTGATTTTCGGGCCGGCTGTTCTTTGTTTTTCTGGCCCCTGGGCCTGGTCAGGCAGACCCTCGCAAAATGCCCCTTCTTCAGGCAGTCGCTGCAGATCGAGGAGCAGGCTGGGCAGTGTGGGCGTGGATGCTGGCCCTGTCTGCAGAAGTAGCACAGTGCGCCCCCGGTCTGGGCGGGTTGCCACCCGGCGCAGGTCTGTAATATGGCTGAGTCTGAGGAAGACCGAGGGGAGCTCGCAGGGTCCACAGGGTACATACCCAAAATATGTCGGGCCACCTCCACCGAGGAGGCGAGCGTTAGCGTGTCCTGGAGGACTTTTGCCGCTGCCGGATGTAGGTCGAGCGGATGCCGGACACGAAAGCGTCTCTGATGTGCAGGTTCATATGGGTTTCCCCTGTCACATCCTGGTGGTCACAGTCCTTGGCAAGCGCGCTGAGTTTTTCAACGAATTTGTCTAGCGATTCCCCCGAGCGCTGCCGGCAGGTAGAGAGCAGATGCCTGGCGTGTACCTCGTTGATGGGTTTGACGAACCGCTTGCGGAGTAACTCGACCGCCTCTTCATAAATCGTCGCCTTTTCGAGCATGGCGGAGATTCTGTGACTCACCCGGGCGTGGAGTAGGCGCAGCTTGCGTGGCCCCAGGAGTCCAGGTAAGCCTCGAAACATCGGAGCCAGTATTTAAAAATGTATTTTGCCTTTGGTGTCCGTGCTTCCAGATTGAGCTTCTCTGGTTTTAGGCCTGCGTCCATCCTGATGTAGTTTAGCTTATTAAATTGTGGTACCCTCAATAACGACGCTAGAGAGTAAAATGGTAAAGAAGGCTTTAATAAGCTAAGAACTAGCCTGGTGCCGAGACGGGTGCTAACTGAGTGCCGCCCCCAATATATACGGCTCCCAGATGGGCGGACCGGAGGCGGAGTCCACCAGGGCTCCAAGCCCAGTCTTAAAGGGGACATCACCTTACATGATGACAGGGGTACAGTGTTACAGTAACCGTTCATCACAGATGATTAATGGACATGTGTCTTTTAGATAAGCAGCCTGTATCTTTCATTCAAGCAGAATAATCCAGAAGTTAAAAGGGAGAACATTTTGCTGGCCTGGGCTGCTTTAACCAGGAACTGCAAACATGCCGGTATCAGAGAGATAGATGGGGCTGTGACTTGGTTTGGTTGATTGGTCGGCCAATGAAATGTCCCAAAATGCTGTGCTCTGCCCGGTAACAGGAGATGATTGGTTCCTATCCCATGTTTGAGTTTTGATTCTGGCATCTCTGAGGCAGGACTCTGCTAACTCCAGAAAAGACTGATGTGCTACCTCAGCTGTGGGTGCTAGCTCTGCTGTGAGTGCTATCTCTGCTATGAGTGCTACCACTGCTGTGAGTGCTACCTCTGCTGCGAGTGCGACCATTGCTGTGAGTGCTACCTCTGCTGTGAGTGCTACCTCTGCTGTGAGTGCGACCATTGCTGTGAGTGCTACCTCTGCTGTGAGTGCTACCATTGCCATGAGTGCTACCTCTGTTGTGAGTGCTACCTCTGCTGTGAGTGCTACCTCTGCTGTGAGTGCTATCATTGCTGTGAGTGCTACCTCTGCTGTGAGTGCTACCTCTGCTGTGAGTGCGACCATTGCTGTGAGTGTTACCTCTGCTGTGAGTGCTACCATTGCCGTGAGTGCTACCTCTGTTGTGAGTGCTACCTCTGCTGTGAGTGCTACCTCTGCTGTGAGTGCTAACATTGCTGTGAGTGCTACCATTGCTGTGAGTGCTACCTCTGCTGTGAGTGCTACCATTGCTGTGAGTGCTACCTCTGCTGTGAGTGCTACCATTGCCGTGAGTGCTACCTCTGTTGTGAGTGCTACCTCTGCTGTGAGTGCTACCATTGCTGTGAGTGCTACCTCTGCTGTGAGTGCTACCTCTGCTGTGAGTGCTACCATTGCTGTGAGTGCTACCTCTGCTGTGAGTGCGACCATTGCTCTGAGTGCTACCATTGCTGTGAGTGCTACCTCTGCTGTAAGGGTTTTCTCTCCTCAGAAAAGCTGTGAGTACTTTATTTCTAAACTACAAAATGAAAATGAAAATCGCTTATTGTCCCAGTACCCAGATGAATGAATTAACCTGTGGAGGAGGCCATTGCAAAACAGAGACTTTAACCTGCAAGCTTGTTGTGAAGGACAATGTGCTAAAAAAACATCATCTGGAACAAAGACTCTGTTTCTTTTCACTTATGATTTTCACCCCTTTCCACCCCTTTGTGTTTCTCTGTCTTGTGTGTGTAGAGGGTGGGATTTGCTGCATATTTCATCTTATTACAATTACAAACCTGGTGACTGTAATTATTGGGCAGCCCAAGGCCAAATGCGAGTAACTGGTTAATTCAATTGTGTTGTGAGCCCGGGACACATGGGGCTAGAATTGACCCTGCACTAGCCCAGATGTCATAACACCTTTTACCATCGCTACGTCTAAAGAACACCTTTTGATTCTCATTTATGTGAGTTGACAACCTCTTATAAACATAGAAACTAGGAGCAGGAATAGGCCATTCGGCCCTTCGAGCCTGCGCCACCATTCGTTATGATCATGGCTGATCATCCAGCTCAGTAACCTTTTCCCCCCCCTTCCTCCCATATCCTTTGATTCCCCCCTAGGTACCCTCTGACCCCAGCTGACCCATCCACGGGATAGGCGTGCTCCAGTGTAGCCTGTGCCATCACCTTGGCTGGGATCAGGGTTGACATGCATTGGAATTGCGCGGGTTCTCCATGGCGCCGGTGCTAGCCCATTAACGGGACCTGAATCGCAGCGGGACTGGCACCGCTTTCGTCCACGGAGAACACTCTCCATCCAGTCCCGGCTTCAGCACTCACCCTATCAAATGGAGAATTCTGCCCACACAGTTCTGGCCACAACTACTTCCTGTGGTCACGAATTCCACAGGCCGACCCCTCTCTGGGTGAAGAAATGTCTCCTCATCTCTGTCCGAAATGGTCGACCCCGTATCCTCAAACTGTGACCCCTGGTTCTGGACACCCCCACCACCGGGAACATTGATTTACGGGATGTTGGCGGTCGCTGGTTAGGACAGCATTTATTGCCCATCCTTAATTGACCTTCAGAAGGCGGTGGTGAGCTGCCTTCTTGAACCGCTGCAGCCCCTGAGGTGTAGGTACACCCACAGTGCTGTTAGTGAGGGAGTTCCAGGATGTTGCCCCAGAGACAGTGAAGGAACGGCGATATATTTCCAAGTCAGGGTGGTGAGTGACTTGGAAGGGAACCTCCAGGTGGTGGGGTTCCCAGGTATCTGCTGCTGTTGTCCTTCTAGATGGTAGTAGCTGTGGGTTTGGAAGATGCTGGCTAAGGAACCATGGCGAGTTACTGCAGTGCATCTTGTAGATGGTACACACGGCTGCCACTGTCTGTTGGTAGTGGAGGGTTTGAATGTTTGTGGAAGGAGGAGCAATCAAGCGGGGCTGCTTTGTCCTGGAAGGTGTTGAGCTTCTTGAGTGTTGTTGGAGCTGCGCTCACCCAGGCAAGTGGAGAGTATCCCGTTACACTCCTGACTCGGGCCTTTGCGGACAGGCTTTGAGTGGGGGGGGTCAGGAGGTGAGTTACTCACCGTAGGAATCCCAGCCTTTGACCTGTTCTGGTAGCCCCAGTATTAATGTGGCTAGTCCAGTTCAGTTTCTGATCAATAGTAACCCTCAGGATGGTGATTGTGGGGGATTCAGCGATGGTAATGCCATTGAATGTCAGGGGGCGGTGGTTAGATCCTCTCTTGTCGGAGATGGTCATTGCCTGGGGCTTGTGTGGCGCGAATGTAACTTGCCCCTTGTCAGCCCGAGCCTGGATATTGTCCAGGTCTTGCTGCATTTGGACAGGGACTGCTTCATTATCAGAGGAGTCGCAAATGGAGCTGAACATTGTGCAGTTATCCGTAAACATCCAAACATCCCCACTTCTGACCTTATGGAAGGCAGGCCATTGATGAAGCAGCTGAAGATGATGTAGTCCTATTAGAATTTTATAGGTTTCTATGAGAACCCCCCCACATTCTTCTAAACTCCAGCGAATACAATCCTTTAAAAAAAATCTTTTTATTGGCTTTTCTCATATTTAGAAACAGTTGTTACCTGTATACATGACATTTTTCTTGCCCGCGCTAATTTGCTTTATTTTACAGAGAGGTTTGTTTTGTCCTTCATTTGACTAACTGTACGGACATTTTGCTGCCCACTGGATCGGTCTATGGTATCCCCCCTTCCTCCCTCCCCCCCGCCCCCATTGGTTTTAGCACCCTTCCTCTTCTCTTGTGGTTTCCCTATTTCCACCCCCCCCGCCCCTCCTTTGGTTCTTCATCTTTTTTTTTTCCCTGGCTTACTCCTCGTTGTTGGCCTCGAACAGGTTTCGGAACAGGCTGACAAACTGCCGCCAAGTATCCAGGCAGCCTTCCTCTGACCCTCGGGTGGCGTACTTAATCTTCTCCGGGTGGAGAAATTCCGAGAGGTCAGCGAGCCAGTCTGCAGCTGTGGGTGGTGCTGCCGATCGCCAGCCGAGCAGGATTCTCCGGCGTGCGATTAGGGAAGCGAAAGCGAGGCCGTTGGCCCCCTTCCCCATGTGTAGCTCTGGCTGCTCCGATACCCCGAAGATTGCCACTATTGGGCATGGCTTCACCCTCACCCCCACAACCCTGGACATTGCCTTGGAGAAGGCTGTCCAGAACCCAGCAAGCTTGGGGCAAGCCCAAAACATGTGGGTGTGGTTGGCCGGGCCCCTCTGGCACCGCCCACATTTGTCCTCCCCCTCCGGGAAGAACCTGCTCATTCGGGTTCTGGTTAGGTGCGCTCTGTGCACCACTTTGAGCTGCATTAGGCTGAGCCTTGCGCAGGAGGAGGTGGAGCTCACCCTGCTCAGTGCTTCGCTCCAGAGCCCCCATCCTACCTCTCAGCGAATACAATCCTAACCGATTCAAATTCTCCTCATATGTCAGTCCCGTCATCCCAGGAATCAGGAACATCCTTCCTTGGATAAGGAGACCAAAGCTTAACTTTGCCCACTCACTGAACTTGTCCAAATCCTGCTGAAGCATCTCTGTATCCTCCTCACCCTCCCGCCCAACTTTGTATCATCTGCAAATCTGGAGATATTACATTTAGTTCCCTCATCCAAATCATTCATATATACAATGAATAGCTGGGGTACTAGCACGAACCCTGTGGTATCCCACTAGTCACTGCCTGCCAATTTGAAAAATGTTCCGTTTATTCCTACTCTTTATTTCCTGTCTGCCGATCAGCCTTCTATCTATCCCAATACACTATCCCAATCCCATGCACTTTAATTTTACACGCTAACCTCTTTTTTGGGACTTTGTCGAAATCCTTCTGAAAGTCCAAATATACCACATCCACTGCTCCCACCCCATCACTTCTCAGAGTTACATCCTCAAAGAATTCCAGTAGATTTGTCAAGCATGATTTCCCCGTTAGTAAACCCGTGCTGACTCTGACCGATCCTGCCACAAGTGCTCTGCTATACAATCTTTGATAATGATTCTAGAATTTTCCCCACTATTGACGTCAGTCTGACTGGTCTATAATTACCTGCTTTCTCTCGATCTCCCTTTTTAAATAGTGGAGTTACATTAGCTACCCTCCAATCTGCAGCAACTGTCCCGCAGCCTATAGAATCCTCGAAGACGACCACCTCAACCTCTCTCTTCACTTCTCTTTTTACTTTCTCCGTTTCTCCTCTGGATATATTCAGCCGGGTTCTCCCTTGTGCTGCCTCTGTCACATGCCCTCTTTCTTGGCTTGACCTTCCTCCCTCTCTCTCTCTCTTGTCCGTGCATGATCACGCACGCTCTCCAGTCTCTCTATGGTCTCCTCACTCTGTTGCTGTCTCCCTCACCGTTTGGAACACTTTCATATTTTGTGTCGTCTGTGAATTTCGAAGTTGCACTCCAAGTTCAAGTCGTTAGCTTACAGGATACTGCGAGGCCTGGATAGAGTGGACGTGGAGAGGACGTTTCCACTTGTAGGGAAAACGAGAACCAGAGGACACCATCTCAGTCTAAAGGGACGATCCTTCAAAACTGAGATGTGGAGGAATTTCTTCAGCCAGAGGGTGGTGAATCTTTGCCGCAGAAGGCTGTGGAGGCCAATTCACTGAGTGTCTTTAAGACAGAGATAGATAAGTTCTTGATTAATAAGGGGATCAGGGGTTATGGGGAGAAGGCAGGAAAATGGGGATGAGAAAATATCAGCCATGATTGAATGGGGGAGCAGAATCGATGGGCCAAGTGGCCTAATTCTGCTCCTATGTCTTCTGGTCTTATGGTTAACACACATCAAAAGGAAACTGCTGTCCCAGTCCTGGTCCCTGGAATCCCCACCGTTTAGCTCCCTTCCCACATAGAGACATCCATTCACCCAATTCCTTCGACAACGCAGTTCCCAGGCTGTGGGCCGCCTCGAATTACTTGCAGCTCAGGTTAGCTCGCGAGGCTACTTTGTTCAATGCCTTTCGATGGGAGAGCTTCGAAAATATTTTTTTAAAATGCCTCAAAGCCCATTTCACTGAGATGCAGCCAGACATAGTGGTCAGAATCCGCCCCCCCCCCCCCCCCCCACCCCCCCCCCCCCCACCCCGCACGCCGGGTGGGAGAATCGCCCGGGCACCGTGCGAGTCCAGCCACGCTGCCCCGACGCCCGCACATGATTCTCCCGCCCCCCCTAAACCGGCGCGGCGAGTATCACGGCTGGCCGCTGGGAGAATCGCCAGTTGCCGTTGGTAACGGGCGAGCGGCGATTCTCCGGCCCGGATGGGCCGAGCGGCCTGCCCAAAACGGCGGGTTCCCCCCGGCGCCGTCCACACCTGGTCACTGCCGGCGGGAACAGCGCGGGAACGCTGGGGTGGGGAGGGCCTGTGGGGGGGGGGAGGGGCTTTCCTGCACCGGGGGGGGGGGGCGCTCAAAAGGGGTCTGGCCCACGATCGGGGCCCACCGATCGGCGGGCCGGCCTCTCTGAAGGAGGACCTCCTTTCCTCCGCCGCCCCGCCAGATCCATCCGACACCTTCTTGCGGGGCGGCCTCGGGGAGGACGGCAACCGCGCATGAAAGGTTGGGGGGGGGGGGGCACCGTGATAGGGTGGAGGGCAGGAGAGATTAAATAACAAAACAGACGGGCAGCACGGTGGCGCAGTGGTTAGCACTGCTGCCTCACGGCGGCGAGGTCCCAGGTTCGATCCCGGCTCTGGGTCACTGTCCGTGTGGAGTTTGCACATTCTCCCCGTGTCTGCGCGGGCCTCACCCCCACAACCCCAAGATGTGCAGGGTAGGGGGATTGGCCACGCTAAATTGCCCCTTCATTGGAAAAACATGAACTGGGTACTGTAAATTTAAAAAAAGATAACAATAGAGATACAACAGCCAGGATGGCAATGGATACAGCAAAGAAACAGAGATTGTGTCCAATCACTGCACGGCTGTCAGCATTGGGACAAAGGGAGGGAGAGGAATCTCCAGCGACTGGACGCGGAGGCAGAAACAGGGCATTGTAGCTTGTCAGCCAAGTGCTGAGGAGAGCACTGTTTTCGAAGCTCTCCCATCAAAAGGCATTGAACAGTCGGATTAGTCCAGCAGAGGGAGATGCAGGACCACAAATCAGCTGGCCACAGCACCCTTTATTAAAGGAGACTTGCTCAGAAACACTAAAAGAAAGATTTGCATTTGTAAACCACCTTTCATGACCTCCCCAACAACCTGGAGGACTTTGCAGTCAATGAGGTACCTTTTTAACTGTAGTCACCGCTGTAATATTGCAGCAACTAATTAACATTGTTTATAGTGATGTTGTTTGAAGGATAAATATTGGCCTGTGCTCTGGGCGGACTCCTCTGTAATTCTTCCAAATAGTGACCATGGGATCTTTTACACCCACCTGAGGGGGTAAATGGGCCGCCAGCTTTTAACGCCTCACCAGTTGGTACCAATGCCGTGCAGCACTCCCTCAGTACTGCCTGACAACGTCAGCCCAGGTAAGGCCCACAAATCCTGGGGTGGGATTTGAAGCCGCAACCTGTGGGTTCAGAGGGAAGGGTGATACCCCTGGCAGCTAACGGGCGTCACCAACACAGACTGACCGGCCATCCATCAACACCACAGGCACACCACGGGGTTCGATGCCCGGCTGGGTCACTGCCTGTGCGGAGTCTGCACGTTCTCCCCGTGCCTGCGTGGGTTTCCTCCGGGTGCTCCGGTTTCCTCCCACAGTCCAAAGACGTGCAGGTTAGTGGATTGGCCACGCTAAATTGCCCTTAGTGACCAAAAAGGTTAGGAGGGGTTATTGGGTTAGGGGGATAGGGTGGACGTGAGGGCTTAAGTGGGTCGGTGCAGACTCGATGGGCCGAATGGCCTCCTTCTGCACTGCATGTTCTATGTACTCCGCCAAATCCAATCGGGAAACCTCTCCTATCAGCGTGCTCGGTTACCGTGGAAACACAGGTGGCTGCTTGCTAAATTCCTGGGAGTTCAGTATGTCCCATCAGTCTCTCACTATCCTTCATAGAGTCCAGCAGAGTTAATGCCTCATATCAGGAGAGTGGTCATAGATCCGAGAGTATAGGTACCTATTGCCCCTTGCAGGGCGACATTGTAACTTTTCTTACTGCAATTCAGCCTGTGAGTGCCCCTGTTTGGTGCCATACAGACCGCTGGCCTTTACCAAGGCTGAGAAAAATGTGGTTCCAACCTAGTAAAGCTACTGCCACCTTCAGCTGCTTCATCCATCATCAGGTCACACGCGGATTCATCGCTGAATCCCCCACAATCAACATCCTGGGGGTTACCATTGATCAGAAACTCAACTGGGCCCAGCCACATTAATACTGTGGCAGGTCAGAGGCTGGGAATCCTGCGGTGAACAACTCACCTTCTGGCTCCCCAAACGCCTGTCCACCATCTACAAGGCACAAGTCAGGAGTACAGTAAGAAGTCTCACAACACCAGGTTAAAGTCCAACAGGTTTGTTTCGATGTCACCAGCTTTCGGAGTGCCGCTCCTTCCTCAGGTGAAGTCAGGAGTGTGATGGAACACTCTCCACTGGCCTGGATGAGTGCAGCTCCGACAACACTCAAGAAGCTCAACACCACCCAGGACAAAGCAGCCCCACTTAATTGCTCCACCTTCCACAAACGATCACTCCCTCCAACACCGACGAACAGCGACAGCCGTGTGGACCATCTACAAGATGCACAGCAGTAACTCACCAAGGTTCCTTAGACAGCACCTTCCAAACCTACGACCACTACCGTCTAGAAGGACAAGAGCAGCAGGTACCTGGGAACCCCACCACCTGGAGGGTCCCCTCCAAGTCACTCACCACCCTGACTTGGAAATATATCGGCCGTTCCTTCACTGTCGCTGGGGCAACATCCTGGAACTCCCTCCCTGACAGCAGCGGGACTTCGGCCCATCGCGGGCCGGAGAATCGCCGGAGGGGCGGGGGGGGGGGCGGCGCCGATTGGCGCGGTGCGATTCCCGCCCCCGCCGAATTTTCAGTGCCGGAGAATTGAGCGCCTGCCAGGGGTGGGATTCACGCCCCCCCCCCCCGCCCCGGTGATTCTCCGACCTGGCGGGGGGGGGGGGGGGGGGGGGCGGTCGGAGAATCCCGCCCGGTCTCCAAACCCGATCCCGACTGTAATTCTGATCCTGACATTGATCCCAATCCTGAATCTGAGCCCGGCACTGATCCTGAACCCATTCCTGATGCTAATCCTGATCCTCTTGCGTGATCAGAGTTTATCTGTAGGATAGAGTTTTCGCGGAGCAGGAGTCAGGGTGATGCCGCTACCCACAAACAGGGCAGGACACTGAGCCTCAGTCCTGACTCTGCAGCGTGTACACCAATGTTCTGCAGGCATCAACACGGTGACTGCCAAGGTGTGGCTGCGGGGTTCTGCGAGGGGGGGAAGGGAGTTTACCTTCTCACAGGTAGTGGGACTGTTCCATTGGTCTCTCGGACTGTGATCGCAATCGCTCAACCGCAGTAATGTTTAACTTGCTGGTTTACCAGTACAACCAACACGAGTAACTGATTAACCACCTTAACCAGGTTGAGTAGTAATTGGTTGCAGCTCATCCCAACACCCTCTCCTATTGCCGGATCAGATATTAACAGGTATGGAGCAAAGACTGGGAAAGGAAGCTGTTATCGAGACCAACCATGATTGGACTGAATGTTGGGATTGGTTGGAGGGGCTGAATGGCCTTCTCCTGTTCCTACGAATGGCCAATTGGGTAAGACAAGGCAGCCCCGCTTGATTGCTCCCCTTCCACAAACGTTCAAACCCTCCACCACCGATGAACAGTGACAGCCGTGTGCACCATCTACAAGATACTCTGCAGTAACTCACCAAGGTTCCTTAGACAGCACCTTCCAAACCCACGACCACTACCACCTAGAAGGACAAGAGCAGCAGATACCTGGGAACCCCACCACCTGGAGGGTCCCCTCCAAGTCACTCACCACCCTGACTTGGAAATATATCGCCGTTCCTTCACTGTCGCTGGGGCAACATCCTGGAACTCACTCCCTGACAGCACAGTGGGTGTACCTACACCACAAGGACTGCAGCGGTTAAAGAAGGCAGCTCACCACCACCTTCTGAAGGGCAACTAGGGATGGGCAATAAATGCTGGTCTAACCAGCGACAGCCCACATCCTGTGAAAGAATAAAGAAAGCATTTGGGGCCGACCCTGCCAGGTCTCACTGAGTGACAGAGGTGTAGGAAATCAGTGAGAGATTAGTGCGTGTGTGGTCACTGAGGTTAATGTCAGGATCGTGTAGGCGAGGACAGCTTGCAACGCCAGAGGCAATCAAACTGACTGGGCCGGAGAGGTAGACAACCTGAACAGGTTAGCGGGCCACGGCAAGCAGACAGCAGCCTGACTGAAATAAAAACAGAACTTGCTGAAAATACTCAGCAGGTCAGGACGCAGCTGTGGAGAGAGAAGCAATCAGCATTTCAGATCAGTGACCTTTCACCAGTACTGAACCCGACCTCGAGTGTGAAATAGTCTGTCACCTCACGTGCTGTCTCTCACATTCTGTCATCTCCCCCACTCAAATACTCACTTATTCTAATCCCTGAGTGTGTCTCGGTGTGTCTGTCTGTGTCTGTGGGTGAGTATGCCTGTGTGTGCCTCTATATGTGGGCCTGTGTGTCTGCGCATCTGCGTTTCTGTGTGTGTCTGCGCGTCTGTGTGTGTCGCTATATGTCTCTGTGTCTCTGCGTGTCTGTGTGTGTCTATGTGTGTCTTTGTGTGTCTGTGTGTCTTTGTGTGTCTGTGTGTGTCGATGTGTGTCTTTGTGTGTCTTTGTGTGTCTGTGTGTGTCTCTATGTGTCTGTGTGTCTCTGTGTGTCTGCCTGTCTGTGTGTGTCTGTGTGTGTCTCTATGTGTCTGTGTGTCTCTGTGTGTCTGCCTGTCTGTGTGTGTCTGTGTGTGTCTCTATGTGTCCGTGTGTCTGTGTGTGTCTCTATGTGTCTCTGTGTGTCGGCGTGTCTGTGTGTGTCTATGTGTGTCTATGTGTGTCTTTGTGTGTCTATGTGTGTGTCTCTATGTGTCCATGTGTCTGTGTGTCTGTGTGTGTCTCTATGTGTCCGTGTGTCTCTGTGTGTCTGCCTGTCTCTGTGTGTCTGTGTGTGTCTCTATGTGTCCGTGTGTCTGTGTGTGTCTCTGTGTGTCTCTGTGTGTTTCTGTGCGTCCGTTTCTGTGCGTCCGTCAGTGGATGTGTATGTGTGTTGGTGTGTCAGTCTATCTACCTCTGTCTCTCTCCGTTTTGTGAGTCTTTGTGATAATGCGTGCATGGGATGTATCTCTCTCTACCTCAGTCTCACCCACTGTGTGTGTGTGTGTGTATCTGTGTGTGGGTATCAGTTTACCTCAGTGTCAGTGTGTGGGTGTGTAAGTGTATCTATGTTACTGTGTGTGTGTCTGTGCCTGTATGTGTGAGTGTACGTCTGTACCTGTGTGCCTATCTGTGTGTGTGTTTGACTGTGTGTGTATGTATGTGTGTGCAGGTATATAAATGTGCATGTATATGTGTGTGCATATGTGTGTATATTTATGTGTGTACGTGTGTGAGTGTATGATTGTCTGTGTGTGTGTGATTGTGTGTAGGTGCATGTATGTGTGTGTGATTGTGTATTTGTGGGTGTTTATGTGTGTATGATTGTGTGTGTATGCATGCGGGTGTGTACGTGTGTGATTGTGTTTGATAGTGTGTGTTTGCATGAGTGTATGTGATTTTGTGTGCTTGTGATTGAGTATGTGTGTCTGTGAGCATGTGTGATTGTGTGAGTGTGTGTCTGTATGTGCATGTCTGTAAGTTTGTGAGTGTGTGTGTGAGCATGTGACCGTGTGTTTCTGAGAATGTGTTTGAATGTGTGTGTGATTGTGAGTGTGTGTTTGTTTATGTGATTGTGTGTGTGAGTGCGTCTGTGTGTTTGTGTATTTGTGTGTGTGTGACTGCATATAGTGTGAGTATGTGTGTGTTGTGTGATTGTGCATGAGTATGATTATGAGTGTGTGAGTATGTGTGTGTCCGTGACTACGTGTCAGAAACGTGTTGTTAAATCAAATCAAAATGTGTGCATGTGTTTGTGTGTGTGAGACTGTATGTGAGTGTGACTGTGTGTGTCTATGTGATTGTGTGTGTATTTGAGTGCGTGTAATTGCATATGGGTGTGAGTGTGTGTGAGTGTGATTATCAGTGTGTGAGCATGTGTGTGCTTGTGGCTGTCTGTGCATGTGTGTATCGTGTGTGACATTGTGTCTGTGCGTGTACGTATGAGAGTGGTGTGTGTGAGAGTGTATATGCCTGTGTGTGTCAGCTTGAGTCTGTGACTGTGGGTGATTGTGAGTGTGTTTATGTGATTATGTGTGTGTCTGTGTGTGTTTCTGTGTATGTATGTGTGTGACTGCATATGGTGTGAGAATGTGTGTGTTTGTGAGTGTGCATGTGTGTGATTATGAGTGTGTGAGTATGTGTGTGTTTGTGACTGCGTGTGCATGTGTGTTTGCTTATGTTTGACTGTGTCTGACTGTGCGTGTTTGCTTGTGTGTGACTGTGTGTCTGTGTGTGTGTTTGTGTGTCTGTGATTGTGTGCGAGTGTGTCTGTGTTACTGTGTGTGAGTGTGACTATCTGTGTGTGTGAGAGAGAGACTGGGTGAGACTGTGACTGTCTGTGAGTGTATCTCTCTTTCTTTCCCTTGTTCTTCCTGTGGATATATTTTCTGATCACTGCTATTGTTTACATGCGAGTGATTTTCACTGGATGAGAAACTGTGGGAGAAAATAGGAACTTTGTACAGGTACTTTGTACAGGAACTTTGTATAGGTATTTTGTACAGGAACTTTGTACAGGTACTTTGTACAGGTACTTTGTGCAGACTTTGTACAGGATCTTTATACAGGTACTTTATACAGGAACTTTATACAGGTATTTTGTACAGGTACTTTATACAGGTATTTTGTACAGGTACTTTATACAGGTACTTTGTACAGGAACTTTGTACAGAAACTTTGTACAGGTACTTTGTACAGGAACCTTATACGGGTACTTTGTACAGGAACTTTGTACAGGTACTTTGTACAGGAACTTGATACAGGTACTTTGTACAGGTACTTGGTACAGGTACTTTGTACAGGTACTTTGTGCAGACTTTGTACAGGAACTTTGTACAGGTACTTGGTACAGGACCTTTGCACAGGAACTTTGTGCAGGTATTTTATACAGGCACTTTGTACAGGTACTTTGTCAAGGTACTTTGTACAGGAACTTTGTACAGGTACTTTGTACAGGTACTTTGGACAGGAACTTTGTACAGGAACTTTATACAGGTACTTTGTACGGGACCTTTGTACAGGTACTTTGTACAGGAAATTTGTACAGGTACTTTGTACAGGAACTTTGGACAGGTACTTTGTACAGGAACTTTGGACAGGTGCTTTGTACAGGAACTTTGGACAGGTACTTTGTACAGGAACTTTGTACAGGTACTTTGTACAGGTACTTTGTTCAGGTACTTTGTACAGGAAATTTGTACAGGTACTTTGTACAGGTACTTTGTACAGTACTTTGTACAGTACTTTGTACAGGTACTTTGTGCAGACTTTGTACAGGAAGTTTGTACAGGAACTTTGTACAGGTACTTTCTACATGTACTTGGTACAGGTACTTGGTACAGGAACTTTGTACAGGAACTTTGTGCAGACTTTGTACAGGACGTTTGTACAGGAAGCTTGTACAGGAACCTTGTACAGGCACTTTGTACAGGTACTTGGTACAGGTACTTGGTACAGGTACTTGGTACAGTACTTTGTACAGGTACTTTGTGCAGGAATTTTGTACTGGAACTTTGTACAGTTACTTTGTACAGTTACTTTGTACAGGAACTTTGTACAGGTACTTTGTACAGGTACTTTGTACAGTTACTTTGTACAGGAACTTTATACAGGTACTTTGTCAAAGTACTTTGTACAGGAACTTTGTACAGGTACTTTATACAGGACCTTTATTCAGGTACTTTGTACAGGAACTTTGTACAGGTACTTTGTACAGGAACTTTATACAGATACTTTGTACAGGAACTTTATCCAGGTACTTTGTACAGGAACTTTATACAGATACTTTGTATAGGAACTTTGTACAGGTACTTTGTACAGGTACTTTGTACAGGAACCTTATACAGGTACTTTGTACAGGAACTTTATACAGATACTTTGTATAGGAACTTTGTACAGGTACTTTGTACAGGAACTTTGTACAGGAACTTTGCACAGGACCTTTGTACAGGTACTTTGTACAGGAACTTTATACAGGTACTTTGTACAGGTACTTTGCACAGGAACCTTGTACAAGAACCTGGTACAGGAACCTTGTACAGGTACTTGGTACAGGTACTTGTTACAGGTACTTTGTGCAAACCTTGTGCAGTAACTTTGTACAGGTACTTTGTACAGGTTCTTTGTACAGGAACTTTGTACAGGAACTTTGTACAGGTACTTTGTACAGGAACTTTATACAGGTACTTTGTACAGGAACTTTATACAGGTACTTTGTTTAGGAACTTTGTACAGGAACTTTGTACAGGAACTTTGTACAGGTACTTGGTACAGGTACTTTGTACAGGTACTTTGTACAGGAACTTTGTACAGGAACTTTGTACAGGTACATTGTACAAGTACTTTGTACATGAACTTTGTACAGGAACTTTGTACATGAACTTCGTCAGGTACTTTGTACAGGTACTTTGTACAGGAACTTTGTACAGGAACTTTGTACAGGTACATTGTACAAGTACTTTGTACATGAACTTTGTACAGGAACTTTGTACATGAACTTCGTCAGGTACTTTGTACAGGTTCTTTGTACAGGAACATTGTACAGGAACTTTGTACAGGAACTTTGTACAGGAAATTTGTACAGGTACTTTGTGCAGACTTTGTACAGGAACTTTGTCCAGGTACTTTGTACAGGAACTTTGTACAGGTACTTTGTGCAGACTTTGTACAGGAACTTTGTGCAGACTTTGTACAGGAACCTTGTACAGGTACTTTGTACAGGATCTTTGTGTAGACTTTGTCCAGGAACTTTGTACAGGTATTTTGTACAGGTAACTTGTGCAGACTTTGTACAGGAACTTTGTGCAGACTTTGTACAGGAACTTTGTACAGGAACTTTCTGCAGACTTTGTACAGGAACTTTGTACAGGAACTTTGTACAGGAACTTTCTGCAGACTTTGTACAGGAACTTTGTACAGGAACTTTGTACAGGTAACTTGTGCAGACTTTGTACAGGAACTTTGTGCAGACTTTGTACAGGTACATTGTACAGGGACTTTGTGCAGACTTTGTACAGGTACTTTGTACAGGATCTTTGTACAGGTACTTTGTGCAGAATTTGTACAGGTACTTTGTACTGGTACTTTGTACAGGATCTTTGTACAGGAACTTTGTACCGAATTTGTACAGGTACATTGTACAGGAACTTTGTACAGGTACTTTGTGCATACTTTGTACAGGTACTTTGTACAGGAACTTGGTACAGGTACTTTGTACAGGGACTTTGTACAGGTACCTTGTGCAGACTTTGTACAGGAACTTTGTACTGACTTTGTACAGGTACTTTGTACAGGGACTTTGTACAGGTACCTTGTGCAGACTTTGTACAGGAACTTTGTACAGACTTTGTACAGGTACATTGTACAGGATCTTTGTACAGGAACTTTGTACAGGTACCTTGTGCAGACTTTGTACAGGAACTTTGTACAGGAACTTTGTACATGAACTTTGTACAGGAACTTTGTGCAGACTTTGTACAGGTACTTTGTACAGGATCTTTGTACAGGAACTTTGTACAGAATTTGTACAGGTACATTGTACAGGAACTTTGTACAGAAACTTTGTACAGGTACCTTGTGCAGACTTTGTACAGGAACTTTGTACAGGAACTTTGAACAGGAACTTTGTACAGGAACTTTGTGCAGACTTTGTACAGGTACTTTGTACAGGTACTTTGTACAGGGACTTTGTACATGAACTTTGTGCAGACTTTGTACAGGTACTTTGTACAGGAACTTTGTACAGGAACTTTGTACAGGTACATTGTACAGGAACTTTGTACAGGAACTTTGTGCAGACTTTGTACAGGTACTTTGTACAGGAACTTTGTACAGGTACTTTGTGCAGGCTTTGTACAGGAACTTTGTACAGGTACCTTGTGCAGGCTTTGTACAGGAACTTTGTACAGGTACCTTGTGCAGACTTTGTACAGGAATTTGTACAGGTACCTTGTGCAGACTTTGTACAGGAACTTTGTACAGGAACTTTGTACAGGTACCTTGTGCAGGCTTTGTACAGGAACTTTGTACAGATATCTTGTGCAGACTTTGTACAGGAATTTGTACAGGTACCTTGTGCAGACTTTGTACAGGAACTTTGTACAGGAACTTTGTACAGGAACTTTGTGCAGACTTTGTACAGGTACTTTGTACAGGATCTTTGTACAGGAACTTTGTACAGAATTTGTACAGGTACATTGTACAGGAACTTTGTACAGAAACTTTGTACAGGTACCTTGTGCAGACTTTGTACAGGAACTTTGTACAGGAACTTTGTACAGGAACTTTGTGCAGACTTTGTACAGGTACTTTGTACAGGTACTTTGTACAGGGACTTTGTACATGAACTTTGTGCAGACTTTGTACAGGTACTTTGTACAGGAACTTTGTACAGGAACTTTGTACAGGTACATTGTACAGGAACTTTGTACAGGAACTTTGTGCAGACTTTGTACAGGTACTTTGTACAGGAACTTTGTACAGGTACTTTGTGCAGGCTTTGTACAGGAACTTTGTACAGGTACCTTGTGCAGGCTTTGTACAGGAACTTTGTACAGGTACCTTGTGCAGACTTTGTACAGGAATTTGTACAGGTACCTTGTGCAGACTTTGTACAGGAACTTTGTACAGGAACTTTGTACAGGTACCTTGTGCAGGCTTTGTACAGGAACTTTGTACAGGTACCTTGTGCAGACTTTGTACAGGAATTTGTACAGGTACCTTGTGCAGACTTTGTACAGGAACTTTGTACAGGAACTTTGTACAGGTACCTTGTGCAGGCTTTGTACAGGAACTTTGTACAGGTACCTTGTGCAGACTTTGTACAGGAATTTGTACAGGTACCTTGTGCAGACTTTGTACAGGAACTTTGTACAGGAACTTTGTACAGGTACTTTGAAAACTCATCCAGAGCAGAAAGTCAACATCTATCTCTCTGTCTCCCTCTGTCCTATCTCTTTCTATGAATGTCCATTTCTGCTGATCTCTCTCTGCCTCTCATTCTTTCTCTGCCTTTACTTCTGACAGTACTCTACTATTCTCTCTGTCCCCCATCAGTCTTTTTACCAGCTTTGATTATATCTCTCTGGCTGCTCTCTCCAGCTCTCTCACCCCTCTTTCTGTTCTTCTCCCCTCCTCTCTTTCTCAATCTCTGTCTCTCTCTGGTTTTCTCTCACTCCGTGCCTCTCACTCCCCTTCCCTCTGCCGCTCTCTTTCTCTCTCTCTCCCTGGCTTTGTCTCTTTCTCTCTCTCTCTGTCTCTCTGTCTCACTGTGTCTTTCTGTCTTTCTTGTCTCGATCTCTGCCTCGCTTTCTATTTGTCTCTCTGCCTGTGCCTGTGCCGTGGTCTGTCTCTGTCTTGGTGACTCTGTCTCTGTCTCAGTGTCTCTTTCTCTCTGTGTCTCTGCCTGTGTCTGTGCCCTGGTCGGTCTCTGTCTTGGTGTCTCTCTCTGTCTCTGCCTCGGTGCCCTGATCTGTCTCTGTCTCTCTGTCTCTATCTCTCTATCTCTGTCTCTCTGTCTCTGTCTCTCTGTCTCCCTGTCTCTCTTTCTCCACGTGTCTCCATCTCCGTCTCTGTCTGTCTTTGTCTCTGTGTCTCTCTCTGTTTCTATCTCGGTGCCCTGGTCTGTCTCTGTCTGTCTCTCTCTCTGTCTCCCTCTCCGCCTCCCTCTTTGTCTCTGTCTCTCTCTCTCTGTCTCTCTCTCTCTCTCGGTCTCGGTGTCTCTCTCTCTCTGTCTCTCTCTCTCTCTCTCTCTCTGTCTCGGTGTCTCTCTCTCGGTCTCGGTGTCTCTCTCTCTCTCTCGGTCTCGGTGTCTCTCTCTCTCGGTCTCGGTGTCTCTCTCTGTCTCGCTCTCTCTCTCTCTCGGTCTCGGTGTCTCTCTCTCTCTGTCTCTCTCTGTCTCTCTCTGTCTCTCTCTCTCTCTCTCTCTCTGTGTCTCTCTCTCTCTCTCTCTCTCTCTGTCTCGGTGTGTCTCTCTCTCTCTGTCTCTCTCTCTCTGTCTCTCTGTCTCTCTCTGTCTCTCTCTCTCTCTCTCTGTCTCGGTGTCTCTCTCTCTCTGTCTCTCTCTCTGTGTGTCTCTCTCTCTCTCTGTCTCTCTCTGTCTCTCTCTCTCTCTCTGTCTCGGTGTGTCTCTCTCTCTCGGTCTCGGTGTGTCTCTCTCTCTCTCTCTGTCTCGGTGTCTCTCTCTCTCTCTCTCTCTCTGTCTCGGTGTCTCTCTCTCTCTCTCTGTCTCGGTGTCTCTCTCTGTCTCTCTCTCTCGGTCTCGGTGTCTCTCTCTGTCTCTCTCTCTGTGCGTCTCTCTCTCTCTCTCTGTCTCTCTCTCTCTCTCTCTCTGTCTCTCTCTCTGTGCGTCTCTCTCTCTCTCTGTCTCGGTGTCTCTCTCTCTCTCTCTCTGTCTCGGTGTCTCTCTCTGTCTCTCTCTCTCTCGGTCTCGGCCTCCCAGTCCTGGTTTCCCGGTATTATTGATACGCAGCAGGGTAGGTTTTAATTAGTCTTTCTGCAGATGGCCAATTAACATTCATTACTTTTGCCGTCAGCATTTAATTATGAGTTGGGAGAAGTGGCTGGGCAGGTGACTGAGAAGAACTAATACTGAACCCCCCCCCTGCATCATTTTACAGGCTGCAATGAGAGAGAGGGTCAGAAAGGGAAAGAGAGCGAGACAAAGAGAGAGCGATAGAGCAGGAGCTAAAGAGAGATGGAGAAAGCATGAGAGACATAGAGAATGCAAGAGAAAGCACAGGTGTGCAAGCCAAGTGTGGGGAAAGGTGACAGAGTGATGGAGACAGCGGGATAGAGAGACAGACAGCAATAGAGACAGAGAGAGCGAGAGAGAGGCAGCAATAGAGGCGGTGAGAGCGAGAGATAGAGTGACACACAGCATTAGAGAGAGAGAGAAAGAGAGAGAGACAGATAACAATAGAAGCAGCAAGAGAGAGATGGAGTGACACACAGCAATAGAGAGAGAGAGAGGGAGAGATTCAAAGAAGAAACATACAAATTAGCAAGGAAAAGCAATAGACCTGAGGATTGGGAACAGTTTAAAATTCAGCAAAGGCGTTGATTAAGACGGGGAAACTACAATTGGAAAGCAAACAAGCAGGGAACATAAAAACAGACTGTAAAAGTTTCTACAGGTGTGTAAAGAGGAAAAAGATTGATAAAAACTAATCTAGGCCCCTTACAGTCAGAAACGGGGGAATTCACAACAGGAAACAAAGAAATGGCTGAGGAACTAAATTCGTACTTTGCTTGTCTTCACAAAGGGAGACAGGAATAATGTACCGGGGGTTCTGAGACACACGGGTTTCAGTGAGGAGCTGAAGGAAATCAGAATTAGTAAAGAAAAGGAGCGGGATTCTCCATTTCAGAGACGATCCGGGGGCTGGTTTAGCACAGTGGGCTAAACAGCTGGCTTGTAATGCAGAACAAGGCCAGTAGTGCGGGTTCAATTCCCGTACCGGCCTCCCCGAACAGGCGCCGGAATGTGGCGACTAGGGGCTTTTCACAGCAACTTCATTGAAGCTACTTGTGACAATACGCGATTATGATTAATATTATATTAAGGGCAGGATCAGCCATGATTATAATCATGGAGGAGGCGGAGGAGGCTCGAATGGCTGAATGACCATCTCCTGCTTCTATGTTTCTATGTAAGAGATAGGGAGACAGATTGAGTGAGAGAGACCAAGAGAATGAATGAAATAACGCTAATCTGTAATCAGTGTACAGAAATCTCTCATTCCTACTTATTTATTCACAGTTTTTATGCTGAATGGCTGTTCAGTTCTGCAGACACAGAGGAACTCTAATATCTCCTCCCAATGAACAGGCATTCGCCCCCACAGGGCAGCCTGTTTCACTGTAACCACTACCATATCTGAGCCAAGGCCTACTCTCAGAAGCAGGAGCCTTTTATTTTTTTCTGTCCCAAGAGTTAATTTAATTATTTTTCGTTCTCTAAGCTAAAAGGGTCGCTGGTTAGGCCAGCATTCTTTTGTTTACACATCCCTAGTTGCCCTTCAAAAGGTGGGGGGGGGGTGAGCTGCCTTCTTGAACCGCTGCAGTCCCTGAGGTGTAGGTACACCCACTCTGCTGTTAGGGAGGGAGTTCCAGGATTTTGCCCCAGCGGCAGTAAAGGAACGGCGATATATTTCCAAGGAAGGGAGTCACGGTAGCACAGTGGTTAGCACTGTTGCTTCACGGCACCAGGGTCCCAGGTTCGATTCCCGGCTTGGGTCACAGTCTGTGTGAAGTCTGCACGTTCTCCCCGTGTCTGCGTAGTTTTTCTTCCGGGTGCTCCGGTTTCCTCCCACAAGTCCTGAAAGACATGCTTGTTAGGTGATTTGGACATTCTGAATTCTCCCTCTGTGACCCGAACAGGCGCCGGAATGTGGTGACTGGGGGCTTTTCACAGTAACGTCATTGAAGTGTTAATGTAAGCTTACTTGTGACACCAATAAATATTATTATTATTATAAGTTCAGGGTGGTGAGTGACTTGGAGGGGACCCTCCAGGTGGTGGGGTTCCCAGGTATCTGCTGCCCTTGTCCTTCTAGATGGTAGTGGTCGTGGGTTTGGAAGGTGCTGCCTGAGGAACCTTGCTGAGTTGCTGCAGAGCATCTTGTAGATGGTACACACGGCTGATACTGTTCGTCGGTGGTGGAGGGTTTGAATGTTTGTGGAAGGGGGAGCGAATCAAGCGGGGCTGCTTTGTCCTGGATGGTGTCGAGTTTCTTGAGTGTTGTTGGAGCTGCACTCATCCAGGCAAGTGGAGAGTATTCCGTTACACTCCTGACTTGTGCCTTGTAGATGGTGGGCAGGCTTGCGGAGGGGGGGGGGCGGCGGGGGGGGGGGGGGGGGGGGGGGGGGGGGGGGCAGGAGGTGAGTTATTCTCTGCAGGATTCCTAGCCTTTGACCTGCAGTTGTAACCGCGGTGTTTACTACAAATGTGTTAACAGCAGCTTAGAAACAGCTGACGGAGGACTGCACCTCAAGCTCTTTGGTCCCCACACAGAGTTATTGACCCTTGGGCCTTGTCCAGGTTCCTGTTGTAACCCCTCTCCGCACGGCCACACAAAGGCGGCGTAAAATACTGAGAGAGAATAAGCTGTCAACATTTCTTGAACAGTGACATTACAATCTCTAATAAAATTTAAGAAAATTAAATGTAGATTTTGGTGCAAATGACACACTGAGTTAAGAATGATTAACAGGAGTTGTAAAATAAAGTGATTGGCAGTGTTCAAAATGAGCTGTAAGGGAGGTCTGTGAATAACGTTCTCACCAGTGCTCCTGGCCTTAGAATGTATTTTCCATAGTTTTGCATTGCAGCCACAGGCAGTTTAAGCAGTCATTTCCCAAGTACTCCTAAACGTGGGCACTGACAGGCATCTGGATATACTAACTGAAAGTTCAGGCCGTTATTTATCGCCCCTAAGATCTCCTTCCTTGGCTCAGTCTCAACCTTTGTCGGGTTTCACCCTGGGAGTTTATTTTATGTCCAAGGCACAATATAAATGGAGCTTGTTGGTGAGTGTCAGGCTAGATTATGGGCTTGAATCTACAACCTTTTGGAGACCAAGGTGAGAGAGCCTCCCACCCAGTCAAACCTGACAGCTGTGGGGCAAAGAGGAGGGGGGTTCACACTGAATTCAGACAAACACTATAATGTCACTGAGCCTCAAACTACACTGTGGGCTAATTTGCAAATGCTGAAAGGTTCACCTGTTCAAACTCAGTAAGTGACTTATTTATTGTATACCTGTTAAGGCCACCAGTAAGCATAGAACCGTAGAATCTCTACAGTGCAGAAGGAGGCCATTCGGCCCATCGGCTCCGCACCGACCCTCCAAAAGAGCACCCCACCCAGGCCCACTCCCCCGCCCTATCCCCGCGACCGCACCTAACCTGCCCATCCCTGGGCACTAAGGGGTAATTTAGCACGGCTAATCCACCTAACCTGCACATCTTTGGACTGGAAACCGGAGCACCCGGAGGAAACCCACGCCCACACGGGGAGGATGTGCAGACTCTGCACAGGCACCCAAGGCCGGAATTGAACCCAGGACTCTGGCGCTGTGAGGCAACAGTGCTAACCACTGTGGCGCCCTATGTCGGGTAATATGTCAGGTATTTTAAAAGGAAGAAAGATTTGCATGGGACGTTTCAAAGTGTGTTACAGCCAAAGATGTATATTTTCAGTGCAGTCATTGTTATAATGTAGGAAGCAAACTCACAGACATCAAAGTTCTCACAGACGGCAATGTGACTACGACCAGCTGATGGCCGAACGTTCCCACTTTGGGGCATAATTAGCATCTTGGCTCAAATGACACCAATTTAGAGGAGATGTTTTCTCATGTTTCTGCCTTGGCCTGTCGCCGACGGTAAAATCTGCTGGGAATCTGCAACAGTCCAGAAAGTTATTTATTATGAAAAGAAAATTCACGTTAAAAAAATGCTTTGTGATACGTTCAAGAGGAGGAGATGGTGATTTAATTTGAGGTGGGGGGGGGGGAGGGCAATGGTGGTAATGTCACTCGATTAGTAATCCAGTGATTCAAGGCCAGCATGCAGTGTGGTTGACTCTAAGATACCCTGTGAAATGGCCGAGCCATTCAGATCAAGGGCAATTAGAAATGGGCAATAAATGCTGACAATCCCCACACCTTATAAAATAATTTTTAAAAGATCAAAGATCATGTTGCTGCTTGATGATTACAGCGTAAAATGGGCTTAGCCTGAAGAATAATCATTTTTGTTTTAACGAACGTGCCAACATGTGAATAACAAATGTTCAGTCCACCACGTGCGAGAAACCCATTTTCAAATGACTGCAAATGACTTTAGAAACATTATAATGTCACTGACCCTCAAATTACACAGTGGGGTAGCTCACAAATGCTGAAGGGTTCACCTGTTTGAACTCAGTAAGTAGCTTATTTATTGTAAACATGTTAAGGCCACCAGTAATAGGTCAGGTATTTTAAAAGGAAGGAATATTTGCATTTATGTAATATTGCCCATGGCAGCTATTTTCAAAGTCAGGGTCGCAACCCGCGGGCGGGTCGTGAGTCATCGGTTGCCGCGTTCCCGATTGCGGGAAGAAGTGCCCAACGGCCGCCACCCGGCTTGCCCCCCTCAGCGGCGCGCAGGCCCGAAGCCCAGTGAGGCAGATCGCCTCCCCCCTGACGTCAGCGCGTTGAACCAGGAGCAGATTCTTTTAATATATCGATGGAGTCCTCCCTCCAGTAGCGGCGACGGAGAGCAGGTCACGTGGCCCGTACACTGACATCACTTGTGCTCTGGGCATGAGAGAGAGATTCCTCCGTTTTGTCGCTGCCAGCAGTGAGCTCCAGGGCCTCTGGCGGACAACCCATGAAGAAGAAGCTGAAAACAGAAACAAAGCAGCATGAAGATGGTTACTTGAGGGGTGGGTTTATTAAATGTGCCACTGCTAATCAGGATGTAAGGTCCATGTGTGTTACATGCAGGGAGGTACCGGCAAAAGAAAGATTAAAACCCTCAAAACGTCAAAGGCATTTGAAATGAAATGAAATGAAAAGCGCTTATTGTCACAAGTAGGCTTCAAATGAAGTTACTGTGAAAAGCCCCTAGTCGCCACATTCCGGCGCCTGTTCGGGGAGGCTGGTACGGGAATTGAACCGTGCTGCTGGCCTGCCTTGGTCTGCTTTAAAAGCCAGCGATTTTGAAGACTAAACATAGCGAGTTCGAGGACAAAACTCTTAATTTTTTTCAACGGATGCAGTGAGATCTTAAATCATCAGGTGAAGTCACTATCAGAAATGTAACATTGGGGGGGCAGCACGGTGGCACAGTGGTTAGCACTGCAGCCTCACGGCGCCGAGGTCCCTGGTTCGATCCCGGCTCCGGGTCACTGTCCGTGTGGAGTTGGCGCGTTCACCCCGTGGCTGCGTGGGTTTCGCCCCCACAGCCCAAAGATGTGCAGGGTAGGTGGATTGGCCACGCTAAGTTGCCCCTTAATTGGAAAAAATGAATTGGGTACTCAAAATTAATATTAAAAAAAAGAAATGTAACATTGAAGAACAAACGAGTGAGGACCAAGCAGGTAACCCGTCACATTACAGGTAAGTGAAAATGGTGGGTCGCGAAGGTCGACCGGTGTGGGTGCATAAGACCATAAGACATAGGAGCGGAAGTAAGGCCATTCGGCCCATCGAGTCCATTCCACCATTCAATCATGGCTGATTTCAACTCCATTTACCCGCTCTCTCTCCATAGCCCTTAATTCCTCGAGAAATCAAGAATTTATCAACTTCTGTCTTAAAGACACTCAACGTCCCGGCCTCCACCGCCCTCTGTGGCAATGAATTCCACAGACCCACCACTCTCTGGCTGAAGAAATTTCTCCTCATCTCTGTTCTAAAGTGACTCCCTTTTATTCTAAGGATGTGCCCCTGGGTCCTAGTCTCCCCTGCTAATGGAAACAACTTCCCTACGTCCACCCTATCTAAGCCATTCATTATCTTGTAAGTTTCTATTAGATCTCCCCTCAACCTCCTAAACTCCAATGAATATAATCCCAGGATCCTCAGACGTTCATCGTATGTTAGGCCTACCATTCCTGGGATCATCCGTGTGAATCTCCGCTGGACCCGCTCCAGTGCCAGTATGTCCTTCCTGAGGTGTGGGGCCCAAAATTGCTCACAGTATTCTAAATGGGGCCTAACTAATGCTTTATAAAGCTTCAGAAGTACATCCCTGCTTTTATATTCCAAGCCTCTTGAGATAAATGATAACATTGCATTTGCTTTCTTAATTATGGACTCAACCTGCAAGTTTACCTTTAGAGAATCCTGGACTAGGACTCCCAAGTCCCTTTGCACTTCAGCATTATGAATTTTGTCACCGTTTAGAAAATAGTCCATGCCTCTATTCTTTTTTCCAAAGTGCAAGACCTCGCACTTGCCCGCGTTGAATTTCATCAGCCATTTCTTGGACCACTCTCCTAAACTGTCTAAATCTTTCTGCAGTCTCCCCACCTCCTCCATACTACCTGCCCCTCCACCTATCTTTGTATCATCGGCAAACTTAGCCAGAATGCCCCCGCGATGGTCGGCCGGTGTGGGTCGTGAAGATCGACCGGTGAGGGTCGTGAAGGTCGACCGGTGAGGGTCGCGAAGGTTGGCCGGCGTGGGTCGTGAAGGTCGACCGGGGTGGGTCCCGAACGATGGCTGGCTGGTAAAAATGGGGCCGGACAAAAAAGTTTGAAAAACACTGGCCAATGGGATGTTTCAAAGTATGATACAGCCAAAGACATGTTTTCAGTGTGGTCATTGTTACAATGTAGGACAGGCACCAGCCAATTCACACACCCTCACACTACAGTGCAGCTATTCCCCGCACTGAGACACTGCTGGGGGGTGGGGGGGGGATGCGAACATGCGCTGAAATCTCTGGAGGAGGGGGTGGGTGCAGTGGGGGGGGGGGGGGGAGGGAGGGGAGTATGAGCCTCTCAGCCTGGGTGACCTCCCTCAGACTGAGCCAGCAGGGCTGAGACTCAATGTATCACTGCCAGGAAATTAAAACAGAATTTAAATGCCTGAACTAACCTGAAGCAAACCATCACTGACAGTCAGATAGTATCTTCTACTTGTAAATGAGGGAAGGTTGAAACATTTTGCTTTCTTATTTTTGATGGACGGTGTGGATCGGCACGGGTCCGCCCCTCAGAGGGCAGAGAGCAACATCTTGGCGGCGTGACCATTCATTCCGATTTCCCCAGGAACAGGGCACGGGGAAACTGAAACAGTGACAACGCCATTTAAAATAATTATACAGCAATAAAGAAACATTTTGAATTCAGTGGGTAAACAATAGCATGGTGCTGTCGCCTGTAGTTGTGCCTGTCACAACACTTCAGCAAGGAACCTCGCTGCCTCCAACTTGCCGTGGGACATCCTCCCAATAAGATAGAGACAAAAGACACGATTTAAGTGAGAAAGAATATACTGCCCCATATTGCCACATACGTTTGGCGGTTATACCCACGGTATATCCCCATTTATAGATACAAATACAGAAACCAGAGTGGGGGGGGGGGGGGGGGGGAACAGGTGGAGGTGGTGGGTAAGAAAGAGGCAAAGAGAGAAACATTAAAAGGAAGGGAATGAAAGAAATAGAAGGAACTGTGTATTTCTGCTTAACGACACTCATTTTATATTCAATATTTTGTATTCAATTCATAGATTTCATAGAATTTACAGTGCAGAAGGAGGCCATTTGGCCCATCGAGTCTTAGAAAGAGCACCCTACCCAAGCCCACACCCCACGCTATCCCCATCACCCAGTAACCCCACCCAATACTAAGGGCAATTTTGGACACTGAGGACAATTTAGCATGGCCAATCCACCTAACCTGCACATCTTTGGACTGTGGGAGGAAACCGGAGCACCCCGAGGAAACCCACGCACACACGGGGAGGACGTGCAGACTCCGCACAGACAGAGAACCAAGCCGGAATCTAACCTGGGACCCTGGAGCTGTGAAGCAATTGTGCTAACCACTATGCTACCGTGCTGCCCTGGGATGTAGGCATCACTAGTAGTGACTGCTCATCCCTGAGGGTAATGAGGAGTCAGGTGCAAGCCAGGACCAGGTAAGGACAGATGTCCTTTCTTCCTTAAAGGACATTACTGAACCAGATGGGGTTTTAACCCCTGGGATGAAAGCAAATCACTGCGGATGCTGGAATCCGAAACAGAAAATGCTGGACCACCTCAGCAGGTCGGACAGCACCCGTGGAGAGAGAAAGGAGGGAGCTAATGGGTCATCGAGACTCCAAGGGTTGGGTTTTTACACTGGGTGCAGTTGTGCGTTTTGAGTGGACGGGACCGGTTTCAATTTAATACTGGTGCATTCTTCAGGGGCCTGGGTCCCAAGTTCTGGAATTGCGGTTGTCTGTCTGGACACTTCCTCACGTACCTTCCAGACAAATGCTGCGCGAGGGACTTGGAACGAGACTTACTCCAACAATGGCGCCACATAAATGCCGGCCTCCGATGACGAAGTGCCGGCCACATGATGAAGGAGCAGCGCTCCGAAAGCTAGTGATTCCAAATAAACCTGTTGGACTTTAACCTGGTGTTGTGAGACTTCTTACTGTGCCGTTATTGTGGCATTTCCGTGTTTGTTGGGACGGTAAATGTCATGTTAAAATGATGGGGATGGGTGGGGTGGGGTGGTGGATCCCCAGGTGGGATAAGGGGCAAAGACCGTGTTGCGGCTCAGTCTATCAAAGTGAGTTTGAAAACGCCCCCGGGAGTATTGGTGAGCTGAATTGGAAAGCAGGACATGTCGGGACTCCCCAAGGGGAGGCTGTGTGTGTGCGTGTGTGTGTGGGTCGGGGTCTGGAACTCTGTCTGCTCACTCTGCAAAGCCACCAAAACCCCCCACCCCACAATCTACCCTTCCTCACCCTGCTCTCCACCTTCTCAACCAAAGCTGCTGAAGAAATTAAAACAATCTCTTCAGCAACAAAAATAATGGACCAGTTAATCATTGCCAAGGGCTCCTATTTCACACTGGTGTCAAGCTATTTGTTCTGCTTAACGATTGGTCGTTGTGAATAAATATTAATTAATAACTATTGGCTTTAATTGACATGATTGCATTCCGACCCCGTCCCTTCAAAAAAAACCCCAAATCTTCCCTCCCGCAGATTGAGATGTTAAACGTGAATGTTTGAGGGGCTGCAGAAGCTGATTAAGGGAGTGTGTTGCACGCAGGCTGAATGAAGTGAGGAGAGCGAGGGAGCATGTTGGCAAAGAATAAATGGTTCTCATTAACTGCATGTCTAGCCGGGGTGAAGGATGGTTCAGGAGAGGTTGCAGGTCAGCGAGACGGAGCTGAAAACAGCAACAGATACCACCGCAGCCCCCCCCACCCAAAAAAAACCCATATGATTCCGGACAGAATCCAGACAACAGGATCCGGCAGAGGGAAGGGCGACTCTGAGAGTGGAGGGAGGTGAAACCACACGGCAAAAACACAGAACGTTAAAAAGGAGACAAAAAAGTGCCAACGTGAAATGACAAAACCATTAAAAAAAGAACGTGGGAAAGGGAAAAGTTAATTACAACTTATAGATGAAGAGAACGTGGGAAAGAGAAAGAGAGTGAGAATTGAAGAGTCGGCCAGAGGTGGGAAGAGGAGAGAGGGAGAGAGATAATTATAATAATAATCTTTATTATTGTCACAGGTAGGTTTACATTAACACTGCAATGAAGTTACTGTGAAAAGCTCCTAGTCGCCACACTCCGGCGCCTGTTCGGGTACACAGATGTCCAATTCACCCAACAAGCACGTCTTTCGGGACTTGTGGGAGGAAACCGGAGCACCCGGAGGAAACCCACGCACACACGGGGAGAAGGTGCAGACTCCGCACAGACAGTGACCCAAGCCGGGAATCGAACCTGGGACCCTGGAGCTGTGAAGCAACAGTGCTAACCACTGTGCCACCATGCCGCCCGGTGATCCAGCAGTGATCATGACTGACAGTGTCACCTCAAAGCATGGAAAATGGGGATTATTGTAGAGATCCCCATGCTATAAACTTTTAAATAGGAGAAAGGAAGACTCACATTTGTACAGTGCTGTTGGGATCTCAGGGATACCCCCAAAGCATTTCACAGCCAATGAAATATTTTTGAAGTGTGGTCACTTTGTGATGGAGGAAACACAGCAGCCGTTTTGAATATAACAAGTACTCATAGAGAACCATGTGATCATGACAAGCTTTCACTGGAAAGATGGAGGCTGAGGGGAGATCTGATGGAGGTCTACAAAATAATGAGAGGCAAAGACAAGGGTGGATAGTCAGAGGCTTTTTCCAAAGGTGGAAGTGTCAATTACCGGGGGGGGGGGCAGAGGTTCAAGGTGAGAGGGGGAAAGTTTAAGGGAGATGCGCGGGGTAGGCTTTTCACGCAGAGTGGTGGGTGCCTCGAACGCGCTGCCAGAGGATGTGGTGGAAACAGGCACATTAGCAACATTTACGAGTCATCTGGATAGGGAGGAAATAGAGGGATACGGACCGAGTGAGGGCAGAAGGTTTTATTTTAGTTAGGGCATTGTGATCGGCACAGGCCTGGAGGGCCGAAGGGCCTGTTCCTGTGCTGTACCGTCCTTTGTTCTTCGTTCTTTGATCTGTCCATTGAGGGAGAGGGCCCCTCCTCTTCTTTAATGTAGTGCTGTGGGATCTTACATGTCTATTGAGACAGCAGACCCTGCCTCTACTTTGTCCAAAAGACAGGCAGCCAACAGTGCAGCATTCCCTCGGTGGTGCACTGAACTGTCAGCCTAGATATGTGATGAAGTTAGTAGAGTAGGAGTTGAACCTCTCGCCTTGATGACTAAGACAGTACTGCCAACTGAACTAGTCCAAACCATGCAGGTGAGGTGGATTGGCCATGATAAATTGCCCTTAGTGACCAAAAAGGTTAGGAGGGGTTATTGGGTTACGGGGATAGGGGGAAGTGAGGGCTTAAGTGGGTCGGTGCAGACTCGATGGGCCGAATGGCCTCCTTCTGCACTGTATGTTCTATGAACCAGCACTAGGCCATAAGGCCATAAGAGGTAAGAGCAGAGTGAGGCAATTTGGCTCCGCCATGACTGATCTGAAATGATAATCCTCAACTCCGCTTTCCCGCTTTATCCCTATAACCCTCGATTCCATTACTGATTAAAAAACTGTCTCCCTCAGCCTTGACTCAGCACTAACAATAATGAAGAGGAGGCAGCAGGGTAAGAGTCCTTTCAGTGCAACTGGGCTTGTGCGTGAAGCTGACCTCAGTAATATTTCGGGAAAGGCTGCAGTAAGATGCCCAGAGACACAAGGTGCGTGCATTGCAGACATTGTTACAGCTTAACACCCAGCTGCACCTCCCTTTCAACTTTGAAGAGCTTCTGCTCCGCCCACGCACGCCTTCGCTCCACATCGTGGAACCGGCAGGAGATCAGAGATTGAACACGTTCCAGCGCTGCGGTTCAGCGGAGTGGAAAATAGACTTTAAACCCCACCACTGAGCCCAGCCCAGCCTCGACCCCAGAGCGAGACCACGGGCCTGGTCCAGAGTAACGAGGGATCCATGAACTGGAGTGGGCACTGGGAAGGAGCACAGGATGCAAGCAGGGCCCAAGGAGATCTGATTTATTGCAGATTAATCATTAAATATTGAAATAAGAATTAATGACCTCTTTTCCAGCTGGTTAAACATTTAATTGACCCTCTCTGTGATGTTCTCAGACTCTCCCCATTTACCAGTTAGTGACTGGGCTGGGTTTGTTTCCTGACAAGTTTCGAAGGGTTCAGACAGGTAGAGAGACCATCACCTGGAAACACATCTGAACTACAACACAGGTGGGGCAATAATCCCAGTTTAATGATCTTTTGTTACCTGAAGGAAAAGACTGGGACAAGGGCGTTTGCCTTCAGCCAGTCGAGCATTGTTTAGCTCATGGCCTTCTTTTGTCAGAGTTGCTTTTTTATTATTTCCGAATTTATCCCCTGTTAAATTCAAAGCACACACAGGCTCAAAGAGATAATCAGTAATTGTGGCCTGAAGGACCCACAGCCAGACAGTACACAACGGGTGTCAGATAAACAGCTCACACAGCACCCATTCATCACTTTGTATTCTTTCAAGGGTTGTGGACATCGCCACCCCAGCAAGTATTGCCCGCTCCTGATTGCCCTTCAGAAAGCTGCCTTCTTGAACCGCTGCAGCCCATGTGGCGGGGACATCACAGTAACTTCATTGCAGTGTTAATGTAAGCCTGCTTGTGACAGTAAAGGTTATCATTACTATTATTAGGTACACCCACAAGTTACGTGCAGAACACACTGGATTGAATTTATTGCCGCGTGTCACAGAATTTACAGTGCAGAAGGAGGCCACTCGGCCCATCGAGTCTGCACCAGCCCTTGGAAAGAGCACCCCTTACCCAAGCCCACACCTCCACCCTATCCCTACACCTCCACCCGATCCCCGTAACCCCACCTAACCTTTTTCGGACGCGAAGGGCAATTTATCACGGCCAATCCACCCTAACCTGCGCGTCTTTGGACTGTGGGAGGAAACCGGAGCACCCGGAGGAAACCCACGCAGACACGGGGAGGATGTGCAGACTCCGCACAGTGACCCGAGCCGGGAATCGAACCTGGGACCCTGGCACTGTGAGGCAGCTGTGCTAACCACCGTGCTACCGTGCTGCCCTTGTGTACCGAGGTACACGCAAAGGTATTGTTCTGCGTGAAGTCCAGGCAGATTGTTCCATACCTGAGAAAACATAGAACATACATAAATGCACAATGTAAATACACAGACACAGGGAGTTACACAGGGAAATATGAGGCCTCAAGCTTGTTGATAGAGATAGGTTTTAAATAGTGTCTGAAAGGAGTAAAGCGAATTGGAGAGGTGGAGCAAATGAGGGAGGGAATTCCAGAGCTCAGGGTGTAGACAAGGATTTTTCAAAATTTGGGACACCTCCGGCATTTCAAATGAGGAAATGAGGCTGTGAGCACTCCTCTGCCAGGGACACAACTAGGCAGTGTACGTACTGGCCAGGATCTCACATCTGGATCTGCTGGAGAGAGCTGCCCAGGAGAGTTCAGTGCAGGACAGAGCAGTGCTGGTGTTAGCTCTGTACAAAGATCCAGGGCCTCTGGTTAACAGCCTACAAAGAAGAAACGTAACTCGGGAACAAAACAGTATAAAGATGTATGGTTTTGTCAATTGTGCCAGTGCAAATAAGGATACAAACCCAATGTGTGTTGTATGCAGGGAAGTACTGGAAAATGAGAGGAGAAGTTAAAGATTTTGAAAGAGAAGGGAAGGGTGAAAAATCCTTTTTGATGTTGAGACCCAGAGTCAGTTATTAACTTACAGCTGACTCTAAATGAAAAGACTGAGCTGCTGAACCTGATCTGTGACACCACATAAAAAAACATACCATAAGTCCATGAGGCTGCCAGCACTCTGGAGTAGCATTTCTCACAAGTATCCAGTGCTGAGTAAAATAAGCATTTTGTTGCTCTTGCCCTTCACAACGAACTACATGTACGAGGTTGGATTTTCCATTCTCACGAAGATGAAGACCCCACAAAGGATCCGGCTGAAGTCTGCACCTGATATGCTCATGAGCGAACCTACCAGACAAGCGGGAAACTGTTCAACCTCCGAAGGCTCCAGACCAGAACCAAGATCACGCCAACCTCAGTCATTGAGCTCCAGTACACAGATCACGCGCATTCAGAAGCCGAGCTACAAATCATTCTCGAGAATGGGCCTCAGACTAAACATCCGGAAAACGAAGGGTCTCTACCAGCCCACTCCTGCCTCACAAAACTGTCCTCCAACCATCAAGATCCACCGTGAGCCCTTGGACAATGTGGATTATTTCCCACACCTCGGGAGCTTTCTTTCGGTGCGAGCAGACATTGACAACAAAATCCAGCATCGGCTCCAATGTGCCAGTGCAGTCTATAGACACCTGAGGAACGGAGTATTCGTAGACCGAGACCTCACACCCAGCACCAAGCTCATGGTCTGGAGAGCAGCCGTGGTCCCCTCCCCCCTGTATACATCAGAAACATGGACAACGTGCAGCAGACACCTCAAACCCTTGGAGACGTATCACCAACACTGCCTCCGCAAAGCCCTGCAAATCCACTGGCAGGTAGGCGTTCCAACGTGAGCGTCCTCTCCCAGACCAATATCCCCAGAATCGAGGCACTGGTCACACTCGACCAGCTGCGGTGGGCGGGCCACATTGCCCGCATGCCCGACACAAGACTTCGGAAACAGGTGCTCTACTCCGAGCTCCGCAATGACAAGCGATCGCTCAGAGGACAGAGGAAACGCCACAAGCACACTCTCCCTAAATAAATGCATCATCCCCACCAACACGTGGGAATCGCTTGCCTTAGAACGCACAAACTGGAGAAAAAACATCCACGAGGGCGCCAATCGCCTTGAGCGCCGGAGAGTGGAGCACGCAGAGGCAAAGCGTAAACAGCAGAAGGAGAGCACAGAATCCAGAGCGTCCCACCCACCCACCCCATCAAACACCACCTGCCAAACCTGCGCATCCAGGATTGGACTATTCAGCCTCCTCATTTATGAAAATAGAACCAAGGTGTGTATTTAGTTGCTCAGCAATTTCTTTGTTCCCCATTATGAATTCCCGTTTCTGACTGTAAGAGATCTACATTCGTCTTCACGAATCGTTTTCTCTTCACATACCTACAGAAATCTTTACAATTAGTTTTTATGCTCCCTGCATTTACTCTATTTTCCCTTCTTAATCAATCCATTTTTCCTCCTTTGCTGAATCCTGAATTGTTCCCAATCCTCAGGTCTGTTGTTTTTACCAACCAATTTGTATGCCTCTTCCTTGGATGAAATACTATCCCTAATTTACCTTGTAAGCCATGGATTGGCCATCTTTCCTGTTTTACTTTTGTGCCAGAGAAGAATAATCAGTTGTTGCAGTTCACCCATGCGCTCTTTGAATATTCGCCATTGCCCATCCACCATCAACCCGTTAAGTAACATTCCCCAATCCGTCATAGCCAACTCGCGACTCATACCATCGTCGTTTATTTTATTAAGATTCAGGATCCCAGTCTCAGAATTAACTAACATCACTCTCCATCTGGATGAAAAATTCTATGATATTATGTTCGCTCATCCCTAAGGGGGTCTCACACAACTAGATTGCCAATGATTCTGTTCTCATTACACGGTACCTAGTCTGGGAAGGCCTGCTCTCTAGTTGGTTCCACAACTTATTGGTTCAGACAACCATCCCCGTTTACACTGCAAGAATTCCTCCTCTGCGGTATTGTGACCAATTTGACCCTTTATCTCATAACTCCCTGTTTAATACTATTCCCAGCATTACCACGACAGTTTGGGGGTCTGTATACAACGCCCAATAACATGTTTTGCCCCTTGATTTTTCACAACTCGACCCATCCAGATTCCACATTAACGGAGCTAATATCCATCCTCACTATTGCGTGAACTCCCTCTTTAACCAGCAATGCAACCCCATCACCTCTTCCTTCCTAAATGTTGAATAGCCCAGGATGTTCAATTCCCATCCCTGGTCAACCTGCAGACATGTCTCTGTAATGCCAACTATATCAAACCTGTATACATCTATTTGCGTGATTAATTCATCCACTTTATTGCGAATCCTCGCACAATATAAAACAGCATTCACAAACATCTATAACATCCTTCACATAGTAAGAAGTCTTACAACGCCAGGTTAAAGTCCAACAGGTTTGTTTCAAACACTAGCTTCCGGAGCGCTGCTCCTTCCTCAGGTGAAGGAATCTGTTGGACGTTAACCTGGTGTTGTAAGACTTCTTGCTGTGCTCACCCCAGTCCAACGCCGGCATCTCCACATCATCCTTCACATACACACATATAACAACCTTCACGCTCACGATTTAGCAATCTTCACACAGACCAGATATAAAATCCATCACACGCACAAGATAAAGAAAACTTCACACATATTTGTACAACAACTTTCACAAAATCACCTACAACAATCATCACACCCACATATATATTCCAACCATCAGGCACACATATATAATAATCTTCACAAACACATTACATAAAAATAGTCACACATACACCACACATACACTATATAACAATCTTCACACACAATACAAAACAATCTTCTACACAATATATAACCTTCACACACAATATCTAACCATCTTCACACACACAATATATAATAATCTTTATTGTCACAAGCAGGCTTACATTGACACTGCAATGAAGCTATTGTGAAAAGCCCCAAGTCGCCACACTCCGGCGCCTGTTCGGGTACACAGAGGGAGAATTTAGAATGTCCAAATTACCTAATAGCACGTCTTTCAGGAATTGTGGGAGGAAACCGGAGCACCCGGAGGAAACCCACGCAGACACGGGGAGAATGTGCAGACTCCGCACAGACAGTGACCCAAGTCGGGAATCGAACCTGGGACCCTGAACGCTGTGAAGCCACAGTGCTAACCACTGTGCTACCCACACACACAATACATAACAGTTTTTCCACACACAATATATCTTCACACACTATATATCATAGACTCATAGAATCCCGACAGTGTAGAAAGAGGCCACTCAGACCATTGAGTCTTCACTGACCCCTCAAATGACCACCCTACCTCCGCCCTATTTCCCACTCTGTAACCTGCACACCTTTGGACTGTGGGAGGAAACCGGAGCACCCGAAGGAACCCCACACACACACGGGGATTATGTGCAGACCCCACACAGAAAGTAATCAAAGGTGGAAATCAAACACGGGTCCCTAGCGCTGTGAGACAGCAGTGCTAACCATTGTGCCACCATGCCTCCCATCATAACAATCTTCACTTAAACAACATATAACGATCTTCACACACACAATACATAATCTTCACACACAATATATAAGAATCTTCACACACAATGTATAACAATCTTCACACACAATGTATAACAATCTTCACACACAATGTATAACAATCTTCACACACAATGTATAACAATCTTCACACACAATGTATAACACTCTTCACTCACACAATAATCTTCACACATAATATATAACAATCTTCACACACAATGTATAACAATCTTCACACACAATGTATAACAATCTTCACACACAATGTATAACAATCTTCACGCACAATGTATAACAATCTTCACACACAATGTATAACAATCTTCACACACAATGTATAACACTCTTCACTCACACAATAATCTTCACACATAATATATAACAATCTTCACACACAATGTATAACAATCTTCACACACAATGTAAAACAACCTTCACACACGCATTACATAATCTTTACATGCAATGTATAACAATCTTCACACACAATGTATAACAATCTTCACACACAATGTATAACAATCGTCACACACAATGTATAACACTCTTCACTCACACAATACATAATCTTCACACACAATATATAACGATCTTCACACGCACAATGTATAACAATCTTCACACAGACAATGTATAACAATCTTCACACACGCAATACATAATAATCTTCACACACACAATGTATAACAATGTTAACAGATACAATATATAACAATCTCCCACACACAATATATAACAATCATCACACACAATATAAAAAAATCATCACACAAATGTATAACAATTGTCACACACAATAAATAACAATATATAACAATCTTTACACACAATATATAACAATCATCACACACACAATATATAACAATCTTCACACACACAATATATAACAATCTTCACACACACAATGTATAACAAACTTCACACACAATATATAACATTCTTCACACACACAATATATAACAATCTCCACACACACAATATATAACAATTTTCACACACACAATATATAACAAACTTCACACACACAATATATAACAAACTTCACACACAATATATAACATTCTTCACACACACAATATATAACAATCTTCACACACACAATATATAACAAACTTCACACACACAATATATAACAATCTTCACACACACAATATATAACAAACTTCACACACAATATATAACATTCTTCACACACACAATATATAACAATTTTCACATACAATATATAACAATCTTCACACACGCAATATATAACAATCTTCACACACAATATATAACAATGTTCACACACAATATATAACAATCTTAACACGCAATATTGAACAATCTTCACACGCAATATATAACAATCTTCACACACAATGTATAACAATCTTCACACATAATGTATAACAATCTTCACACACAATATTGAACAATCAACACACACAATATATAACAATCTTCACACACACAATATATAACAATCTTCACACACAATATATAACAATCTTCACACAGACAATATATAACAATCTTCACACACAATATATAACAATCTTCACACACAATGTATAACAATCTTCACACACAATATTGAACAATCATCACACACAATATATAACAATGTTCACACACAATATATAACAATCTTAACACACAATATTGAACAATCTTCACACGCAATATATAACAATCTTCACACACATTATATAAAAATCTTCGCACACACAATGTATAACAATCTTCACACACAATATTGAACAATCATCACACACAATATATAACAATCTTCACACATAATATTGAACAATCTTCACACATAATATTGAACAATCTTCACACGCAATATATAACAATCTTCACACACACTATATAACAATCTTCACACAAACAATATATAACAATCATCCCACACACAATATATAACAACCTTCACACACACAATATATAATAATCTTCACACACACAATATATAACAATCTTCACACACACAATATATAACAATCTTCACACACACAATATATAACAATCTTCACACACAAAATACATAACAATTGTCAGACACACAATTTATCACAATTTTCACAGACAATATATAACAATCATCACACACACAATATATAACAATCGTCACACAATGTATAACAATCGTCACACACAATATCTAACAATTGTCAGACACACAATTTATCACAATCTTCACAGACAATATTTAACAATCATCACGTGACACAATATATAACAATCTTCACACATACAATATATAACAATTGTCACACACACAATGTATAACAATCATCACACACACAATATATAACAATTGTCAGACACGCAATTTATCACAATCTTCACAGACAATATATAACAATCTCACACACACAATATATAACAATCTCACACACAAAATGTATAACAATTGTCACACACAATATATAACAATATATAACAATCCTTACACACACAATATATAACAATCGTCACACACAAAATATATAACAATCATCACACACACAATATATAACAAACTTCACACAATATATAACAAACTTCACACACAATATATAACAATCTCACACACACAATATACGAAAATCATCATACACACAATATATAACGATCTTCACACACAAATGTATAACAATTGTCACACACAATATATAACAATCACCACACACACAATATATAACAATCGTCATACACAAATGTATAACAATTGTCACACACAATATATAACAATATATAACAATCTTTACACACACAATATATAACAATCATCACACACAAAATATATAACAATCATCACACACACAATATATAACTATCTCACACACACAATATACAACAATCTCACACACACAATATACGACAATCATCATACACACAATATATAACGATCTTCACACACAAATGTATGACAATTGTCACACACAATATATAACAATCTTCACACACAAATGTATAACAATTGTCACACACTATATATAACAATCTTCACACACACAATATATAACAATCTCACACACAAAATGTATAACAATTGTCACACACAATATATAACAATCTTTACACACACAATATATAACAATCATCACACACACAATATATAACAATCTTCACATAGACATTATATAACAATTTTCACACACACAATATATAACATTCTTCACACATAAAGTATAGAACAATCATCACACACACAAAATATAACAATCTTCACACACACAATATATAATCATCTTCACACACAATATATAACATTCTTCACACATAAAGTATAAAACAATCATCACACACACAATATATAACAATCTTCACACACACAATATTTAACAATCTTCACACACAATACATAACAATCTTCACACACACAATATATAACAATTTTCACACACACAATATATAACAATTTTCACACACACAATATATAACAATTTTCACACATACAATATGTAACAATCTTCACACACAATACATAACAATCTTCACACACAATATATAACAATTTTCACACACACAATATATAACAATCTTCACACATACAATATATAACAATTGTCACACACACAATATATAACAATCTTCACACACAATATATAACAATTTTCACATACACAATATATAACAATTTTCACACACACAATATGTAACAATTTTCACACATAAAGTATAGAACAATCATCACACACACAATATATAACAATCTTCACACACACAATATTTAACAATCTTCACACACAATATATAATAATCTTCACACACACAATACATAACAATCTTCACACACACAATATATAACAATATTCACACACACAATATTTAACAATCTTCACACACACAATATATAATAATCTTCACACACACAATATATAACAATTTTCACATACACAATATATAACAATTTTCACACACACAATATGTAACAATTTTCACACATAAAGTGTAGAACAATCATCACACACACAATATATAACAATCTTCACACACACAATATTTAACAATCTTCACACACAATATATAATAATCTTCACACACACAATATACAACAATCTTCACACACACAATATTTAACAATCTTCACACACAATATATAATAATCTTCACACACACAATACATAACAATCTTCACACACACAATATATAACAATATTCACACACAATACATAACAATTGTCAGACACACAATTTATCACAATTTTCAGAGACAATATGTAACAATCATCACACACACAATATGTAACAATCATCACACACACAATATATAACAATCGTCACACAATGTATAACAATCGTCACACACAATATCTAACAATTGTCAGACACACAATTTATCACAATCTTCACAGACAATATTTATCAATCATCACGTGACACAATATATAACAATCTTCACACATACAATATACAACAATTGTCACACACACAATGTATAACAATCATCACACACACAATATCTAACAATTGTCAGACACACAATTTATCACAATCTTCACAGACAATATTTATCAATCATCACGTGACACAATACATAACAATCTTCACACACACAATATATAACAATATTCACACACAATACATAACAATTGTCAGACACACAATTTATCACAATTTTCAGAGACAATATGTAACAATCATCACACACACAATATGTAACAATCATCACACAATGTATAACAATCATCACACACAATATCTAACAATTGTCAGACACACAATTTATCACAATCTTCACAGACAATATTTAACAATCATCACACACACAATATATAACAATCTTCACACACAATACAAAACAATTTTCACATACACAATGTATAACAATTTTCACATACACAATATATAACAATTTTCACATTCACAATATATAACAATTTTCACACACACAATATATAACAATCTTCACATACACAATATATAACAATTTTCACATACACAATATATAACAATCTTCACATACACAATATATAACAATTTTCACATACACAATATATAACAATCTTCACATACACAATATATAACAATTTTCACACACACAATATATAACAATCTTCACATACACAATATATAACAATTTTCACATACACAATATATAACAATTTTCACATACACAATATATAACAATTTTCACATACACTATATATAACAATTTTCACATACACAATGTATAACAATTTTCACACACACAATATATAACAATCTTCACATACACAATATATAACAATTTTCACATACAATATATAATAATTGTCACACACACAATATATAACAATCTTCACACACACAATATATAACAATTTTCACATACACAATGTATAACAATTTTCACATACACAATATATAACAATTTTCACATACATAATATATAACAATTTTCACACACACAATATATAACAATCTTCACATACACAATATATAACAATTTTCACATACACAATATATAACAATTTTCACACACACAATATATAACAATCTTCACATACACAATATATAACAATTTTCACATACACAATATATAACAATTTTCACATACACAATATATAACAATTTTCACATACACAATATATAACAATTTTCACACATAACGTATAGAACAATTTTCACACACACAATATATAACAATCTTCACATACACAATATATAACAATTTTCACATACACAATATATAACAATTTTCACACACACAATATATAACAATCTTCACATACACAATATATAACAATTTTCACATACACAATATATAACAATTTTCACATACACAATATATAACAATTTTCACATACACAATATATAACAATTTTCACATACACAATATATAACAATTTTCACACATAACGTATAGAACAATCATCACACACACAATACATAACAATCTTCATACACACAATATATAACAATTTTCACACACACAATACATAACAAACTTCATACACACAATATATAACAATTTTCACACACACAATATATAACAATTTTCACACACACAATATATAACAATCTTCACACACAATACATAACAATTGTCAGACACACAATTTATCACAATTTTCACAGACAATATGTAACAA